>NW_027187391.1:14366465-14417338 GCF_028583685.1 Petaurus breviceps papuanus
GATAGATAGATAGATAGATAGATAGATAGATAGATAGATAGATAGATAGATGGATGATTTGCAGATGGCAGGTTAAGAATTGATATCTCCTAAATATAAGAAGATAATTTTCTAACAGTCCAAAATATCATTGAATTCTTTGAAAAGTAATGAGTTCCCTATGAATAGAGACTGTCACACATAGTCTGAGTGACTATAAGTCAAGAGCGGCATGGAGGGAATTCTTATTAGGGTACGGGTTGTACTGTATAATTTTTGTTGTCCTTCTCTGATTCTGGTATCCTATGATCCATCAAGAAGAATACTCCAAGCAAGTTGATTACTATGTAATCAAAGTCTCATCAAAGGAATATAGACACTTTACTAGGGGACTTCTCAGTCCAGATAGCATCTTGAGGACTCTTAGAAGCAGATGACACAGAGCTAATTCAGGTGGAAATTGTCTAGGCAGGGTTTCTCACAGAAAGAGAAACGCATTGTCGGCAAAATTATCGTTTCTGCCTAGACTGCCTAGTAGTGGATTGGAGTCAGTGAGTATACTTTTCCCTTATTTATTTCTTAGATACTGAATCCCAAGACTAATTCTATTCCTGACAATGAAAATGAAAAAAAAAATCAGACAAATGACTAAGCTAAGCATATTATCATTAGCAAAGAGAAGTTCATGATATTGATACAAAATCAAGTCAATACTAGCAAAACCTACAGAGGGGTAATTCTTAAACATACAGATTGATGTAGATTTTATAAGAAAACAGTAAAAACTGATAACATCTAACTTCATTTTCCACAAATTTAGGACCTACTGAATACCTAGAAAGATATGATCATATAGCCAGAATTACAAGAAGCTTGCTCTTATTTTAAAAACTAACAGATAATGAATTCCCATACTACAAATGCAAACCTCCAAATGGCCTTGAAAATTCAATAAATAAACTGTACTGGGGCTGGAATGTTTTCACAGACAAAACTGTCATCCATAATTTCCTGGACATATCATTGACCCTAAAAATAGTAAAGAAAAAAGTTTCTCATAGATATCATTTATACATATCAGAAAAATTACAACTAATTTTTAAGCTAAGTGGACAAACTATGCATTTCTAACATAAAGACTTGGTAAAAGAATTCAAAATCATGTGAAAAGAGGAATTATCTATCATCTCCATTGTCTAGTCAGTTACTGGCATCATCCCAAAGATTCTTTGAGTCTATAGAAGATAAACTTGGATCACAACACCTTCATTCAATTACAAAATATCAATTATCTCATCTACTTGCTTCATATTTGTCAAATATTTTAAAAAATAAAAGAACAATAGTAGGATAGCTACTTGTCCTAGAACTTTTGTTTTATAATTTAATTTTTTGATAAACAAAATCTTATTTTCTCTCCCTCACATCGTCTACTCCATTAAAAAGAAAGACAAATACCTTACAGTAAATATGTAGGGTTAAGCAAAACAACTCTATTGTCTCTATTAAAAAATAAGTGCCTTGTTCTTTGCTCTGTACCTATCAACTTTCTGTCAAGAGGCAAACAAACAGTAAGCCTTTCCAAGATAGAAGATAGCTTACACACACCTTCTTGCCCCCAGCATTTGTCATTTCCCTTTTTGCAATTTGGACAACTTGAGGGGTATGAGTTGGAAAATGAGAAGTGCTTTAATTTGCATTTCTCTAATTATAATTATTTAGATAACATTTTTATATGGTTATTTATAGCTTGCATTTCTTCTTCTTGAATTTACTGTCCATATCCTTTGGCCATTTATCAATTAAAGAATAGAATTTATTCTTGTAAATTTAAACCAATTACGTATCTTTGAAATGAGATGATTAAGAAACTTGCTGCAGAGATTTTCCCTCAATTTCCTGCTTCCCTTTTGATTTTAACTATGTTGATTTTGTTTGTATAATATCTTTTTAGTTTTGTGTTGCTGACATTGTTCACTTTACCATCTGTAATCCTGTCTATCCCTTGTTTAGTTATGGACTCTTCCCCATCCATAGATCTGACAGGCAATTTCTTCTTTGCTCCTCTAATCTAAAATCCTCCTCCAAAGGATATCATCCTTTATGTCTAAAAAATAAATAAACAAGAAAGAAGTTAAAGGTTTGAATAGAAGTTTACAAGTTAGATCTGGTACATGTCTGTTAATTATTGAATGAGAATAGAAAGGAATATACATAATACTTAGTTGTGTATGGTAATTTAAATTTTCTCCTTAAAACAACAGCATGAGGTATATCTCTGTTGACTTCCAAACTCCCATCTCCAACTGCCCTTTAGACATCTAAAACTCAATATGTCCCAAATAGAACTCATTATCTTTCCCCTAAACTCTCTCAACCCCTACTATTAGTTGCCCCAGAGGGCAACACCATCCTCCCAGTCCCTCAAGATCATAATGTAGGAGTCATCCTGGATTTCTTACTATCTCTCACTCTCCATAGCTAATCTATTGCCATAGTCTGTTGATTTCAGCTTTGCAACATCATCAGAATATATCCCTTTGTCTCCTCTGACACTGCCACCACTCTAGTGAAAGCCCTCTTATCACCTCACACCTGGATTTTTGCAATAACCTGCTGGTGGGTCTGCTTGCCTCAAGTCTCTTCCCCACTCCAATCCATCTTCTATTCAGCCACTAAAGCAGTTTTCCTAAAGCACAAATCTAATCCTATCACAGTGATAATACTTCTAAATATGTATTCAAAAGAAATCAAGGAAAGAGGAAAAAAAACCTACATGGGCAAAAAAAATTCATAAAATATTTATAATGGCTCTCTCTGTAGTGGCAAAGAATTAGAAAGTAAGGGTATGGGGCAGCTAGGTGGTGCAGTGAATAGAGCACTGGCCCTGGAGTCAGGAGGACCTGGGTTCGGATCTGGCCTCAGACACTTAACATAAAAACTAGCCGTGGGACCCTGGGCAAGTCACCTAACCCCAATTGTCCTCCAAAAAGCAAAATTAATTAATTAATAAAAAAGAAGAAAGTAAGGGTATATATCAATTAGGTAATGGCTGAACAAATTATGGTATATTTATATGATAAAATACTGTCACATTACAAGAAATAATGAAGAGAAAACGTTTCAGAGAAACTTCAGAACACTTTTATAAATACAGAATCAAGTAAGCAGGCAGGAGAACAAAATTTATAATAATTATGGTGTTAAGACAAACAACTTTGAAAGATTTAAGAATTCCAATTGACACAACTACCAATCATATTTCCAGATGACTGGATGATGAAGCATACTACCTACTACTTGACAGGAAGCTGATGAACACAGGGTGCAGATTAAGACATATATAATTTTTGGACATGGCCAATGAGGGAATTTGTTTTGATTGACTATAGAAATTTGTTACAATGGGAGGGGAAATAAAACAGGAGTAATTTGAAAGAGAAATTAAACAAAAAACATCATTTAAATTGTTTATATCTTGGAATTCACTTCAAACAGGAAGTTCCTCTGTTATCTTGCTCAATTCTTTCTTGGAACCACTCCATTTGGCTAATGGATAATTCATCTCTAGAGGCTAAAACAAAACAGAAACTTGAACGCAACTACACTCAAATCTTCCCAAGAGTATAGCTGATTAAGTGTTTGGTTTTCAAAGGGCTTACCTACTGGGATAAAGACAAAACAAATAGGGAAATTTAGAGCTGTTGGGAAAGCCAGTAATAACTCAAGATAGATACAATCAAAAGTTGTATTTGTTGCTACAAGATTGAATTTTGATACTAGATTTCTGTCATATTTATAAAATAGCCATTAACCAATAAGTTTAATTACTTTTGCATTGCATTGTTGCAATAAAATAATAATATTAATATAGCCCTTTAAACTTTAAATAGTACTTTGGGGAAATAACTCTATGAATGTATAACTAGTGGAAGTATCATTACCTTCTATGCTAAATATGAGCAAACTGAGACTCAGAACATTGTTATAAATATTATCTCATTTTATTCTCACAATCACCCTGAAAGTTAGGTGCTATTATTATGCCTATTTTACCAATGAGGAAACTGGCAGATATAAGAAACTTTGTTGCTGTTATTGTTATTGTTCAGTCATGTCCAACTCTTTGTGGACCCATCTAGGGATTTCTTGGCAAAGATACTGCAGTAGTTTGTCATTTCCTTCTCCAGCTTATTTGACAGATGAGGAAACTGAAGCAAATGGGTTAAGTGACTTGCCCAGAGTCACACAGCTGAGGCCAGATTTGAATTTAGGTCTTCCTGACTTTAGACCCAGAGCTCTAGTCATTGAGCTGTGTCTAGTTGTATGCCTCTTCGTGATCTTTTAATTACCCACATCTGATATGTTCTCAGTCCTCTCCCTTCTTGAACTCTCTGCTTCATTTGACACCGTTGATCACCCTCTTCTGTTGAATATTCCCTCTTCTTTGGATTTTGTTTAAACTTCTCCCTCCCGATTTTCTTCTTACTATTTAAGGATTAATGAAATTAATCTTCCACTCTTCTAGTTTTTCAGGTTCATAACCTTGATTTTACACTTAACTCCATACTCCTCCTTATCATCAATATCCAATTAATTCCCAAATCCTGTTATTTCTGTCTCTACAGCATTTTTCACATTCTACCCCTTTTCTCTACTCACACAGTCGCAACTTTATTTTGGCCTTTAGCTCTCCCCTGGATTACTGCAATAGCTTCCTAATTGGACTGCTGTCTCAACTCTCTTCCTCCACAAAGCTGCCAATGTGATTTTCCTTATGTACAGGTCTGATCATATCAATCCTTTGCTCGATAAACTCTTGGGGCTGCCAAAGTCCTCCAGGATAAAATATAAATTTTTGTTTCACTTTGAACGCTCTTCACAATCTAGCCCCAACCTGTCTTTCAAACCTCCTTGGAGTTATTCCTCTTCCTGCATTCACAATCCAGCCTTTTGAATCCCCTTTCTCTCTGCTCCTAACACACATCACAATCTTTTATCTCTGTGCCTTTGCATTGGCCATTTAGGAGCTAAGCCTGGAAAGAACTTCTTTCTGCCTCAGGGATTATTTTACTTCTTTAGATTTGTAGTTCCAACACCACTTTCAATAAAATGCCTTTCCTCCTCAACTCTCAGTGCCCTCCTTCTCTAATTACCTTGCATTTAAGTCCCTAGTGTTTATTTTGTATATATTTATTTTCTTTATGTAATGTCCCCCAATAGAAATAAGTTCCTTGAGAGTAGGGATTGTTTTATTTTTTGTCTTCATATTCTCAGCATATTATACAATCTTATCACATAGTAGGCATTTAATAAATGCTTATAGATTGATTGATATTATGCCCATCCCTTCCCCTTTTAAAGGCATATCCAATGTGACTTTGTTTTTGTTTGTCCTTCATTTTCAAAGAAGACCAGTGGTGACATCACGGGATGATGTCTTGACTTGCTTGTGAATCAGATTTAAGTGAGGCAGAGTTGAGCAAAGTTTTCAGCCTCACATTCTTTTCCAGAGTCATCAAAGTCTAGTGGCAAGTCAAAAATCAGGAAAACTGGTGATGGCCTAAGATGCAGTGGATGACCTTGGCATCTTTGATTTCTGACCAAGCTCTAAGAATTCCACAGTGCCTGCTTCAGTCATCTCCATGGCTATTGGAATACATTGTTCTCATTCACCCATTCCACCAGGGAAGTCTTTACGTGCTTGGGGTAGACACCTCCCTAACTCAGTAATGGGTTTGAAATCTGTTGGTTATCCTCAACCTGGCTTAGCCTGTCTGCCTAGAAAGTTTACCAGAGTGTGGCTGCTGTGCATGCTACAGCTTCTTGGAACCACAGGTGAGAGTTGGGGAACAGATGGACATCAAAAGTGGATGAGTAGCCTTGAAAAGGTCTAGGTAAGGCCTCACACCAGAGGTGCTAGTCCTTGGAACCCCTTGAGAAGAATCTCCTTCTGTTAATTCCAACTGGTATCTGCTCTGTAATTTATAGTCCTAGAGAGCAATAAGATAAATTAAGAGAGTTTAGATAGCAAAAAGTAAGTTAAGCTCAGGACCATATAATCAGTATATCTCAGAGATGGGACTTCAACCCATGTCTTCCTGACTCAAAGGCTTGCCCTCCATTGCTCCTTTAATAATAATCTCCTACATCTCCCTAAGTGGTTAAAAAAAAAAAAGCCTGAAGAAAAACTTGAACAAATATTACAATAGCTTTCTTAAGAACTAGAAATAGATGTTTGATAACCTGACATCACTACTGATATGGTTTTGTACTCACAAAAAGTACCTGGAGTGAGGCCAGAATTATCAGAGGAGCCAAATTTTATTCTAGCTCCACTCACAGAATTCTGGCCTAATTGTTTACTGAAAAATAAATGAATGAGGTTCAGATCTGAGTTATTAAATTAAAGTCTTTCTCTAAAACACAGATATCTGTCAACTTTATGGACAAACTTATATACACAGAACATAGCTGAGAAATAGCAAAAAGAAAAAAGAAAGAAAAGGAAAAGGAAAAAAAAGAAAAGAAAAAAGAACTCTGAGCAACCAAAAGTATCACAAAGTTTTTGTGTTAAACTTTATTCACCAAAGAATCTTCAAATTTTTACTCAGAGCCTATGTACTCTTATTTTTCACATAATTTTAACAAACGTGCATAAATTATTTTCATTCATATACAGTTTCTAAACTCACAGCAGAGAAAAACAAAACAAAACAAAAAACATAAAGCCCACAATAAGCAAGAACCCTGACAACAGTGAAAAGAGATACTTGAAAGCTTGACAGCAAAGAAACAGACTGAAAAACTAGGTTTGAAAACTGAGAAAAACATTGGAGTTAAGTGTCACAGTGTAGGAATATCGTCCTCTTCAATGTAAACCCTGAGATCATCTCTGTATTATAACAGTATTATAATTAGTTTTTGTACTAATGTTTTATCAGAAAAAGAAAAATTATGTTCAGTGTACTCTGTTTAAAAAGGCAAGAAGGTTGAAAAATATTTCCACTTCATCTTCCTCAACTTGGAACATTTCTCTACTAAAATGGCCCCCTTCTACTATTGATCAATTCCTCCCAGGGCTCCATTTTTGGGAGCGGCCCAGGTCATCCAATTTTGATTACCCTCTATTTTCAACTTTCTGGACTTTGCCATCATGTCTTAGTTGAGATCTCACCCAGGAAATTCTCTCAGACCTTGGGGTCTCCCCAGTCTGGAACATCCATATGTCCCTGTGATCTTCCTACTCTAGACTAAGCCCCTTCTTCCATTGGTAAATTCCTCCCTAGACCTCCATTTTGGGAAGACATTCAGGTTAGCTATCCTTCATTCCCCTTTGATTCAAACTGTACAGTCTTTGCCACCATGCCCCTACCCCTCCTTTTTTAGCTCCCTTTTGTATGTTGTCTTTCCCCATTAGAAAGTTAACTCCTTGAGGGCAGACACTGTCTTTCTCTTTGGCTTGTATTTGTATCCCCAGCATTTGGCACAGTGCTTGGCACACAAGAGCTTAATAAAATTTTGTTATTGTCTAGTTATTTCAGTTGTATCTGACTCTTCATGACCCCATTTGAGGATTTCTTGGCAAAGATTCTGGTTTTCCATTTCTTTCTCTAGCTAATTTTGAAGATGAGGAACTGAAGCAAACAGGGTTATGTGACTTGCCCAGGGTCACACAGCTAGCAGGTGTCTAAGGCCATATTCAAACCACGCAAGATGAGTCTTTCTGACTTCAGGTTTAGAATTCTATCCACTGTGCCACCTGGCTGCCCTGTGCTTAATAAATACTTGTTGCTATAGAGTTAAAAAAATTTTTTTTGGATTAAAGAGATACACTATCGAACATCTTGAAAATTTGGTTCTACAGAATGACTCATCATAAGACCTTTGTTGATAGGCAATATTAAGAGATCACCTAGGTTTGATAATATCATAATTATCAATTGACACCTCATTATTTTATAGCTATTTGGAAAAGGGAAAGAATAGGGCAAATACACCTTTTTAATACCTCCTAGAACAATAAGTTTCAGAGGGGGCAAAGGGTGAGGTAGCAATGGATCCTGTAGCCCAACTAAAGAGAAAGCTTTCTCTTATTACTAGATTGCACAGTTCAGATTCAAAGGTAACCTATACCTTTAAAAGGAAAAGCATCCCTAATGAAATACAGATATGGCACAGGGCCTGGAATCCAGAATGTACAATTTGCCATCAACCCTCAGGGAGAACTGAGGAACATGCTACAGAGAACCAGCAAGTTGGCATTTTTATGCCCCCCCCCCCCCTTTGAAACAGCTAAATAGCCCGGCAAGTGGGAACTAGATTAGAAGTAGTCAGAAGAATGTGGGAAAGATACACACTCCTCATAGAAGAGACTCATAATGCCTTCCTTTGCATAGGATGTGCTCCAAGGAAAGTATCTTACCTCTAGAATACTTCCTTACCTTTTAGAATACCAACTGTCCTTTAAAGTTTAGCTCGAGCACTCTGGTTTCTAATTCCCATTCAAACCCAATCTGAGCTAGTAGTGCTTTCTCAAAAAAAAAAAAAAGCTTTCTTCTTATAAATATTCTATTTATACTTATATATGCACATCTTGTCTCCTCTGGTGGTGATGATAATGCTGAGGATAATAAATAATAATAACAATAATTGGTAGGCCCCTATTATATCGCAGGCACCATGACTGACAAATGAGAAGTGATAGAAGAGTCAAGGATGATGCCAAGGTTCAAACACAGGTGAGCATGTGATGTCATCAATAAAATAGAAAAGTATGGAGAAATGTGCTCGAAGGAAGGAAGGAAACAAGCATTTATTCGGCACTACTGCACCCCAGGTTGGTTGGTTGGTTGCTGTCCTTCATTCTCAAAGAGTACCAAAATGACATCACTATGTTGGGGTCATAGTACAGGGTATCCAACTGGCTGATCAGACTAATACAAAGTTGGAAGTCTTTACCATAGTTTGGGCACAAAGAGTCCATATGAACTTTTGTAGTGGAGATGTCTCTAAATTTGCGCGTCACATTTCTTTTGAGCTGCTAAAATTCTACTTTGCTCAACGAGCACAGCACTTTCTTTGATGTGGGCATGCCATTCTGGGCAGTCTTTTGCCAGTGTCTCCTATGTCATGCAATTAATTCCAAAGTTCTTCCAAGAGACCTTGAGTTTTGCTTCTTATGACCTCCATATGAGTACTTGCCTTGTGTGAATTCTCTATAAGTGGTCTTTTAGACAGATGTACGTTTGGCATTCGAACAACGTGGCCAGCCAAATGGAGTTGTACTCTATAGAGTTGAATACTTGGCAGTTTAGTTCAAGAAAGGACCTCAATGTCTCTGACCTTATCTTGCCACATGATCTTCAGAATATTCCTAAGACGATTCAAATGGAAGCAATTCAGTTTCCTGGTATGGCGCTGATACACTGTCCAAGTTTCACATGCATACAGCAGTGAGGTCAGCACAACAACTCTGTAGACCTTCAGTTTGCTAGGCAGACTAATAATACCTCTTCTCGCTCAACTGTCTTTCAGAGACTTTCAAACACTGAACTAGCTCTAGCAATGTGTACAACAACTTCATCATCTATGTGTACATCCCTGGAACGTATACTGCCAAGGTATCCACAGCATGCAAAACTTCTCCATTTACTGCAACTGATCGTTCAATGTATGGCTATTACAGTGCTGTTTGGTAGAGAACCTAGGGGGTTTTTTGATGCTAAGTGTAATGCCTAAATTAGCACAAGCAGCAGAGAATTCATTTGCCAGGTACTGGGTAAATAGTACTTCATTTGATCCTCATGACAACCCCAGGAGGTAGATGCTATTAATATCTCCAATTTACAGTTAAGGAAACTGAGGTTAAGTGATTTGCCCAAAGTTATACGGCTGGTAAATATCTCTGGTCATATCTGAACTTAAATCTTCCTGACTCCAAGTCTACTACTGTCCCACCTAGTTGCCTATGTAATACTGATAGAATGCAATCTATTTAAGAGGCAGGCATTGTTTGTATTCTCAACTCCAAGCACAGAGCCTAGAATAAATGTTTTTTATTGCTTTGATCTATTTTTTTTTTTTGCTTAATGGAGCAGCAGTCAATTCTTTGTCTCTTTCTGTCTCTGCCTCCCCTATTTATCTGCTTTCCTCCTCCTTTTCCTTCTTTCTTTTTCTTTTTCCTATCCTGTATCCAGGTTAATAGCAGCATCATATCCCACCTGGTATCCCAACATCCAACCTCATCTCAACTTCTGTGGCAGAGAAAATACCTTTCTTGCTAAGAGTCTTCCCTTTAGGGAATTCTTTTTTATGTTATTTTTGATCTGTTCCCCTGATTGCTTGCTTTGGCCTTGGTAGGTTGCCCCATCTTTTGTTAAAATATGGTCAATGGAATCTAGGACAGATATTGATTGGTACACTAATTTTATCCTATTCACTGAAATGTTTGTATATATTTCCCTTAAGAGTAGTCGGGAAGTGTATCCTCAACTTATAGAAATAATTTTAATGAGTTTGCATGTTTGTGCTTAGCTAGAAAATTTCCCCAAAGTCCATGTGCTTACAAGTACATCTATTCCTCTCTCCTGAGCAACATTTTCTCTCTTTATGGAAAAGAATTTAACAAACTACAATATATTAATGATCCTTTATTAAAGATGGTGACATTATTTATTATTTATTAAAGATGGTAAGATAATGAGGGCAGTCAGTTATACTCTGAAACTACTTCCTGGAACAGTAACACAAAAGTTTTACTACTTCATATACCCTAGATTCCAGCTGCATTGGACTAGTAACTGTTTCCTGGGCTTAACAAACCCTCTTCTACCTCCATGAATTCATTAAGGGAATCTTTCATGCCTAGAATACACCCCCTCCATCAATAAAAATGAGTTGATGATGAAAACATGGTGGCCAATTCATGAAAACTTGGGTTTATGGGAGACTTTGGAATGAAAATTCTTATATTAAGGTTGAAATTCTAAAGTCCCTTTCAGTCCTAATCACTTTTACTCAAATTTCTAATAATGTCCCCTATTCTCAAAATTGAAATGGTACTGACTGAGAACCATAGAATAAAAGAATAACAGAGCTAGGAGAGACCAGACTTACTTGGGATACAGGAAGAGAATTTAGATATATTCCTTTGAAGAATGAGGAAATGGTCATGCTTTCAAGGAGTCACAAATACTGACATGGAAACTTGGAAAAACACTCCCAACATAATCTGGTAACCACTAGACTGTGAAATCCACTCTTCCTGGCACATAGCCACCACAATGATGCATCTGAAGTGTGACTCTTGCTTACCTACATGGATTCCAAAGTCATGTTGGCAAGAATGCTGCTTATGTAAATACAATAGACCATCATATATCTTTAGAGTATAAAATGCTGCCTCCTTCCTTCGGAAAGGAAAATCAAGACAGAAAACATGGTTCACAGCTCATTCTTACTCTATATATTTCAGATATTATAAAAATGCACATCCAAAAGGATACTGTGGTTTTCAGATAATTTTTTAATTTATATTGTTGTTCTGTTCTTATTCTTAATTTACATTCAATTCCTTGATAAAGAAAAAATATCTCTGAAAGTAGTTGTAGTTGTAATAGTAGTAGTAGTAGTAGTAGTAGTAGTAGTAGTAGTAGTAGTAGTAATAGCAAGCACTTATTTAGCATTTTAAGGTTTGCAAAATGCCTTACAAATATTTTCTCATTTAATCCTCTGAACTTCCTTAAATTTTGTTGTGGTTGTTGTTAACAGCATTAAGTAATTTGCTCAGGGTCACACAGTTAGTTTGGGTCTGAGCCAGATTTGAACTAAGATCTTCCTGATTCTACCAGGGCACTCCATTTACTGTGCAACAAATGAGGAAACTGAAGAAATCAGAGTTCAAGTGACTTGTCCAAGGACACAAAGTTAGTAAGTGTATGAGGCTGGATTTGAACTGAGGTCTTCTTGACTCCAAGTACAGCACTCTTTATACTGTGCCACTTAGCTTCCTCAAATGTGATTAATTTTCATCACTGACTATTGTGATTTCATACTGGGAATCATGAAAGCTATGAGAGAAAGCACTTAAGATTTTCTTCTCCATTTTAGTTGTCCTAACTAAATATAAATTTATGCATTTTTAATAGATGAAATAATTGGGAGTATATTCCTTGGAGTGAGGGCTTAAAAAGATTATAATGTCATGAGACAATATTTTATTTTTATATGGAAAAAGAAACAGTATTCTTCCCCCCTAGAGAATACTAATTTGTTTTCCAAATTTAGTGCACCATGTACTTTGGAGTACATTGGAAGAAGTATGATCCAATGAATGGATTGTGGATATGGGAAATGGGATTCCTATCCTCTGTTTTTTTTTAATCTTTGTCACTTAATAGCATTATTTTGCTATGGAGAACAGGGTTTTTTGATTGGTTTTGTGGTTTGATAATAGATCAATTATGAAAATAAGCCGAGACTTAGGTGGGATTATAGTATATTTTGAAAAGGCAGTTCCAATATTAAGTTTGAAATTGTTATTAAACAAAAAGTAGCTGAATTGATGAGATTGTGAGATTACTGATTAGATCACATATTGAAGCCTTGCATAAATACTGTGCCCTGGGGCAAATCACTGACCCACTCTTCTGAACCTCATCTGTCCCACTGGGATACTATGGTCTATCTTGGTCAGGCTACCTCAATGTATTGAGATTACATAAAACATTAAGTATGTGAAAGTGTTTTGAAGTCTATAAAGAATAGTATCATAGAATTATAGACTATCAGACCTGAAAACAGCCTTAGGGATCACTTACCATTACTATACCATTCTGTAAATGAAGAAAGATATACAGAGCAATTAAGTGATTTGCTCAGTTTCACATAGCAAGTAAGTTGTGGGGTCCAAATTCATATTCAGATCCTCTCAATCCAACTAAGCACTTTTTATATTATGCCATGCTTCAATAGCTGGTGTCCAGTCAGATTATTGTTTTATGTCTGACTTACTAATTCTCTGAGACAGGTTTTAAAGCTCCTGTGGATTCTTAGAATTTTAAAGTTGTAAAGAACTTCAAAAGTCATCTATTTCAACTTCCCACCCAATTCAGGAATCCACTTTATAGCACTACTAATGGTTATTCTTTATGAATACCTCTACTGGTTCCAGTGAACTCCTCTCAAGAGAGTTCTTTTCCTTTTTTAATAGCTCTAGTTAGATAGATAGATAGATACATACATACATACATAGAGATATCTATAGATATAGATATATAAACATATAGAAATATACATATTCCTTTAACTTATAGAGACTGATGTAAAGAACTCCCACAGGAGCAAATTTCTTCTATTGCTGTTAAGTAGGTACTTTCTTTTGCAACTTATGCATTAGAGAGTTGCCTAAAATATCAAAAAGTTAAGTGACTTGGCCAAGGTCATAAGACAATATGTAGCAGAGATAGGACTTCATTCAGGCTTTTTTTTCCTTGTTTTTCAGAGAATATAGCTCTCTATCCATTATGCCGTGTTATCATCTGTTTCCCTATAACTATCACCACTCCTCTTCATTCTGCTCCCTGGAACCACAGAAAATAAATCTACTCTTTGTTGAATAGGGCAGCCTTTTTAACTTACAAATAATTATGTCTTTCATCTTTTAAGTCTGTTATTATTAAAAACATTAAGTATTAACTTGCCCAACTAAATTTCTATAAAAGAACTTACAAATTTTTTGGAGCCCTTGTACCTTTTCCCAGGGGATATTTTGAGGAGAAGAAAGTCAATCTGATCTGGACAGCCATTCATTAGGTATTCTGAGACCAACAATTGCCTGGATATTGAGTAAACCCACTTGCCAGCTTCGAGAGGTCAAGCAGGCCAACCAAAAATCCCAAGAAAATAACTGCAACAGAAAAGTATGCCTCCTGAATGGGAGACTGGTTTCCATTCAGACCCAAACTCATAGACTAAATAGAGATTTCCTGTCCTAAGATTGAAATGTATACATAATTTCACAGTGAGAGATAGGAATTGACTATGATGATTATATCATATTCTTGTTATTTGCTTTCCCAAGATTCCCTGTATCTCAGATCTGAAAGACAGAGACATTAATACAGAGATTTCCTGTCCTAAGATTGAAATGTATACAAAATTTCACAGTGAGAGATAGGAATTGACTATGATGATTACATCACGTTCTTGTTATTTGCTTCCCCAGGTTTCCCTTGGGTCTCAGACCTGAAAGACAGAGACATTAATACAGAGGTGTCTTCTTCCAAAAAAAAAATGTGCCTTTGTTCAGAAATCTTACAGTTTTGAATAGGGAAAAATTCTTGGGCTGCAACATGACACTCAGAAGTAATTTAATGTTATAAATGTTTACTTCTTAGCTACAGTCACAGGATTACCATTTTGTAAACACCAGTAGTAATTTCTTTTGCCCTACTGTATACTAGTAAGACATCCCAAAATACTCCAAGTGGTTCTGAAAGAGCATTAAATGTATCTGATTATCCAGTCTGAGTAAATACTGGAAACCATCTTGAATGTGTGTATGCCCCAGAGAAATAGAGAATTAGAAGAGAAGAGAAAGGGAAAAGGGAAAGATAAATGTGCTAATCTTTATATATATACACACATGTATACATACATATATATGTATACACACACACACATATATATATACAAGATACTACCAACTTGCTTTCAGTAGACCAGTCTGTATAGTTTCTCAAGTAAAACTGATTCATTCATTAGGCCTCAGTCACTTAACACTTTCTAGCCATGTGACCTTGGGCAAGTCACTTAACCCCAATTGCCCTGCCTTCCCCCCTCCAAAAAAGCAAAAAAAATTAACCAAACAAACAAACCCTGATGATCCATTCATGTTCTCTCTCAACTACTTGTCCATTCTCTCTATGACCCCAGAGAATATGAGAGTTTAGAACAACTGTCATACTATCTGTAGTCATAGAAAGATTATCTATATTGAGACTGAATCAAAAATCCAGGTTTCAATAATGCCATACATGCTAAACAACTACGCTTTCTAGCTACAGATTTTAATTCTATTCAAATTAAGGTGAATCTGAATACATTGAAAGATAATATGGGGCAATAGAGTGAAAGACTTGAAGTCAGAAGTACTGAGAACACATTCTATCTCAGTATCCTAATAGCTGTGTGACCTGGTATAATACCAATGCAATATTCACAGTTCCCACAGCAACTATGAATATGCTGGTGTAGTTCTGAATCACAAAAGGTAACACTCTCCACATGGAAGACAGAACCAAAACATTTATTCAAATACCACAAAGCAGAATCCCAACACCAGAAAGCCAAATCCACCATAGCAACCAAGAAGTTGGTACATATTACCAATGCAGCAAGCGCTGAGAGCCCCAACCTTTCCTTCCATCAGGCCTTCAAAACAAAATGGCTTCCTGTAGCACCAATGCAATATTTACAGTGCCAATGGCAAGAGTAAATATGCTAGCATAGTTCTCAATAACAAAATATAATTGACTCTCCATATAGAAGACAGAAGCAAAAGATTTATTCAGATACTAGAAAACCAAATCCAACACCAGGAAACTGATCCCATCATAGCAACATAGAAGTTAATACACCATAACACAGCCGAGAGCCACACCACCCTTTAGTCTTCCCACAAACCAACACTCATAAGCCTAGCTGTCTCCCTGGATGCATCCTATCCTCCCTCCAACTCTAACTGCTCTGACTCCCAGCTTCCTGTGGGCTCTGCACAGACTCCATGTGATTACATACAGCCTATTAGGGGATAGGAAAGATTTTCAAAAGTTGGGAAGATCTTCAATTTCCCATTATCATTACACTCCCGTAAGCAAAAATGCCCCTCTTTCACTCACACTAGCTCCCCTGCCTCAGTTCTGCCTGCTCCCAGCTCTCCTTGTGCTCTGCTCTGTTTATTCCTGCTTTACCCTTCCTGTTCTACCCTTTCAGCAAACTCTTCCCACCGTGAGCTCCATGTGATTATATTTGGCCTATTAAGGGCAAGGAAGGTCTTCCAATTACTATTACCATTACACCTGGGCAAGTTAATAACAAAATAAGGATAACAATTGCTTTTATATCTCCAAGAGTTCATGTCAGTCTTGATAAGATAATTTATATAAAAGTAGTTTGAGAACCTGAAAACACAATATAAATGAGTTTTTATTAATCAGGGGTTTTCCTCAAGGAGGTCATAGACAGAAAGAAAGGTCCCATATATGTGAGAATATTTTGAGCAGTAGTTTTTGAGACAGTAAAACCTCATGCATCAATTGGGGCATGGCTAAAGAAATTGTGGCAGATGAATATAATAGAATATTACTGTGCTATAAGAAGTGATGAAGGGAGCAGAGTCAAGGTAGGGACTTGTCTGTGCTCGCCCAAATTCCCCTCCAAACAACATAAAAACAATGCCTCAAAATAAATTCTGGAGTGGTGGAACCAACAAAAAGATGGGATGAAACAATATTCTAGCCCAAGATGACTCAAAAGGTTAGCAGGAAATGTCTATCTCATTGGAGTGACAGTGGAGTATAATTCAGTGCAGGCCATTCCCTGACAAGCCAGTAGCAGGCCTTAGAGGTGACTGAAGTAGCAGCAGTGGTGGTCTCAGGAGCTCTCAGCACATAGATGATAAGGGGCTCAGAAAACTGGTAAAAAGGACATTACAGGGAGTGCTTTGCTGGCAATGGGAACAAGACTCTATTGCATTGCCTATACGTGGTCTCAGTTCATAATTCCCAGGTGAGGAGAAATACTTGCAGGAGCAGAGAGCCTGGGCACAGTTCCAGAGGAGAAATGAATGTTTGTGATGGCTCACAGACAAGAGTACATGCTAGGAGAACATGGCCACACCTCCACTTAGATAATACCACCTTGGAAGAATTGAAAATACACATACCCCTAGAACTACCTCTGAAAACAGCAGCACAAAAAATCTGAAGCTTGTAAAGACCAGCAGAGAATTCTTGTGTCCTGGTGTTTTAATTTTAGAAAGATATCTCAAAACATTCCAAGTGGTTTGGAATGAGTATTAAAGGTATCTGATTACCGAAATAGCATGAGTAAACACTGGAAATTCTGTATGTTTGTGTGTGTATGTGTGTGTCCCAGAGAAATAGAGGAAGAGAAGAGAAGAGAAGAGAAGAGAAGAGAAGAGAAGAGAAGAGAAGAGAAGAGAAGAGAAGAGAAGAGAAGAGAAGAGAAGAGAAGAGAAGAGAAGAGAAAGAGGAAAGGGCAAGAGTGACCCCTCCACTTTGGGAGCAGAGCCCCAACTTTAACATAAAGTTAAAAATCAAGAAATAAACTGGGAAAAAAAGCAAATAACAACAACAAAAAAGAACCTGACCATGGAAAGTTACTATACTGACAGGAAGATCAAAACACAAACTCAGAAAACAATGAAATCAACCATCTATATACAAAGACCCAAAGAAAAATGTGAATTGTTCTCAGTACCTTACCTCAGAAAAAAAAATCCTTGAGGACCTCAGAAAGGATTTTAAAAATCAAATAAGAGAGGTAGAGGAAAAACAGGAAAAGAAATGAGAGCAAAGCAAGAAAATCATGAAAAAGTTTGGTAAAAGAGACACAAAAAATACTGACAAGAGCTCCTTATAAAGCAAAATTGGTCAAATGGGAAAAAATGTACAAAAATTTGCTGAAGAAAACTCATTAAAAAAAGAGTTGGTCAAATGAAAAAAGAGGTACAAAAACTCATACAACAAAATAATTCCTTAAAAACGAGAATTGGGCAAGTGGAAGCTAATGACTCAATGAGACATCAAGAAACAACAAAACAAAATTTAAAAATGAAAAAATAGTAGAAAATGTGAAATATATCATTGGAAAAACAACTGATCTGGAAAATAAATTGAGGAGAAATAATTTCAGAATTACCTGACTACCTGAATTAAGACTACCTGAAAGCCATGATTAAAAAAGAGCCTAGACATAATATTTTAAGGAATTGTCAAGGAAAACTGCCCTGATATCCCAGAACCAGACAGTAAAATAGAAATTGAAAGAATCTACTGATCACATCCTGAATGAGATCTCAAAATGAAAGCATACAGGAATATTATACCAAATTTGAGAGTTCCCAGGTCAAGGAGAAAATATTGCAAGCAACAAGAAATAATTAGTTCAAATATCATGGAATCACAGTCAGAATAACATAAAATTTAGCAGCTTCTACATTAATGAATTGGAGGGCTTTGGAAGATGACATTCCAGAGAGCAAAGGAGTTAGGATTACAGCCAAGAGTCATCTACCCAGCAACACTAAGCATAATCCTTGGTGGGGGAGAGGATGTATATTTGATGAAATAGAGGATTTTCAAGCATTCCTGTTGAAGACTAGAGTTGAATAGAAAAATCTGACTTTCAAATAAAAAACTCAAGAGAAACATAGAAAGGTAAACAGGAAAGAGAAATTACAAGAGATTCAATAATGTTAAATTGTTGACATTCCTACATGAGATGATAACTCTTAAGAACTGTATCATTATTAGGGCAGTTAGAAGGAACATACATAGACAGAGGGTATGAGTCTGTGTTGACTATGATGGAGTGATATCAAAAAAAATAAAATTAATGAATGAGAAAGAAAGATGCATCAGGAGAAGGAGGAAGGGAGAGATAAAATGGGGTAAATTATCTCACATAAAAGAATTACAATAGAGCCTTTAAAGTGGAGAGGAAAATGGGGGGACGGGTGTTGAAGAATGCTTGAACTTTATTCTCATCAGAATTGGCTCAAAGAGTTAACATACAAACCCAGTTGAGTATAGAAATCTATCTTACCATATAAGGAAGGAGGAGAGGAGGGAGAAAAAAGAATTGATAGAGGGGGCTGATAGAAGGGAGGGTGAGTAGGGGAGATGGTGGTCAGAAGCAACAGGGACAGGGTGAAAGAAGAAAGAGAGGATATGTGGGGGCGGGGAGGAGGTTGCAGTGCCAATGCAATATTTACAGAGCCCAGGATCATGATAAAGATTGTGACTATAAATATCATGTCGTTTGATCACAAAATATGCCAAACTCTCCATATAGAAGACAGAACTGAAGCATTTATTTAGATACCAGAAAACCGAATCCCAAAAGCTGTAAGCTGATTCCATCATAATACCAAAGATATTAAGGAGCCATAATAACACTGAGATCCACAGTATCCTTTAGCCTTCCCACAAACCAATACAAGATCAATATTTATTCACAAACCTATCTCCTTTCCTGATCACCACTCTCTCCCATCGTCTCTCTGGCTCTAGCTACCAACTTCCTATGGGTTCTGCTTCCCTTCAGCAAACCACAGGCTCCATGTGACTACATGCAGCCTATTAGCGGGCAGAGTTTGTCTTCATAACAGGGAAGCTTCCTTCCACCCTTTAGTAAATTCCCTCCATCACAAGCTCCATGTGATTACATTCAGCCTATTATGAGGAAGAGTTTACTTTCAAAGCAGGGGAGGTCTTCAAACTCCCCCCGAGGTCTATTAAGGGGCATGGAAGATCTTCAAATTCCCATTCCCATTACAGAGATGAAGCAGGAAGGAGAGAAATAGACAATAATCATAACTGTGAATATGATGGGATGAACTCACCCATAAAATGGAAGCAGATACCAGTGTGAATTAAAAACCACAATCCTACAATATGTTGTTTACAAGAAACACTTGAAAAAAGACACATACTAAGTTAAATAAGGGACTAGAGCAAAGTCAATTGTGGCTCAGCTGAAGTAAAAAAAGATAGAAGTAGCAATCATGATCTCAGACAAAGCAAAAGCAAAAATAAACCTAATTAAAAAGGATGAGCAGGGAAATGACCTCTTGCTAAAAGGAATCACAGAAAGTGAAATAACAGCAGTACTAAATATGTATGCACCAAATGGCAGAGGATCCAAATTCTTAAAAGAAGAATTAAATGAATTATAGGAGGAAATAGACAGTAAATCTATACTAGTGGGAAACCTCAATTTTAACTCTCAAAGCTAGATAAAACTAACTAAAAAACAAATAAGAAAGAAGTCAGAGATGAAAAGGATCTTAGAAAAGTTAGATATGATAGACCTCTGGAGAAAACTGAATGGAAATAGAAAAGGAGTACACCTTTTTCTTGGTTGTAAATGGTACCTACACAAAAATTGACCATGTATTAGGGCATAAAAATTTCACAACCAAATGCAGAAAAGCAGATATATTAAATGCAGCCTTTTCTAACCACAATGCAATACAAATTACATTGACTAAAGGGCCGTGGAATCATATAAATAAAATAAATTGGAAACTAAATAATATAATCCTAAAAAAATGAGTATAGCAAAGCATAAAGCATAGAAATAATAAATAATTTGACTAAAGAGAGGGACAACTATGAGACAACATTCAAAATTTATGGGATAAAGTCAAAGCAGCACTTAGGGGAAATTTTATGCCTCTAAATACTGGCATGAATAAAATAGAGAAAGAGCAGACCAATGAATTATACATACAACTAACAAAAAAATAAAAAAAGGAACAAATTTAAAATCTCCAATTTAACAGTAAATTGGAAATCTTGCAAATCAAAAAAGAGGTTAATAAAATTGGATGTAAGAAAATTATTGAATCAGTAAATAAAACTAGAAGCTGGTTTTATGAAAACATCAATAAAATTAGCAAGCCATTGGTTAATTTGATTTTAAAAATAAAGAAGAAAACCAAATTACCAGTATCAAAAATGAAAAGGGTGAATTCACCACCAATAATAATGAATTAAATTTAATAGGGGTTAATTTGGCCAATTATGCCAATAAATTTAACAATCTAAGTAAAATGGAAGAATATTTACAAAAATATAAGCTTCCCAGATTAAGGAGACAAGGTAATAGAATACTTTATAATTCTATATTAAAAAAAGAAATTGAACAAGCCATCTAATTGAACAATATAAGAAAAAATCAGCAGGATAAGATGGATTCTGTGAATACAAGTGAATTCTATCAAATATTTAAAGAATAATTAATTCTAATACTATGTAATAATTAATTCTAATACTATGTAAAGTATTTAGAGAAACAGACAAAGAAAGAGAACTGCCAACTTCCTTTTGACACAATTATGGTGCTGATACTTAAATCTGGAATAGCAAAAACAGAGAAAGAAAACTCTAGACCAAGTTCCTTAATGAATATTGATGCAAAAATTTTAAATAACATACAAGAAAAGAGATTACATCAATATATCATGAGGATCATACTTTATGATCAGGTGGGATTTATAACAGGAATTCAATGCTGGTTCAATATTAGGAAAACTATCAGCATAATTGACCATATCAATAATCAAACCAACAGAAATCATGATTGTCTCAACAGGTGCAGAAAAATTTTTTGACAAAATACAGCACCCATTCCTATTAAAAACACTAGAGTGCATAGGAATAAATGGAGCTTTCCTTAAAATGATATATAGCATCTCTCTAAAACCAGTATCTGTAATAGAAATACAGATTATCTGTAATGGGAATAAGCTAGAAGCCTTCCCAAAGATAAGGAGTGAAGCAAAGATACTCATTCTCACCACTGTTATTCAATATTGTGCAAGAAGTATTAGCTACAGAAATGAAAGAATGAAAAGAAATAGAAGGAATTTGAATAGGCAATGAGGAAACAAAACTATCACTCTGAAGACTGAAGAATCTTAGAGAAACAAGTTGTAAAAACTAGTTGAAATAATTAACAAATTTAGCAAAGTTGCAGGATATAAAATAAACCTATATAAATCATCAGTGTTTTTATATATTACCAACAAAGTTCGGCATCAAGAGATAGAAAGAGAAATTCTACTTAAAATAACTGTAGACAATATAAAATACCTGGGAGTCTACTTTCCAAGACAAATGAAATAAACATGAAAACACACTATAAAACACTCTTCACACAAATAAAGTTGTATCTAAACAACTGGAAAAATATTAATTGCTCATGGATAGGCTCAGCATAATGAAAATGACAATTCTACCTAAGTTAGTTCGCTTATTCAGTGCTATATCAATCAATCAACAATATAGAGCTAGAAAAAAAAATCATAATATAATTCATCTGGAAGAACAAAATTTCACAGGTAACAAAGCAATCGGGGGAAAAGGGGGGAACATGTAGGAAAGTGGCCTAGCCATATCAGATCTCAAACTGTATTACAAAGCAATAATCATCAAAATAACCTGGCACTGGTTAAGAAATAGAGTGGTAAATCAGTGGAACAGGTTAAGTACACAATACACAGTAGTAAGTGACCATAGTAATCTAGTGTTTGATAAACCCAAAGAGCCAAGCTTTTGGGATAAGAACTCAATAGTTTACAAATTTTGGAAGGAAAACTGGAAGGCAGTTTGGCAGTAACCAGGTGTAGACCAAGATTTAACATCATATACCCAAGCAAGGTTAAAATCAATACATAATTTAGACATAAAGGGTGATGCCATAAGCAAATTAGAAGAGCATGTAATAGTTTAACTTTCCAACCTATATGTAAGGGAAGAATTTATGACTAAACAAGAGACAGAGCATTATAAGATGTAAAATAGATAATTTTGATTACATTAAATTAAAAAGATTTTACACAAACAAAACCAATGTAGCCAAGATTAGAGGGAAATCAGAAAACCCAGGAGGAGGGAGGATTGAAAGTAATTTTCTCTGATAAAGGCTACATTTCTCAAATATAGAGAGAACTGAGTCAAATTTATAAGAATACAACAAATCAGTTCCTGATTAATAAATGGTCAAAGGGTATGAATAGGTGGATTTCAGATGAAGAAATCAAAGCTATCAACAATCACATGAAAATATGCTCCTAATAATTACTGATTAGAGAACTGCAAAATAAAACTCTCAAGGTACCACCTTACACCTACCAGATTGGCTATATGACAGAAAATGAAAATGACAAATGTTGGAAGGGATGTGGGAAAATTGGGACACTAATTAACGCACTGTTGGTGGGGTTGTGAACAGATTCAACTATTCTTGAGAGCAGTTTGGAACCATACCCAAAGGGCTATAAAACTGCATACCCATTTCACCCAGCAATAATATTTGGTTTGTACACCAAAGAGATTTAAAAAAAAAACACTTTTCATTAAAAAATATTTATAGCAGCTCTTTTTTTGGTGGTGGCAAAGAATTAGAAATCAAGGGGATGCCCATCAGTTGAGAAATGGCTGAACAAGTGGTATATGATTGTGATGGAATACTATTGTGCTATAAGAAACAACAAGCAGGATGCTTTCAGAAAAATCTGAAAATATTTTTTTTGCTTTGGTTTGTTTTTTGCTTTTTTGAGTTAAGTAACTTGCCCAGGGTCACACGGCTAGTTGTGTGGTGTGTGTGTGTTTGTGTGTGTGTGTGTGTGTGTGTGTGTGTGTGTGTGTGTGTGTATGCTAAGTGTCTTAGGGCAGATCCAAACTCAGGTCCTTCTGACTCCGGAGCCTGCTCTCTACTCATTGCACCACTTAGCCATCCCTAAAACCTGAAAATATTTACATGAACTGATGTAAAGTAAAGTTAGCAGAACCAGAATATTGTACACAGTAACAGCAATATTGTACAATGATCAAATGGATGACTTATCTATTCTCAGTGATACAATGATCTAAGACAATTCCAAAGGACTCATTATGAAAAATGCCCATCCCAGAGAAAGAAATGATGGAGTCTGAATGCAGATAAAAGCATGCTTTAAAAAAAAAAACTTTATTTTCCTTGGTTTTTTTGTTGGTTTTTGGGGGGGGTCTCTTTTCTTTTAAAACATGACTAATATGAAAATATTTGGCATGACTGCACATGTATAACCTATATCAAATTTCTTACCTTCTCAATGAGGGGAAGAAGAGGAAGGAAGGGAGAGAATTTGCCCTCAATTTTTTAAAATGAGTGATAAAATTATTTTTACATGTAATTGGAAAAAATAAAATACTCTTAAAACAAAATATTGAAGATAATGAATTTGGAGAAATATGAGAAGGCATATCAACCAATGTAAAGCAAAGAAACTAGAATCAGGTAAATAATATACATAATGACTAAAACAAAGTAAAAGGAAATAAATAACAACATAATAAAATGGAATTGTCATATAATTAAAACAACTAAGCTTGGCCCTGAAAAAAAACATAACATAACAATTTTGGCATCTGAGTGGGAAACACCATTCTGGAGGGGAGTTCCACTTAATCAGATAGTTATTTTCTGTTGTTTTTCAGTTGTTTCAGTCAAGTCCAACTCTTCATGACACCATTTGGGGTTTTCTTGGCAAAAATATTGAAGTAGCTTGCCATTTCTGTCTCCAGATCATTTTACTAACGAGGAAACTGAGTCAAACAGGATTAAGTAAGTTGTCCGAGAGCATACAGTTAATAAATGTTTTAAGCCAAATTTGAACTCGGGGAGATGAATCTGGCTCGAGGGAAGGCATTCTATCCACTGCAGCATATAGCTGCCCATGAAAATATACAAAGCACTATTAAATGCTTTTAGTTGTGCTATATAGAGAGGCCATGAATTTTTCTCTATTTTAAAGCTACAGAAGAAACCCTAACATTTAGTCGAATACCCAAATGGATAGTAGAATCATTAAAAGTACCAAGTATATAGACTTGGAGAGATCTTCAGGGTCATCTAGTTCAATCCCATTATTTTATAGCTTGAGAAAAGAAAAGCCTAAAGAGGTTAAGGGACTTGCCTAGAGTCTTAACTAAAAATGGAGCTTTATCATTTAACAAAAAAACCAAAATATCACCAAATATGGTAATTTTCTGACTCACTCTATTTTAAACAGCATATGCTGTTTTGTATTGAATTTTATATGGGACTTATTTCCCCAAAGGATACTGGGATGCCTTATTAGAAAAGAAAGAAGTAAAGCAAATTTATCTAGTTCCTTGAGATTTTTGCTTTTAACCAAGTAAAGCATAGCTAAATAGCACTTGCCATCCATTATAAATAGAATCTGGTGCTTATCAATCTCTCTCACTGGAAAAGAATGTAAAATAGCCAAGGAATGAAACACCCAGGAAGGCTGCCTGCACTGTAATATTGATTTTTTTAAAAAATTCCCCAAACTTTCCTCTAGACAAGGAGCCATACATTTTTGGCCACTGAGTTTCTCAACCTTGGGAATGATGTGATGTTTTATGGATAAAAATAAAAGGAGGCAGTTACATCAATAGTAAAAATGTGCTGAAGCAGTCCCTTCCTTCTCAAGTTGGCCTTTAAAGGCACTCTCATTATCTTGACCAAAACTGTACAGTCACACTGCATGCTCTAGGAATGAGAACTGTTCATGTAAGGGCTGGTCCAAAAGGACATCTAGAGAGCCAATAAAATGAAGCAACTAGTAAACACATTACAAAAGATGCTGAGTTAATGCTATAGTGTCATTAAATGAGCTCAGTAATAAAGCCTCAGGAAACGATTTGCTTTGTGTTTTCCCATACAAGGAAGTATGGGGGGGAGAGGGGTCGGATGGAAGCTAGGCTAAAGTATTTCTATTTTAGCTTATATGGAATAGGGAGTCACTGAAGGCATGTGAACAGAGTGATATGATCGTGTTGGTACAGTAAGTATACACACAGACATGCATACATCTATATATGTTTCAATACTGCAAAAAAAATTTTAAATTAAAAAAAATAGTGTGCATGGGTGTTCCTTCCACTTCTTTGGATCACAAACTTTCTATAAACAAATGGATAGTCTGATATTTTTCATGGTCAAAAACATGTGTCACCCTCTGATGATATCTCTTCAGACAGTGGTTCTTGTATAATAGACATAAAATACTCCTGTATTCTTTGAAATTACTAATAGCTGTTGGCTTTATTTTAAAAACATTATTGCTTACAACTTTCTTCTGTATATTGTCATTCTAAGATCTTAATTAAAATGGATAAAAATAGAATAAAACAAAGTACATCACTGAGTCTATACTCAAAACTATTCCAATATATTTGGACCTGTATTCCATTCATTGTCCTAGCTTCAAGAATCTCAGGTCACTCTCAGTTCAGAAGAAGGAATTTTGCTAAGACTTTGGCAGAGGCATATATATATATACATATATATATATACCTATGTAAATAGAGTTGGACACAATCAATTATTATTAGAGCACTAATAGAATATACGGTACAGGACTTGGAGCAAAGAAGAACTGGGTTCAAACCCCACCTCCCTAGGCAAATCACTTAACATGTATGCCTTTCAACTTCCTCATCTATGAAATTAAGTAGTTGGACTCAATGGCCTCTAAAGTCTTTTCAAGTTTAAGAATCCTTAAACATTGTTGTGTTCCACAGATCCTTTTGAAAGTCGATGAACCCTTTTCAGAATAATTTTAAATGCATAAACACAGAATTATATAGGAAACCAATTATATTAAAGTATATGTATTAAAAGTATATATATAAATATTTTAAAAGTATTATATGTATATAATATATTAAAGTATAAAAAAAATCGTGGGCCCCAGTTTATGAACCTCTGCTCTAAATCTATGATGCTAAAAGAGATATGGCCTTATAAGACCTGAATTTGAATCCCAGCTCGGCCATTTATTTACCTGTGTGATCTGAGGCAGCATACAACTACTCAAGGCCTCAGTTTCCTCATCTGTAAAAGGGAAGGAGAGGAGCAGAGGATTGGAATAGCTATCCTCTAAGATGCTTTCTAGCTGTAAATCTATGGTCTATTGATTTGGAATCATAGGTCTCTGGTTCATGTACTAGTTCTACTATTCACTGACTAAATGATCTTGGGTAAGAATGTTCTGGGGGCCCTTGGGGGGCCCTTAGACTCTTTCAGGGAGTCATCAACGTTAAAACTATTTTTATAATAATATTAAGATGTTAAATTTTCTAATATAGTAAATATCAATAGCCATAACACACAAAGAAAAACTCTTTGAGAGGTCTTTGAATACAATAACAGAATATTGTTTTAAAAACAACTTTGAGCAAATAAGTCGTTTTGACTATTATAAATACATAAATTAACTACAAAGGACATATTAAGGAAGATGCTATATTCATTCAGAGAAAGAACTGATAAACAGAAGGATGTATAGAATGATTTTACATGTATATGTATGCATACGTGTATGTGCATCTAATGGTAGCCATCTCTAGGGCAAAGGGTAAGGAAAGAAAAGAAAAAAAAAGAAATTTACTTGATACCTTCATCATTATTTAAAAGGAATAGCAAGTTGTACATAATAGATTTGCAGTTTCATGTGCAATCATCTTTTTTAATATGCTTTGTGATGGAAATGCTTGCTTTATTCCATCATTTAAAAAAGAAAAAAGAGAAAATAATTAAGTGTGTAAAGGGGTCCTGAGACCAAAAATTTGGGAACTGCTGGACTAGATAATCACTGGGGTTCTTTCTTGCTCCAAATTCTTTGATTCTATTTGTGCATTTTTACTTAGACACACACATAGAGTATTTAAACATATGGCCATTTTCTCTCAAAACTCAAATGATCTAATCAATTTGCTTGCTCCCTTCAACAATGCAGATTGTGATGCATCCATGCCTACCCATCCTGTTTGACTCTTGTTCATGTACTCCCATGAAGTCACCACAGAGGATACATACTGTTAGAGGGCTTCCTTACTTTCTCCTGACATTGCTGGTGTACCAGTAGAGCACTCTGTCATCTCTCAGTCTTGCCATGTGACCTTTGATGTCGTTTTTCACTCTGGATTTTCTTTGAAGTTCTCTGTTGGTACTATGTTGCAAACTGATTATGCCCTTCATGTGCCTTTGCTAACTGTTATATTCCCTGCCCAATCATTAAGTAATACTAGGAAAAATGTATATTTAAATGGAATTATGACTATTTAGAATATTACTATTAAGGTTTGGGGATGCTGTGTAACATTCCAAAAGGAACTATGAAATTATGATTCCTGAGCCTTAGAAAACCTCTTATCAATCAAACTTCAAGGTAAAATAGCATCAGATAGAACCTTGGGTTCTTGGTTTGAGATTATCTTGGGCTTGAGCTTTTTGTGTTTCCCTAATTCTTTTAGAATATAAAGTTATCTGTATTTTATAGTGATATTCAATGAAATATTTTTAGTGTAGAGCAAATTCTTATTTTAGAAAATGATTCTTACTTGTCCTGTGGTTACAGAGTCTGATGCCATCATGGAAACTAGACTCTAAGAACTCTAGGTTCTTCGAAGAGGAAAAAGGTTTTGGTCACATTGGGAACATCTGGATGTACCACATGTGATCATATACAATGCACTGAAGAAATCTAAAACCCTGAGGCTTGAGTTTAAACAGTTCAGTGAAAAGTTTTGAGTTTTGGTTTGGTCTAATCTCATAGGACATATCATGGTTAAAACTCAACCAGAAAATTACATATGACTATGATGTGCTTCAAATGCACATGAAATATTGGACTTGGAATAAGAAATGACAACCAGTGATTGAAATAATTATCATAAGTTTCATAAGTAGAATTTTGGGTACAGAATGCTCACTTACTAATAATCAAAATAGCTATTATTGAAAGGGTGAGGGTTATGAAAAAATTTAGGATGGGCCTACTATATATTTTTTTGTCCTTAGTTCAAATGCTGAGCAAGCAATCTGAACCCCACTGGAGAACATTGCAAGACTTAAATAACATTGGCTTTTGGATGCAGAGGAACAGAATCAGTATTTGTCTTTAAGTTCTTAATATTTATATGAAAAAACTACATAGTGCCAATACAGAGTTATTTTAAAATTGGACTCCCTAGGCTGCTTTTGGCATGTTGTGCCAATGTCCTTGTTTAGATCTCCTCCCTCCTTGATTTAATATACATCTATATACATATACAAACACACACACACACACACACACACACACACACACACACAAAGGAGACTGACTACCCAATTACAAGCACTTAGTTTGGATTGTAGGAGTAGATGCAGGGGATGGGGGGGAATTCATTCAAATTGTTTCTGCTCTTATTCAGAGTTGTATCCAAATCCTAAATCCTATCTCCTTTCTCTTCTTTCTCTTCCCATTTCCTCACTGGTCAAATCAGAGGGCTGGACTTCTAAAAATTCTATATAGAGACCTTCTGAAAATTCTATAACCCACCAAACTCAAATTCTTCAGTGGAGAATTTTTCATTTATGAGAATCATTTCAAATATTTCCTATCTTGAAAGTCTCCAGATACTCTTTTCAACCCAGTCATGAGGGGCATATTAGATTCCTATTTTTAAATTATATCCATGCAACAACTCAGATGCAAAGGAGAGAGAGAAAGAGAGAGAGAGTCATCCAGATAGTATTCATGCTGTAAATGATTTCTTAAATTCATTTCCATTTTGAAAACCTCACACCAATACAATAAAAAGAACTGAAGAAATTATGGAAAAAGGGCAGTATTTTTGAGGCCCAGGTCATGCTCATTTAAGAAGTCCACCTTCTTTTTTGGTCTGCCTACTTTCAGAATTAAGAAAATAGAAAAGGCATATATACCCCAAGGAAATAATTGACAAAAAAGGAAGGATTTATATGCAGGAAAATATTGGAAGCAGTACATTTTTTTTTTACAAAACAAGGAGGTAGAAATAAATTCAACTCAGTAGTTCTGAGATTACAATCTAAAAATTAATTTCTTCAATTAAATCTTTGTATAATGTGTAAGTGGAAAGTACAACAGCTAAAGACCTTGGCATGTATGAAGTAGGTAAGAGTATAGTAACAAATGAACATCTATATAAGTGATGAAATCTTTCTAAGTTTTATTATTTTAATGCCATGGAAATTAACTCATATTCATCTGTTTTGAATAATTGTCCTATCAAGTTAAAAGGAAAAAAATCAAAACACCACTCCCCCCACCTCAATTTAATGAAGGCATTTAAAATAAATAGAACTGCAGACAGGGAATCTTAGCCAGGATAAAGTGGGCACACATTTTTTTTTTAATCTTACATTAAAATTAGAGTTATTCCCAAAATGCATCCACACCCCTTACTATAAGCTTTGATCTCAATTTCAGTTAAAACCATGGTGAGGCTCTAATTTCTCCTTTTCTTCACATCTTATACTTCTCAAAATCAATGTCAGCAAGTCTCATCATCGCATGCACCTGTGAAAAGTGCTGGCTCAGAGAACCTGACAAAAATACAGGTTTTCTCTCTGTTGTCTGATTGATTCACTTTCTAGCTCTGAGGGCAAAGTTGGGTAAAAATAACCTTGACCAGAGGGGAAATGTTACTTTGTTGTGCTCCTTAATTCTCCCTTTCACCATAGTCTCAGCACTTTGTTGAGCTAAATCGACCCAGATGGCAACATGGCAAAGTCCTCCAAGCTACAGTGTTCTTTACATGCTGAGAAAAGGAACTATACAAGTATTTCCAAAAGTAGCATTGTCTAGTAGGCACATGACAGAGATATACTGAGAAGTCAAAACATAAGTTTTATTACAGAAAAATTATAAATCATTTTGGATAAGCAATATTCAACATTTGAGTTGTTTGGAGAAACAAACTAATCATTATTTGCCCACTCCAGAGGCCCAAATAATAAGTAGCTGCCATTAAGAGATTAAAAGATGAAGAATTTTCTATGTCAAACATTGTGGGTTTTGTTTTCTTTTTAGGGTTTTCATATTATTGTAGATCCTGTAGCAAATATGAAAGCATTTTGCAAAACCTCAGCTTTCAAATAGTTAATTACTGCTCATTTAGTAAACTAATACTAAAATATATTGAACAACTGGAGACTAGCTGAGGGTGGTATGTTATGGTAGGAACTATAAGTAAAATAGGAATTCAGAGAATAGAGGGATCAGTGGTGACTAAAAACAGTCCTAGAATACTTCATGAAAGATATAGGACTTGAACTGACCTGTGACCCCTGGATAGGAATTATTTAAATGGCATTGTGGAGGAAAGATACTCTGGGTGTGTATGTTGGGGGGGGGAGCAATTTAGACCATTTATTCAATAAAGCAAAAGGCAATGGTGCATAATAATTAGAGAGCTGTTCTTAAATCAAGGAAGACCTAGGTTCTAGACAAATATCAATTGTGTGATTCTGGGCAAGTAAATTGACCTCACATTTCTCCGGACAACTTTCAAAACCATAAAATGCAGAAAAGATGCTGATCTGCATTGGTAGACAGTTTCCTCCCTGAGGACTGGGGATGTCAGTGAAATCACAAGTCTAATCATTACTTCTTATTTTTTAAATATTATAGAAGGTTCCACAAAGGTTTATTATATTATTCTAATAGTCATAGATATTGCCAATAAATGATGTGAGATATCTTTGAAGATTCAAAAAGATCTATTAAACATTTACTCTACATGTGCGTCCTTATTTTGAAGGAGAGACACAGAGAGAGACAGAGACAGAGATAGAGATTGAGAGACAGATAGACAGAGACAGAGACAGATAGGGACAGAGAGATCATCACAGACAGAAAAACAGAGACAGAGAAAGAAAGATACAATGATAGAATGATAGATCAATAAATCACTCCATAGATAATAAATATTCAGGACCATATAATAATGTTATTACCAATGAAACTGATGTTTTCCAGGGGCACCTAGGTGGTGCAGTGAATAGAACACTGCACCTGGAGTCAGGAGGACCTGAATTCAAATCTAGCCTCAGACATTTAACACTTATTAGCCATGTGACCTTGGGCAAGTCACTTAACCCTAACTGCCCTGCCAGGGGAAGGCAAAAGAAAAAAAAATTATGTTTCCCACTTACACATTATTTTCAGAAATCTAGTTCTTTTAAGTAGAGATAATACAAGTCTCCTAATGTTCAGAATTGCATGGGTGGGAAGTAAGGATATAAGCATATTATGAATATTCTTCAATCAATAAGTGATTCTACTGTTCCATTGCCCCCTATGATACAAATCAAAATTCAATGAGCAAGCACTTATTGAGCACCTACTGTGTTCTGGACACTGTGCTCTGGACTAGGAATTGAAAGACACAAAAGCAACAGTCCCTGCCTTCAAAAATTTAATATTCTACAGCACAGAAACATTGTGAACACAGATAAGAGCACACTAAAGTGTTTACTATGTACCAGGCACTGTGCCAAACACAGGGGATACAAACAAAAACAGTCCTTTCCCTCAAGGAGTTTACTTTCTAATGCAAAAAGGTAACATAAAAGGGAACTGAAAGACAACAGAAGGCAATGATAGGGTCAGAGGCAGCTGAAACATGGTGGCAGATTTTGGAGAAAGAATGTGGCATCCAGGAGTGTGAAAAATATTCCAAGTATTTTCTTTTTTAGCTTTTCAGAGAGGGGAAGGCAGGGCAATTGGAGTTAAGTGACTTGTCCAAGGTCACACGGCCAATAAGTGTTAAATGTCTGAGGCTGGATTTGAACTCAGGTCCTCCTGACTCCAGGGCCAGTGCTCTACTCACTGAGTCACCTAGCCACTCCTCAAGTATTTTCTAAGAATACAATAATATCACCTTCCTCATTTTGGAAATTATATCTCCTACAAATGAAGCCTAAAGTCATACCACCTTTTTATTTTTTTTCTGCCATGTCACATCCTTTGTTTCTATTGAGGTTATAATCCACTAAAATCAACAGCATAGTGTACTGGATAGGGCATGGGATTTAGAGTCAAGAGGACTTGGGTTTAAATCTTGCTTCAGGGGTGGCTAGGTGGCACAGTGAATAGAACACCAACCCTGAAGTCAGGAGGACCTGAGTTCAAATCCTACCACAGACACTTAACACACACACACACACACACACACACACACACAAACTAGCCGTGTGACCTTGGGTAAGTCACTTAACCCCAATTGCCCTACCTTCCCCTCTCCAAAAAGCAAAAATAAATAAATAAATAAATCCTGCTTCAGCCATTTACTAGTTGTGTGACCCTAGGTAAGTCATTTAACTTCCCTACGCCTTGGTTTCCTCATCTGCAAAATAAAGCCTCTAGGGTCCCCTCTAGTTCAAAGTCTATTATCTTATGAAAACCCCAAGACCTTTTTCAAACTATCTTGTCACTTCAAACCTGTATTGAACTCATGAAGTTGCTCTTACACATAAGTATAGGACCTTACATTTCTCTTTTTTAATTTCATCTTCTTTTATTTGCCCCCCCCACTTTCTAAACTGTTGAGATCTTTTTCAACCCTGACTCTGTCATCCAATATGTTAGTTATCTCTCCTAGCTTTGTGTCAACTGCATCTTGTATATATATGGTTGTTTGCATGATGCCTGCCCCATCAGAATGAGGGCAGGAGGTCAAGGATTATGTTTCTGTCCTTCTCTGTATCTCCATCATAGTTCCTGGCATGTAAGTAACTTAGTAAATGCTCATCAGCAGAAGGACTTCCAGCACGATGTAAGAAGCACTTAAACAAAATTATAGAGCATCATTCAATTGTTCATTTTTCAGAAGATACTTTGGTTTCTTTAGGTGCCTTGGAGATCATCACTACTAACAACAGCTTGTGACTGAACTGCCATTAAAAAAATATTCTGGTTATTTGAATTCTAGGTTGTTTGGATTCTACCTAAGTGGGAATTTATTATGCAAAAACACAGTCTTTAGCATAATAAATTCTCAGCTGTTATCTGTATTTCATCTTGTAGTTTCCTCTGCCACTCCATCCTGAAAAAAGCAGAGAATTGAAGAAACCTATCTAAATTTAGAAAGTTCTAGGATGAGAACGAAAAAAAATTTAGTGGCCACTCAATAAGACCATAATATAATGCCGACATGTAGGCCTTGCCATGTCCAAACAGGACAAAAATGGCATATAAACAAACTACCCCAATTATAATAACTTGTGTAGCTTTCTGACAGATCTAATGTAGGCCTCTCAATGAGGTGTTTCAGATCACTTCTAAGGAAAGAATATTCTAGGACTCTTTTCATTCATAGAAGAAATATGCTGGGCATGTGGTATCTGTTTCGGTACATCACTGCTCTTAGATAAATGGCCTCTAGTCATTACAAGATGCACAAATGGGCTTGTTTAATTACAGTAACATTCATTCATAAATAACATCGTGGCAGTGGCCTGAGTAAAATAGAATCCTTTTCCATGGATACCAAATACACAAGCAGATTCTAATTGAGTCCTATGTGTTGCATGGGCAAAAGGAAAAATGTTTTGGGTTATCTATTTTTATTTTCAGTCCCCTTACTAGGTTCAAATCAAAAGCTGCTGAAAATCCAGAAGCCACATAATCCACAAAATAAAAATTTAATAAGGTTATGAATGTCTATACTAGAATAATTTGGTTTTCTGGATCAGATCTTAAAATGTCAGAATGAATTCCTGGCTAATGGTGGAATAATAAATTGGCCAGAGACTTGATGATCTGATTAAGAAAGCTTTCAAAATTGACAGGGAAGGAGAAAATGCTCCTAATAAAACTAAAACCCTATACTATTTGGAGCAATGAGAATGATATTTTAGTAAAATAATAATGAGGATGCACCCTATAATTTGTAAATAAAATAACTGAGACTAGAGTCCTAAACAGAGTTTTACTTAGCAAATGTCATGCTTTAAGTTAGCAACATGAAACAACATTTAGAAAAAATAGTACTAAATACAACCATATATCAGCCATGGTTAGAAACTCTCTGACATTGACCCCATGAGGGAGATCCTAGAGATTATGTTATAATGTCTCATGGTAAGAAAAATTCCAGAACCACTAACCCTTATCTAAGGAAACTTAGGGAAACCACGAGGTTAATGTTGGATAGATCACCAGTTTGAAGAGGAATAAGGTAGGTTCAGCTGTTCCCCTGGTATAGATTTTTTTTAACTCTTAATTTTAATGCTCTGTTTGCTATGATTTAGTTAAGGTTCTGGTCATAAACAATGCTTCTGACCTCTTATGGCTGTACAATAATGTACTATATAAAGGAAATGAGCAAAGTTGAAATTAATTTTTTAGTACATATTTGTAAATAAGAGCTTATAAAAGGTATCGATATTAAATGTTGCCTTTTGATAGTACTAGATAGATTTCCTGTAGGAAGTTGTCCTTCAGCCGAATTTTGACCGAAGCTCAGAATTCTATAAAGTACAGTTGAGAAAGGCATGCATTTCAGGAATGGGAACCAGTCCATGCAAAGGCACAGGGATATGAGATAGAAGGTTATTTTCAAGAATGCACATGTAACTAAAATATAGAATACATAATGGGGAATAATAAGCAAGAAACTTTGGAAGGTAGGCTAGAACCAGATTGTGAAAGGCCAGAAAGAGAAGTTTATTTTATCTTACAGTCAAGAAAGAATTCTGGAAATTGACATAATCAGACCATGTTTTAGGAATATCAATTTCTCAAGAGTGTGTGTGAAGGATGAATTGGAATGGCAAGAGACTGGAGCAAGGCCTGGGTCAATATTTCCCAAAGTATAAACAGAATTTGCATATGTGATCACTGAAATGCTGTTTTGAAAAGTCTTTGAAAATCAACAAAGAGTGGAAATGGGCAAAATGTGCAATGATTTTTAAAAAGAGAAAAATAATCTGAGAAAGTGGTTACTGGTGATAAGATGATTAAAAAGTCATGGAATACCATAGTGTCCAAAGAATTAAATTGAGGATTGTCCAAAGGATCACAAAATGTTGTATGTGAGGTATAATCAGGTTACCACATATTACAAAGAATTATACAGAAATTTTATAAATATGTCATCAAAGAAACATATTATATGACAAAAAAAAAGATGGGTCAGTCTTGTAGGAGGAAATCAATGTACTGTTGCATGGAAGTCCTCCAACAACTGCGCAGAACCTTTTCATGGTGAGTTTATGAAAAATATGGACAAGAATAGAATTGTATGGTCAGGTGTGGTTGGATTTTGATCTGCATTGTTAGAGGGAGAATACACAAAGATGAAATGAAAGACTGAATAGATATTTTTGAAGAAAACCTGTCATATCCCTAGATTGTAAATTCAATGAGGGGAGAGAATTTGTCTTGTCTAAATTTGAATTAACCCCCAGCAATTATCATAAAGTTTTGAATAAAAAAGACCTGAACAAATGTTTTTAAGTAGATTTTTTTAAGATAAGGGTGGGAAAAAATGTTTTTTTCCATTAAAATTTTGGCACAATGGAGGGGGGTAAGGAGGAAAATCAGTGATTTATCAGGAAATGCAACCATATACATCAAATACTAATGTCAATCAATCATATAACTATAAAATATGCGTATCACACACCTAAAGGCTATCACTAAAACTACTTAAATGAATTTTGAAATATTTATACATATTATTGTGTCAAGAATAAGTTTTGTATTTCAATTACAAAATCAGCTGTAAACTTGAGGAAATATTTTTGCCTAGCTAGATTAATACACAAATTCCTTTGACTGGTGCCAAGGGACAGTCAGTTTGTGATTCAGATAATCTAGGTCTCACTTTATAATTATAATTAGAGCCAGAGGAGGTCAGACCTGGAAGGAAATTTAGAAGCAGAATACAATCTCATCTATCTTTAAAAAATATTATTTTCACAGTTATAAATTTTTTATCAGTTTCATTTCTGAATATATTTCTTACCCCTTCCTTACTCATAGAACCATAACCTATAACAAAAAATTTAAAAAGAGAGAGGGGGAAAAAACTTCAATAAAACTAACTTACAAATCAACTGAGTTTGACATTATGTGGAATGTTTAAAATCCATATTTCCCCCACCTCTGCAAAGATGGGAGAGAAGCTTTTCTCATCTTTTCAACTGGCCCAATAGTGATAATTATAATTATATTGCCTTAAACTTAATTTTATTGCTATTGTTATCTCCAAGTATATTGTTGTAGATGTTGTATATACTGTCTGTTTTTTTTATTCTGTTTACCTCACTTTGCATCAGTTCATATGTTTTCCCATGTTCCTCTATATTCTTCATCATCATTATTTCTTATGACTCAACTATATTCTATTATATTCATGGACCAAAATTTCCTTAGCCATTTCATAATTGATATACATTTGCTTTCATTCTTCACTACCAAAAATAATAAGTCATAAACATATATGGAAACTTTCCTACCAGCTTTGACTTCCTTTAAATATATTCCTAAGAGCAGGATCTCTGGGTCAGAGGACATGGGCACTTAAGTCACCTTATTAGCATAATTCCAAATTGCTTTCCAGAATTACTGAACTGATTTACAGTTCCAACAACAATGTATCTGTTTAAATTGTTTGTTGATATGCTTTGACAGCTTGTCAACTCTACTTGAAATCCTTTCATTTTAAGGAAAAAAAAAGGAGGCTCATAGAGGCTTCTGAGATAAAAGGATAAAGATAAAATCTTTATGCATTCATTTTCCATCGGGGGGGGAAAATAAGCATAAGCATCTGAAATCTACAATTCTCTGATACAGATGTGACCAATCTCTCTATTTAGTAGATATCTATCCTTCAGTGGGTTGTTATTTTATGGTGGGACTTTTACATGAGTACTGTGGAATCTGTTGCAAATCAAATGTCTTATCAGAAGGGGCTGATAGTCCCAGATTAATTCTGGGAAACAAATTTAAATTATTAGCAACAAATCTTTAACAGATTTAGTTAGAAGCTGTTCATTGACAGGGACACCTAATTTGTTCTCTCACAGTATTATTAAAGAGCTTAATGCCACAGGAAAGACACAGTATGAGACAAAATATGCAGAAGAATGAGGGAAACGTTTGAAGAAAAATGCTGCCAACAAAGAGAAAGGAAATTAGGGCGGCCAGGTAGCACAGCGAGTAAGAGCACTGGCTCCAGTGTCGGGATGACCTGGGGATCAAATCCGGGCTCAGATACTCAGCACCACACCCAGAAATAACTGGCCGTGTAACTTTGAGCAAGTTACTTAACCCCGATTGCTTTAAAAACAAAATAAATAAATAAATAAAAATTTAAAAAGAGAGAAAGGAAATTGATATTTCCTTGTTCCTTATGACAGTGTGGTTACTTTCTTAGGTAAAGTGGACTTATGCTAAATATACTGATCTTGGAGTTGAGATGAAGATTTTAGTCCAAGTTCTGTCATTAAATAGCTGTATGACCATCAGTAAATCACTAAGACTTCCTGGGCTTCATTTTCCTCATTCATCAAATTAGAAGCTTAGAATAGAACACAGAATTTTGCAGTAAAAAGGGAACCAAGTAACCATTTAGTATAACCCACACATACCCCCAAATTCCTTCTACAACATACCTAACAAGTTGATCTTCCAGTCTTTGTTTAAAGATCCCCAAGGAGGAGGAATCTACCACCCCATTCTACTTTTAGAGCACTATAATTGTTTGAAAGTCTTTCTTGACAATACACCTTGAATTCTTTCTAAGCAAATAATTACTGCTGTTGTTCAGTCATTTCAGTTATGTCTGACTCTTTGTGCTCTCAACTGGAGTTTTCTTGGCAAAGATGGTGGTGTGGTTTGCTATTTCTTTATTTTTTTTTTTATCATTTCTTTCTCCAGCTTATTTTACAGAAGAAGAATGAAGGCAAACAGAGTTAAGTGACTTGCTCAGGGCTGGACAGCTAGTAATGCTTGAGACCAGATTTGAACTCAGGAAGATAAGTCTTCTTGACTCCAGGCCCAACACTCTATCCACGGTGCCCCCAAGCAAATAATTATACAAATAATTCTATTCCAAAAAGACTATTCGAGTTGAACAAATACACAATATTTATTATTACTATTATAGAACCTAGCTACCAATATCATAGATTTTCAACTGGAAAGGACTGGAGAGCTCATAAACCCTCTCATTTAATAGATAAGGAAACTGAGTCTCAGCGAGGCTATGTGACTTACTCCAAATCACAAAATAAGTGAAAGAGCCTATCACTTCTACTTTGAACTGGGATTTGAAGTGAGGTCCTATGATTCCAAATGTAGGATTCTTTCAATTACATCACTAAGCTTTCCAAGCAAAGGGTATCTTTAGATCATTTAGATGAGTGGGGCTTTTTTTAGATTGATGGACCACAGGACTTGTGCTTTTTTTAGGCTTGCCCAACAATCTAAGAAAAGAAAGGAGAGAAAATATTGTAAGTTAAACTTCTTTGATGTTGGAACCTATGAGCATCTGTTGGTCTGGTCAGCATCAATTACCATAGATACACAAGTTGCAATGTGGAAAGCTAAATTTGTGTAATACAAAGATAGCATGAACTTTTTCAAATTCTAAACAACTATGAGGTTCCCTTAGCAACAGGACCATGGGCTATTTTATAGCATTGGGTCATCCAACTGCCATGCCTTTGCTGATGATTAGAGATTTGTTATAATTGCCCTTTGTGCTTACAACAAGAACATAAAATAATCTGAGCTTTTCATTATTTCCCCAAAATTTATTGTTTGTATATTTTTTCTTTGACAGGGCAGATTTATGCCTCCTAAGGTTTGAAGAATTTAGTGGGAGAACTTCTTTTGTACCTCTGAATCTGGATTGGAACTCAGGCTTGTTTACTCTGGGGAAGAGAAAAACTCTTTATTCCACATAAGGAAAAAAATATATATTTTTAAGCTTTATAGTCCTTACTCATAAGGTTTCTGGTACATACCAAGAAACATTATGAGTTTAGTGGGATAGAATAAGAAGCAGATGGGATGGATTTCCCTTAAAGTCCAGAGTCTGAAAATTAGAAGGAAAAGGTGCCTAACAAAATTCATTTTGAGTTCTGCCAAACCCAGGCCATTTGCAAAATAGTTTGAGGCAGTTTCTGAACCCAACTTCTTCCAAGCTAAGTTGGGCAGGACTGGTTTGAGGTTCTTAGGGTTTGAGATCAGGTGGCATTAGCAAATCTCTTGCCCATTGTAATTAGGAGCTTGCTTATTTAATGCAGATTTTGGAACTGTAGGTCTAGAGATAAATTTTGAGGTTCTATCACTCTGCTTCTAGGAATTACTCCACTAATCTATTCTGGATAGATGATGAAGGGGAAAGATATTATTTCTAAAGTCCCTCAGGGTTGTTTTTGTGTATGTTAGTTATTTTACTTTTTTGTGTAGGACGGGTAAATTAGAATATAAATCTTAAGATTTTTCCCTAATACTCCTTCCCCCAGAAATGGAAACTCCCCAAACTCTTTATGGTCAGAAAACCAACATTAAGTTCCATACAAAGATATTTAAACTTTCATTCAATCTGAAATTAACTAAACATTCTCCCACCTCTGTGGGTGATATACCTAAATCCAAAAAGTGGGGAGGGAGGAGCTAGGAGAATTACCAGAAATATTAAAACAAGATTCGTGGTGTTCTTTTCAATGAAGCAAAATGTATGTGACCCATGATTTTCCAAGTCTCACCTCTAGCTGCATCTATCCTAGAATCAAAGTCATGGGGCTGGACAGCACCTTCATAGCTATCCATTTGTCTTCAGATATGGTTATGAGTAGAAAATTACAACCTTCTAGAATACCAAAAACAAAGAAAAGAGAATATGTAAGAAAGGATCCTTAGAGGAAATGCAAAAGAAAAAAAATAGTAGGCCTGAATGAATGAAAATGGTTTCTAGGAGCCACATGAGAAAGTAAGCAAAGTACTATATCACTCTACATTCTTGAGGGCCAGAATTGATTCCCAGTTAGTTAAATGGTAAACTTTGGGTAGGCCATCTTGGTGCAGTAGAAAAGAATCAAGGACCTGGATTTAAATACTAGCTCTGTTCCTTTCTACCTGTGTCATCTTGACATACTTAATCTTTGCGACTTCAGTTTTGTTCTTTGTAAAATAAGGAGGTTGAACTAGATGACTTAAAAGACTTTATCCAGCTCTAAATCTATGTGCCCATGATCCTATGAACTCCATCTTTTAGGAGAAAAATAGCACAGACTTTATGCCTCCCACTGAAATGAAGCTGGCATTTCTTTGGACAGTCAAAGAATGCATCTCTAGGCATCTTTGTGAATCTTGTAGTGAGCATATACTTGAATATTCTGTGAGCAAGATGAAACTCAAAGGTGAATAACTCAAGGACCCAAGAACACTAAGCCTGGGCAAAAAATTTAGCTCCTAGTCTATTACTATGAAGTAGGGAATAAATACTATTCTTTAATATAAGTTAATATGGACTTATCATATGATAACTTGAAATTTAATATATTGGATAGTTTGACAACACTTTCACAGCAGAAATTTATATGAGGAAATTAAAAACTATGTTGGAAAGAAGCAATTCCTTGAATTTCCCTTCTGTATTTCTTCAGCTTATCCCTGGGATAATCTATGATATTCAAAGGATACAAAGAACCTTTAACTGTGGGAGATATTTTAGAAACTGCTTTGTACCTGAACTCAGTTTTAATGAGTTCAGAGAGAGATTTACTTAGCTAGCTTAAGAGGAAATAAGCAATATTTTTAAAAGTAAAATTCCATAAACATTCAGAAATAGATCCTCATAAACTATTTATAATTGAATGCTAAATCAAATAAAACTCTACCCATTCATTCAACAAATAATGATAGCTCACATGTATATTGGGCTTTAAAAATTTTAAATGGCTTTCCTTAGAACCTTATGAAGAAGGTGGCTCATATATTGTTGTCCCCACTTTACAGATAAGGCAAGGAAGGTGAAGAGAGTTTAAGTGACTTGCCCAGAATTGAATAGGTATTAAGTGTCAAAGTTATGATTAGAAACCTGGATCTCTCATGACCACAAGTACAGTACTATTTGTCTGTGGCATTTTTGCTCTGCTTTTTTTTTAAATGAAATATCAAAGATAAATAAAATGAGATTCCTGCCTTTAAGAAACACAAGATCAAATTAAAAACATGGATATTCAATAAAAAGAAAACATTCAAAATATTCCTAGAAGGAAAACCAAACCCAAAGAAATTATTTGCTTTTCAAACACCCCAGACAAAAGAAATACAAGAAAGGTAAATAAATACAACAATCAAAGAGAACAACAACAAAATAATAATAACAGAGGGACCATTGAGGGAGTGTTTTGTTAAATATACATAAGAAGATAATGTTGAAAGCTAAAGTCAAACAGAAGTGATAATGGAGAAATGTCTGAAACATCATGGAAAAAAAAATTTACAACACCCCACCTATAATTGAAGTCAATGTTGTTTTATGTATGTATGTGTCTCTCTCTGTGTGCCTGTGTAAATAGATTACAGAATGGGGAGGTACATAAAAGAGGGGAAAGAAAGAAGATAGAGGGGAATATGTGATGTAACCTAATCAAGTCAAAAACTAATATCAAGCAGAAAATAGGAAAATGGGCCAGGAAGCAAAAGGAAGGATTTTTTAAAAAGGAAGGGAAAGAAAGGGGGAAACCTTGATTGAGTTATGGGGAGGGGAGATATTTTACAAAGGGAGATGGGAACCTTATAATGGGTATGATCACAGGAATTTGGTGCTTAGAGAAAATATTCATCCTGCTTTAGGAGAAGGGGAATCAGAGCTCATAAGGGCAATGGACATGCAGAAGACTGGAAGATCATGGAAGAGCAGAAAAGAGATTTCCAAGTCAATGGCAGAGAAATTATAAAGGAGAGGGCAAAGGTCAATAATGAATTGTATAACTGGAGAAACAAAGATTCCTACCATGGGACAATATCATCTCTAATGCCTTCAGGAACTACAATTTCTAAGAATAATGTATACAAGAAAAAAGGGTATGATTGGCAACATCTACAAAGCAATAATAGTAGCTGTGCAGAAGAGAAAACTCCAAAGCACTAACTCACTAATTTTAATTCATGAAAAATATAGAAAGTAAAGAAGAATGTAGAAATGTAGAGATTAATCAGCATAAAGGCCACGAGTCAAAGGATAAAAGTCTAGAATGGCAGAAAGAGATGATAAATAATGAAAAGGTGGAGAGAAATACTTTTTTTGGAAAAGGTTACAAAAAATAATTTCTTTTAAAAATTAATGAACAAAAGGGGTTGAAATGGAAGAGAGAGAAAAAGGGATTCTATTTGACTATTTAACTGAGAGGGGGGAAAGTAGGTAAGAATTTATAACTAGATAAAAGAAAAAAGGACTAATTAGAAAAGCTACAAAAGTAGGGAAAGGGGCAACAAACAAGATAAGGGGCATAAAGATGAAGAACTCAGAAGTGGGAAGAGGGTGGCTTAAAACAGATTAAATTAAAATAAATGAAGAGACATTGTACTGTGTTTACAAAGAAAGAGGGGGAATTCATAATTCAGGGGAAAACAAATTAGAGACAAAGGGAAGGAAATAAAAGCCTAATTCTAATAACTTTAAATTGGAATGGACTAAATAATCCAATAACATGGAAACATGGAAAAGAACGATAGACTAGATAAGAAACATAAATTACACAATCTCTTACTTACAAGGAATAGACTTAAAAACAAATATATACCCAGAATAAAAATTAAGGGCTAAAAAAATTACTATGCATTCAGTGAATGAAAAAGATCAAATCATGCTGTCCAATAAAGCAAAAACAAATATCCAAAATATTAAAAGGGATAAATAAAGATATTAAACTATGCTGAAAGGAACCAAAACCACAAATCAACATTAAACTTATATTTCCAAATGCCTAGGTACTTAAATTAATAAAAGTAAGATTATCTGAACTACAAGAAGACATAGACAGAAACAATAGCAACAGATTTCAATGTCTCTCTCTTGGATTTAAATAGGTCAAACAGAAAGATAAACAAAAAGAGAAAATATAGAACTGAAAAAATTGGAGAAATGAGCTAAAAGACTTATGGTATCTTCTAAATGAAACTGAGAAAGAATATAATATATATATATATGTATGTATTGATAGATGTGTATATGTATATATATGTATGCATATATACGCACATATATATTTACAAGTACACAAATATTTCTCAGAATGATATGGAACTTTCATAAACATTTACCTTACATAGAGAAATAAAAAAAATGTTTTAAAAAACAGCAACAATAAATATATCCTTTATAGCCCATAATATTAATAACTTCAGGGAGCATAAACCAAAGAAAAAGACACAAATAGAGACAAAGAAATTTTAAATAATTAGTGAATCAAAATAATAATGATAATGTGAAAGAGAATGAGAGCAATCAAACAACATGCCAGAATTGTAAGGATATAACTAAAATACTCCTTAAAGAGATAAAGAACAACTTAAACAGTAACAATAATAGCCAAAGTTAATTTACACTTTTAATGCTATATCAATTGATTTATACTTTTAATGCTATATCAATGCTATATCAGTAAGAAAAACAATTTGGAAAACTAAAAGATCTAGAATAATACTTCCATACCTCAATTATGTTATAAGATGTGGTCATCAAAATGATTGGTATTGATTTTAAAATAGAGAGGTAGATCAAAGGAAGAGACTAGACAAAGGAGAATCAGAAATAATGAACTCAAAATCCCAGTGTTTGATAAAGGAGACAATTGTTTAGAAACCAATTCCTTATTTGAAAAATCTTTTGGGAAAACTGGAAAGAAGTCTAGCCAAATGAGGCATAGACCAACATCTCATGCCATGTTCTACAATACATTTTAAATGGACATTTGGTGTAAATATTAAAAGTCTATTTTTAAATTTCATAAAATTTAAAAGGGAAGAAGATCACTTCCCCCACCCCTCCATGATGTAATGGATGGTCTTAGTGTCTTTGATGTCTGACCAAGCTCTAAGAACTCCACAGTTCCTGCTTCAAACACCTTTGTGGCTGGTAGAAAAAATTGTTCTCCTTTGCCCATTCTGGAGGGTGGAGGGAAGGATTCTTTACTTCCTTAGGGTACACATCTCCCTAACTCTACTATCTGTGTGAGGCACATCTATTACTGTCAGCCTGGTTCAGCATGTCTGCCAAGATGGTTTACTAGAGTGTGGCCACTGAACATGCTATAGCTTCTTGGAGCCATAGGTGAGAGTTGAGTGTCAGGTAGACACCAAAGGTGGATGAACAGTCCTGAAAGGTCTCTCTGCAAGCCCTCACATGAAAAGAGCTAGTCCTCCTTGAAGATCCTACAAACCACAGCTCTGTACTCCTCAGTTAACCAAATTTGGAATCTCTTTCTACTCAGCAAGGTAACAGACCAAATCAATGCATATAGCTTATTTCTTTGGAAAATTCCAAAATTGTTTCCCATTCCAAGAACATGCAGCAAGAAAAAGGATGAGTGAAGAGGCATTCATCGCCCATTGTGACAGTCATGTTGTCTTCACTGCGCCACCTGGCCTCCCTGCAAGTTGGAATTTTCAAACTCTTTATTACAGAACTCTAAGGTTACAGGAAGTATTTTATCTCTAGGAGTTCTATGAAAGAAAGTATGGCTATGAAGGGTATTTGTGTTTTCTCAAACTTAGGTAACAACAGAAAAGTTATATAACTTTGTTGTTGCTGTTGTTATTAGTAAGGGTTTCAACAATTCCTTGGTGGCATCAGAAAATTTTTAGCTTGGGTTTTGTTCTAATTGGACAAGGAGGACTAGTGACAGATAAGCTTCCTGAGAATAATTGACTCCAAATAATATAGCTTAGGTCATTGAGAACACAAGTTACCTAAATTATCTTCTGAGAATATAGATGAGTAGAAAAAGTGTTGGTCTTGGCACCAAGAATTCTAGGTTTGAATTGCAACTCTGACGCTTATCTGTGAGACCATGAACAGATCACTTAATTCAATTAAACAAATCATGTGGCTAATATCTGCAAAGCCTTTTGCTAGATGTGTTGAGGATGCATGCCCTTTCTGTTCTCATTTTACACATAGGTTAAATGACGATAGTAAAATATACATTATTTAACTTGCAGATAAAAATATCATAATTATCTTGTTCCTAGGTCATCTCTGTCAAAGAATCCACCATGTAATGTATAGCTTTCCAGTGATGAACCTCTCTGCACTGCACTGGGATAGCTCCCTTGAATAATAGGTGTTACTGGGATCAGACATAAGAGCTGTGCTACATAGAAAAATCTTCTAGAGCTTGACCATGCTTGAATAACCTTTGTAGACCCAAGGTATCTTCCATAAGGAGGTGGAATGTAGAATTTTTTTCTCCTATTTGTGACTCATTTCATTGGGCTCCAGATCACTATAGATCCTCCTTTATTAAAAGCCTCAGTTTCTTAAGAGATTAGCTATACAATTCATGCAGGAAAGAGTGAGAGATAAAGAATGTTTTCTTTGCTGTGTTTGTAATATAGAGTTAGATGGGCAGCCATGCATATTTAGAGTTAGCTTATCAATACTTATTGTTTGCTCAGGCCCTGAAGGTGGATAATGAGTTGGGCCTATAACTGAGCATTTTCTAAGATCCCACTTTGTTTCTGGTTTCCAAAGCTCATCACTAGCAATAATATTTTCATTTTTAATGAAAATTAATTTAATTTAATGAAAATATTTATATTGGTATAATTGTAATGGCTAAGAATCATACCAGTATCCTGAAGGAGTTGAAACTGTCACTGATCCAATGATCAATGGAAAGAGTCATAATAAGTATGAGGAGGTTATAAAATATTACCTGTGTCAACTTTCCTGCAAAGTAGCATTAAGATTATGCATGACTATAAAAAGATGGACCAGTCATAGTAGAAGTGATGTATAGTTCAAGTGTTGTCTTGGTAACTATGGAAGGAATCACAGGAAGAACTCCTGTACTCTGGGCAGATACTCTATGGTGGATTTATGAATAAAGATGGACATGGATAAAAAATCATGGCTAGACATGGTCTACACAGGTGGTATCAGCATTGAGTATAAAAGGGTACCACTACATAAGGATTTTCATTGGTCACTATTGACTTAGAAAATCACATATTAACATTATCCTATCATATTTTACTTATTTTATTAAAATATCCACAATTAAGGGGTGGCTAGGTGGCGCAGTGAGTAAAGAGCTGGTCCTGGAGTCAGGAGGACCTGAGTTTGGTTCTGGCCTGAGACACGTAACACCCACACAAAAAAACTAGCCGTGTAACCTTGGGCAAATTACTTAACCCCAATTGCCCTCCAAAAGGCAAAAAAAAATAATATTCACAATTACATTTTAATCTGGTTCCAATGCATTGAGGATTGTCATGAGCACACTGGGCTATGTGTTTAACAGCTCTGGTCTACATAAATAGAAGTACCCATATCCAAGTACTATTTCTGGCCAAACTTGGACCATTTTGCACAAAACTCTCCTATTTGGTGGCAAGAATGCTGATGAGACAGTATATGTCTGGGTAAGGGGCAAAGTTGGTGTGAGAGCTTTAAAGAAGAGACATTCTTTATTTCTTCTTTGCGAGAGATACAAACTATTCTCTCCAAGAATATCCAAGGAAGAGAAAGAGATTTCAGGACTTTCCCCTTCAGTGAGATCAGGGCTGCTATTTTCGTTGAGCATGATCTCAACCCCTCTTTAAGTACTCATTCACTCTTCTGTTTATTTTCTGTTGTATTCTAATCTCTACAATTCCTCTGATTTCTGTTTTCTATTTGCTCAGATAAGTGCATTTACTTATTATTTGCTTTTTGTGATGTTTTTCTGTAGCTAATATTTGTAGGACGAGGCCAAGCTGGTGGGTATAAAGTTAGGATATACTGGGGGATGGGGGGGCTAAAGAGAAAATGGCTTTTTATGCAGAACAAATTTTTCCCCTAGACAAACAATATTTATGAGAGCAGGTAGATAAAATTATAGTCCTACATCCCTCTTTCAAAACAAAAGAGAGCAGTCCATCTTCATGGCCTCTTCTGCTCCCCTCAAGGCAGGAACTGAAGTCTCCTTAAAGAGGGGTGGGTAAGATACCTTTGTAATATCCACTTAATATTGTACTCAAACTCTTATCTATCATACAGATTTATTCAATTTAGTTGCAATCCATAATAATTCTTCATGGCACTAGCAGTGTCGTTATGAAATGGTTTGTGCATATGCCCCCAGAAAGAGAACAAAACTGTCTAAGGATGGGCAGAGGAGCTGAGTTCCTAGCCCTGCACTAGGAAAGATCATCCTTGTGTGGCTCCCACTGTATCTTCATGCCTTTAAACAAAGGGACACCAGATACCACAAGAACAGGATCAAACAACAATGTTCATAAGAAAGAATACTGAATCTGGCAAAGGCATTATTTTATAGAATAAAGGGGAAAATCAAATAAAGAGAAATAAGCCAAGGGAAAAGTAAGGACTACCTATTCCTGTTTTTTTTTTTCCTCAGCACTGTTGCTGCTAGACTAAACACTGTCCCATATCAGAGCTCCACTTAGTCATTTAGAAGTGACCTCTAATGGTCTTGATAAAGGGAACTACATGTGTGGCAAACATCAGACATGATGGTTATGTTGCTGCCATGGGATGATGATGACTTCTTTCTTCTCTTTTCCTTAATCCTCAAAATTCCTGGTACAAGCAAAAACCTCTTTCTGAAGGACTGATCTCCCATTAGTTTTCTTTCTTCCAAAGCTAGTCTACAAATCCCAGGGTCTTGATGACCAGACAAAGCCTTGGCTGAATCTGTTGCACTTATCAATGACTCCCCACAAACTGTATAGACAACTGATATGGACATATATAACCCTTATGTGCAGTAAACACTTTAATAAAAATAAACCTAACATTTATAGCACTGTGTGCCAAACACTATTCTAAGTGTTATAATTATTACCTTATTCAGTCCTCACGATAACCCTGTGCTATGGTAAGTGCTGTTATTATCCACCTTTTACACATGAGGAAATTGAGGCAAATGGAAGTTATGTGACTTGTCCAGGTTTATACAACCAGTAAGTATCTGAGTTCAGATTTGAATTCAGGTCTTCCTCACTTCAGATTTGGTGCTTTATCCCACCTAACACTTCATCATTATCATCTACAAATTCATGCTCCCCATCATGTTACAAAGGTTTGCCCTAAATATTAAACCACTCAGAGAGAACCATTGATAAAATTTAGCATGATTTTAAGTAATGTCCAATAATATGTTCTGCTTCTTTGGAAACATTATACATAAACCAAATGTCCAATATCCTCAAGAACAAAGACAAATTGAGGAATCTTATTGTTTGTTCCTAATACAAAAGCAAACTACAAACAGTGGTACACTCATAATCTGGTAAAAGGAACAGCTATGGTCCTCTACACTGCTATTGTCCTCCCTTATAGAAACATATATGTATACTTACGCATACCCTCTTAATGAACAGTTAAGGTTATAATTCAAAAGAGTCTAAGATTAATAAGAAAGAAAATGAGTAGTTTTTTTTTCATTTTCCACATTTTAACTAATAAGTGGTACTCCTGCTTCTATCTCTAATTTAATATTTTAATGACTAGTTTTAGTAATAATCACAGACTTTCTATAGTTAAATTTTTGATGTGGTAAATTTTAGCAAATATAGCTCCTGGGTTATTATCTTAAAAACATCTGTGTAAATATGACTGTATTACAATGCTAATTATGTTGTTCATGTGTTTAAAAATAGTTAAGAAAATCTCTCTCCATGTTTGTTTTGAAATATTGATGTTGGATATTTCCCATTTCTGTATGTGGATGACTTCACATTGGATGAGCCCATCATACCACATCTCTTCTTCCCATGACAGTTCATTCAAAGGATAGAGAATGCACATGAGTTTAACTATGAAGGGACAAAGATAATGAAGGACTATCAATCCAACACTTCACGAATATGTGTAGAATATTGGGATTTCCTAAACATATGCCCTGTGTTCTTCCTTCTTCAGGCTGAGATCACTATTTGGTATTTTCTAACTGGAAATACTTTTTCAAAGGAGAATGTTAAGCCTCTTCAGTTTATCACTTGAAATCTCAGAATTTTCATCTTCCTGTACTTTATGTGGCAATAGTATACCTTTAATACAACACATCAGCGATTCAGTGTATACTTTTGCCAACAAGTGACAGTATGTTTGTATACAATGCAACTGTAAAGTATATTTTGATCAAGTTAATCTTTGGGAAGAGGGAACTGGTACCTTCTGACCATATTACATGAACTTGCAGGTGAATTAGACTTAAAAAAAAAAGTAAAAGTGATCGAGTGAACAGAATTGTGTTGTGCAATGGGGGAAAAATACTCGCATTGTTCAAACTTGGAGGTTTTCTCTGGCATTAGTTTCTGTTGTTAGTCTAATAATACTGGGTAAGGCTTAATGATATGATCATGGTGTTAATAATTTTAAGCTATATATTTCTTCTCTGAAATTTCCCCATTAATTTTAAAAGGAAAAGGAGTAAAAACTGATGTCGTGGTATATATATTTTTAATGAGATTGTTTTTTCCTCTACATGCTCCATTCTTAACCCTGACATTTGAAACACATCTGTACAATACAGAGCTCTTATATAAAAGTCATTCCTTTTTTATTCCTCTGAAAGGAAAATCTGAACATGTAGTCTAAGGCCTATGAAAGAAAAGATTTTTAATTCTCTGACCATTAGAATGCACATTGTTTCATAATCATTTCAAATTCCATGCATAAATTAACAGCTCTCTGGGCTTCAGAGCTGTGTCAGTTCATAAAGTTGGGTTTATAGGTTTAGCATTCAAGGCAATTTCTTCTTAATGACATCACCTATAATTTTTTTTAATCACCAGATCAGGGCCACCAGTGTGCTGCCTGGTTTTGTATAGTCCATGAACTAAGCCACAGGCTGTATAAATAAGCAGCAGGATTTGGTCCTTGGGTCATAGTTTCCTGGCCACTGTAGTAGATGAGAGAGACAGAGAGACAGAGAGAGACAGAGAGACAGAGAGAGAGAGAGAGAGACAGAGAAAGAGAGAGAGAGAGAGAGAGAGAGAGAGAGAGAGAGAGAGAGAGAGA
>NW_027187391.1:14417348-14493780 GCF_028583685.1 Petaurus breviceps papuanus
AGAGAGAGAGAGAGAGAGAGAGAGAGAGAGAGAGAGAGAGAGAGAGAGAGAGAGAGAGAGGAAAGGAAAGGAAAGGAAGAGACAGAGATAGAGATAGAGATAGAGACAGAGACAGAGACAGAGATAGATAGAGATAGATAGAGATAGAGATAGAGATAGAGATAGAGATAGAGATAGTGAAAGAGAATCTATTAAGTATTTACCATGTATCCAGGCATTGTGCTAGATGCTAGAGATAGAAATGTAAGAAAGCAATGAAAGTCTCTGCCCTCCAGGAGCTTACATTCTAACAGGGGAAGGTTATATATAAAGAAGAGCTCAGAAGAAGGTAGGGAAGGTAAAGGCATGGCATAGAACAAGCAAGACATAGAGGCCTAGGTCCTAACAATATAAATCAAATACTGTTTAATCAGAGCCAAAGATTCCAGGGGTGGCATATGAGTTGAGATGGGTTAAAGGTGATGGTCCCAGTAGAGTCAGCATAGCTGGACCAAGACATTAGGAGATAAATGATATCTTATCCATGGATTTTTTTAGTTAAATGACCCAGATTCCCTTAAAGTGTGAAATTAGCACACTTTCCTTTCAACTATATTTGATATTACTACTAGTAGTACCAATTCTTTTTCTCTCCTCTTCCTCCTCCTTTTCCTCATCCTTTCTCTTCTTCATCCTCCTATGAATGATGTAATTCTATTAAAATAAGGTAAAGATATGGGCTGGGCCTGTGATTTCACTGATGTCAGGAACTTTTATATGGAGAAACTCCCTCTGCCCATTCCTAGTAGAAACAGAGACTCCTAGAGAGTTGCCTAGAGCATTGAGAGGTTAAGTGATTTGGCCAGGGTTATGTAGCCAGTAGCAATCAGTGTTAGGACATGAACTCTGGTCATCCTGGAGCCAAGGTAAGGCTACTCCTATTAAAATAACCAAGTATAAACATTATATAACAAAGTATATGATCCTAATGAATAAGTTATTAAAGATGAGTCATGAGCTCTAAAATGGGATTGGTTATTTCTTCCCAAAGTTCTACTCCTTTCTCTCTGCACAGTCTATTTCTCCTCTTTGGTCAGAATCAGATCCATGATAGCTACTTCTATGCTTTAAAACTTGAAATTATCAACATGTCATGACTGATAAGCCATTCTGCTTTTGGCAGAAAGATACTGTTAGGAACATGCCTGTTAAGCCCTCCTTGGCAATGTTATGACTCCCTTCTAGCTATTTGGAAACACCATCTTAAATAATAGGTCTCATAAAAAGAGGGCAACAACAGGTAATATGGAAATTAAGGAGACAGGTTTATGTTTTGATAGGACTGGATCTCCCTGATTTACAGTTGGCTGGTCCCTTATAAATGCTCGACTGTCCTCAAATTCAAGCCATGTAACTGACTATCTGTATTATTACCTGAATTTGGACAAGTTGCTTCATGTCTCTGGGATCTCAGTTGCCTTATCTGTAAAATGAAGAGGTCAAACTAGATGACCCCCTAATTTTTTTTTACTTATCCTAACCTTTATCTTCCCTTATGTTGGAGTTGCATCTTAAACAGCCACATGTCCAAATATGTCAAACTAGGTCTAGAAGTAATCAAATTCCATTCCATTTACAGGAAAATTTGCATCTTTAGTAAAGGATAGTAAACACAATCTGTAAATATTATTTTTATAGATTTGAAAGTCTGTATAGCACTATAATCAAAGTCCATATACTTTCAAGTAAGACCTCAACTAGTATTTCTCTTACTTTCTCAAACAAACCTGTCTTTGTTTCTTCAGTGGGGTTTTGGCAGTCTAGCATTCTATATTTCACTTGCTTTGAATGATCTCAAGAATTACTGGCTGGGAAAAGGGGAATCGGTTGCATGCCAAATCTTTTCCTTTTTTAACAAGATTTCCAGGATATGTTTAGATAATTGGTTGCCTATAAAAACTATAGCCTACCTCCGTTTCAGCTTTGTGATTTCCTTCTACAGCTCACCATCTATTTCCTCCTTTTGGAAAGAGCATTGGATTTGGAGTCAGGAGACAACTGAATTTTAATCTAGACTCTGATATTTATTAGCTACTTGACTACTTAATCTTTCTCAGTTTCTTTGTATGCAAAATGATAATGTTTTTAAAACAGTATAGAAATGCAAGGCACTATTATTAACATCATCATTGTTTCCTTTGATCTTTGTTCAGTTTCTTTCTTCCTTATGTTAATGGATACCCAGTTGATTTCTTTTTCTTCTTGATAATATGGGATTCCACCTTCCCCTTTATCTGACCTCTTCATTTTGCATGAGAAATGTTCTGTTATTCTCTTCCAGTCATGAATCATGATCTTCCAAATTTCAGTGATACTCATGAGATCATATTTACCTCTCTGTGTCAAAGGATCTAGTTCATTGGGTTAATTAGTATACTTAGTGCATTGTTACACAAACATCTGAGATAAAAAAATTTTATTATTACTGCTAGTCCTGGCTATTATTTTCTGTTCATTTCTGAGCACCTTCATGCTAGTAGTCTTCTGATATCCCATTTGTTTCTTTCTATGATATCTGACTTAACAGTTACATATGTTCAGTTTTCTCTCCCTCCTCCCATTATCTGTTTAAAATCTTCTTGGTCAGATCTGCAAGTTTCTAGGAAAATTTCATATATGTATGCATGTATGTATGTATGTATGTGTATATATACACATATATACATGTATATATGTGTGTATATTTATATGTATATGCACAAATATGTGTGTATACATTATATATTCCTTTATTTTGTTGGATTAAGCATATGTATGACTCAGAGTTCATCCCCCATATCACTATCCACCCCTACAGCATTTTATTCTGCTACTCCTCAATGCAATTTTATCATTTAATATCATACATTAAAGTTTTCTGTTAGTATATCATCCCTATAATAGGCTATCAGTTTCAAGATTCATTTCAAGAGGGGCGGCCAGGTAGCACAGCAAGTAAGAGCACTGGCCCCAGTGTCAGGATGACCTGGGGATCGAATCTGGGCTCAGACACTTAGCACCCACCCAGAAACACCTGGCTGTGTAACCTTGAGCAAGTTACTTAACCCCAACTGCTTAAAAAAAAAAGATTCATTTCAAGAGTAACTGAATCTTAAACTTTGTTTACCCTGGCCTAGCAGAATTCTTTGCAAGCAACAGGTATTTACTTGTTGTTTATTAAATGAATCAATTAAATTATCCACACCATCTTCCTAAAGATCTTTTTACTTCTCCTATGCTTTTTATCTGCTAAAGTTTTTGCTTTTTAATAAATAACAATCATGAAAATGTGACCAGGTCTGTAGGATCTTCATTTTCTTTTCCAGTTTCCTTAAAGTTGTTTCATTAATTCCCACATTATCACCAGCAGTGGGGAGTGATAATTAGTCTTGACAAATCTCAGGGATCTCCATTTTGTCTCACACATATATCCCAAAAAGGTAGCACCCCTTCTTGTTTTTCATACCAGGCTGCTATCTGGCAACCCTCAGAAATGAATTCTCAAGGCCAGCAAAGAGTGTTATTATACCTGGTGTCATTGTCAGAGCTATATAGTCCTCTGTAGAGTACAGAAAATTATTTCCTCCTTAGAGGATATATATAGTTCAGCCCTCCATTGGATGACCCTCCAACCTAATATGGTCATGTTACATTCCAAGGATCACAGCTTTAGGGCCGAATAGAACCTGAGAGGTCATTGAATCTAACCCTCTCTTTTTACTCTTTCTACAGATTAAGAAACTGAGATTATCTTTCCCTGATCACACAACCAGTAAGTGTCTGAGGCAACATTTGAATTGAGTCTTCTTGACTACAAATCCAGCTCCATTCACCATATCATAATGTTTCTGATATTACATATATCATGTCATATCATGTCATATGTTATATGTTACATGTAACCAGTTGGGGTAGAGGGTGGCTGAACTTGACTCTCAGGCTTGCTCCAACCTTCCTTTGTAAAAGAAGGACTTATGGGAAGAAGAAAATCAAGAGGTAAAGAAGCAGGAAAAAGGGACCACAGAGCTGAAGGGAATATCGATCCCCAGAACTGAAGTAGGCAGCAAATTGAGAGATAAAGCTATGGAGTGATCCTGTGTTGTGACAGTGATTCCCTATTCTTGGGCAGTGAGAACCAATCCAAGGTAAAAATGTAAACACCTTCCTTCTAGCCCTAGTCATGTCTCCTACTCTTGTTAGACAGATAGGCAAGTTTGTTGGTTCCTCATATGTTGTTTTCATTTCACACCTTATTTACTTACTATACATAAGCAAAACATATCTGAACATAATTAGTCAGTTCTGAATATCAGTGCCCTAACCTATGGTAACATAGGTTTACATATTAGGTCAGAGAGATCTGAATTTAAATCAATAAATAGGAATGAGCAAGCTTGCTCACCCAGCTAAGAAAAGTTAGGTTTGCTAGGAAGAGGGAAAAGGTCCATTATGTCTCTTGAACTAGAAGAATCAAAGTAATGGCAAATTTTTAAATTGTTGCTAATGCAGCTTTTTTATTGGTACTGCTTATATAAAAATCAATAGGGAAAGTGGGTGTAGAGGCAAGCACCCCAGCATCCCCAGGTTAGCTGCCAACACAGGTTCTTAGATCTGCTTTTCTAAAGGAAAGCAACTCAAAATGGGTTAACAATCTTGCTTTAATCAATCAAACATATCATTTACCTAGTTCAGGGGAAAAAGGTCAGCACCCCAAACTTCATAGTATACACATAGAAACATTTCAAGCAGACAGGCCTCCAACTATCCAACCACTACATCCATACCAAATCACAGTTACCAGAGAGGGAAGCAACATCTGGGTTTTTCAAAGCCGGGGGGCTCTCAACAGCTGCCCAGAGTCTCCTCTAGTCAAATCACACAACACTTCTCAAAGTGAGCCCCAAAGCAAAGCCTCCCATCAGGGCTTATATAGCCTTCTCCTGTAACAACCCTCTTGACCAACTGTCCAATCACAAAGCACCAAGGTGTGGGCATTCTTGAAAAACAAGCCTTGCACCACAGGCTCCAGATGCACTTAACCTAGGGGCAGGGAAGATCTTAAAAATTTACATTCCTATAACATTTGGCTCCAAGATCTTTCATGTCCATAGCATAGACAATTTACATTTGAATTAGCACTAAACATCTCTTAGGTCACATTTTCAAGATATATAACTAAAGTTACCAAAGTGGCCACAGGGCCTTAAACAAACACAAAGTACATTTCATTATCACATCAATTCAAAACAAGAGTCCAAATAAAATTCTCTTGGGAAGAGGGGGGTGTCCTTCTCCTCACACTGCTCCAGCCCCTGCTCCCAAGTTCTCAAGGGCAGCCGGGCAACAAAACCAATAGGGTGGGGTCCTTGGGGGTCCATGGCCCTTCACCCCACCCACCACAGACACAAGCCCATCCTCCCCCAGGTCCCAAGCTGTGGGATGCAGCACAGAAACACATTCAGTGCCCCTGCTTTGGCGCACAGTCCTTATCTTGTCCTGTGGCTGAATTCTGAACTCCTGGGTTCCTTTTCCTCCCACAGGCAGAAGCCACTCCTGACTTCTGCCCAGGTCCCGAAGCAGGCAGCTCAACATTCCTGCATGCAGGCCGTTCCTCTCTCCTGGTCCATGGCTCCACAGAGTCACAGCTACCACAGCCGGGAAACAAACAATTATCTCAGCCCCCATACTTTCCTTTTACTCTGCAGATCCCATCCTCATCACCATTTTGTAGCAGCAAGCACCCCAGCATCCCCAGGGTGGCTGCCAACACAGGTTCTTAGATCTGCTTTTCTAAAGGAAAGCAACTCAAAATGAGTTAACAAGCTCACTTTAATCAATCAAACATATCATTTACCAAGTTCAGGGGAAAAAGGTCAGCACCCTGAACTTCAAAATATATAAAGGTTACAAGCATAAGTTACAAGAACATTTCAGCAGACAGGCTTCCAAACTGTCCAACCATTACATACATCCATACCTAATCACAGTTACCAGAGAGGGGAGCATCAACATCTGGGTTTTCAATGCCGGGGGGGCTCTCAACAGTTGCCCAGAGTCTCATCTGGTCAAATCACATAACACTTCTCAAAGTGAGCCCCAAAGCAAAGCCTCACATCAGTGATTATATAGCCTTCTCCTGATAGATGAAGATGAGAGATGTGGCTCTGGAGTTAGGGAATAATCTCAGGAATGGAGATTGAAATGGAGGAGATTTCTGTGTGATTGCTCAGCTAACAGAAGGTAGACAAGTGTTATTATATATCATATTTACTTTTACATTTTGGGAACCTAAAGGGACATCATTATATAACTGATGTTCAGTTAATGCACTTAGGTTTGGGGAAGCTGAAATCCTTTTCCAGTCACAATACACGCTTCAAATCAAGCAATAATAATTTAAAATTGGAATGTCTAATTGTTGATGACTTATAAACATTTACATAGAGAGTCCTGAAAATAAAACAACATATCTCCTAGCTTTAGTAGAGAAAACAAAATAGGAAATTATATGGCATCTACCATGTTAAATGATTGAATAACATTTTATTGCTACTTTATATTTAATCATTAGAATTGCAGGTAAAATGATCAACTATTAAAGAGGCAAAACAACAATAACAAGAACAAAAATAATAATAATGGGTCTAGGCCTGAAGTCAGAAAGACAGGTTTATTTCCAACCTCAGGCACTTGCTAGCTTGCCCTGGGCAAATCACTTAATGTCTCTGAGCCTCAGTTTCCTCATATACAAAATGGGCATAATAGTATCAACTACCTCACAAGGCTTTTGTGAGGCTCAAATGCAAAACTATCGCTGTGGTTTTTCAAATGAGGAAACTAAGATGCAGAAAAGTGAAAAGATGTGTCCAAGGTTACACAATTTATAAGCTGCAAACCTGAGATTTGAACCTAAGTCTTCTGTTTCTATATTCAACATTTACTTTTTACACTAAAGTACCATTCTTTAAGGTCATTTGACAATAAATACACATTAGCATTTAGGAATGGAAACAAAGAAAACCTAACACATCTGGAAGTGTCTACTCTCATTTTTATAAATGGTGCACATTTGGGAAGTATGAAAATTGAAATATAGCCATTGAATTCTATTCTTCAGTGCTATGTTTCCTTGATGGCTAGCTCACCACAGAGGGCAGCTAGATGGCACAATGGATACAGTGCAGGACCTGGAGTCAGGAAGACCTGAGTTCAAATCCAGCCTCAGACACTTAACAGTTGTGTGACCAAGGGCAAGTCACTTAACCCTGTTTGTCTCAGTTTATCTGTAAAAAGAACTGGAGAAGGAGATGGCAAACAACACCAGTTTCTTTGTCAAGGAAATCCTAAATGGTCTCACAAACAGTTGGACATGACTAAAAAAATAACTGAAGAACAAGTTCACCATGGATTCATAGGATTCTGCAGGTTTCTTCCTTCTAAATCAAGCAATGGTATTTCAAATAAAAAATGTAGAAAAAGCATCATGAGACATTGGAACTAAAAACAAAATGCAATAGCCCACTTGTGAGCTTCTTTACAAAACATGACAAAGACTATATGCTTGTTCTAATTAATTAATTCTTTCTTTTAGCAATCTTCATTTTTCAGTGATCAAACTTGGCATCAGGAATTCACCTTTAGAGGGAGGACTCAGATGTCTACATTAGGATAAGAATATTTATTGGTGGTCTAATGTTCTGACTTCCTTCTCTAGTTCAATTTCTATATTCAAAAACTCAACTTCTGGGGTGGCTAGGTGGTACAGTGAATAGAACACCGACCCTTTAGTCAGGAGGACCTGAGTTCAAATGTGGCTTCAGACACTTAACACTTACTAGTCATGTGACCTTGGGCAAGTCACTTAACCCCAATTGCCCTGCCTTCCTCCTTCCAAAAAAGCAAAAAACAACCAAAAAAAAATTCACCTTCCACTGACCTCACAGTTCTAATTCTTATCCTAGAAGAGCTACCCTAAACTGTAATCTTTTCTAGAATCAATCATTTAAAGCTTCAATTTTTCCTTCTATAAATCAGTGAAAAAAAAAATACAAATTATCTTAAGTGTTCCTTTATTCAGTCAAAATTTCTAAGCAACTACAAAGCTTCTCCTTCATATATTCCTTCTATAAATTCAAGATTTGGGGGTGGCTAGGTGGCACAATGAATAGAGCATCGGCCCTGAAGTCAGGAGGACCTGAGTTCAAATGTGGCCTCAGACACTTAACACGCTTACTAGCCGTGTGACTTTGGGCAAGTCACTTAACCCCAATTGCCCTCCAAAAAAGTTAAAAAAAAATCTTATAAATTCAAGATATAACATAGAAGTTATATGGAAATCCTAATAGGCTTGATTTCCACATGCCTTGGGTTTACTTCTTTCAAATCAGCACATGCGCGCGTGCGTGTGTGTGTGTGTGTGTGTGTGTGTGTGTGTGTGTGTATTTGTTGTGGTAAAATCTTAAAGGTGAGGCAAAGAATAAAACTGACCGTGTAATGAGATTGCCTCTATGCTGGACTTTCTCAAGGAATAGAGGACAGAAATTCAAACATGCTAAGTCCAAGAAGAAGTACCATGCCATATCAGTAATCTTAAAAATTTTGGCAAATGAAGGTAAAAGGATTTATTGTACCATAAGAAATGAAGAAAAAGACAGTGTTAGACCACCTGGGGAGACTTACCAAGGCCTGATGCAGAAAGAAGTGAGAAGAATCAGAACAATTTATGCCATAACATTAAAATCAGAAAAAAAAAATTAGCAACTCTGGAAGACAACTTTGAAATGAACAAAATGATAAACCATGATACCAGAGGACTGAAGAAGAATGTTTTAAATGTCATGACTGAGAGATCATCATCTTTCTAATATGCAGAATGAGAAATACATTTTTAGATGTGCCAAAAATAGAAATTGTTTTGTTCAACTCTGATCAAAGGACTCTGTATCTCTTTCTTTAGGAAAGTTAGAAGGAAAGGGAAAGGAGATTAGAGGCAGAAAAAAAAAAGTTAGATAATTGAAAAAATAATATTGAAAGATAAAAGGAAAGTCATAATACTGATAGGAAAGTGAGGGATAATATTCTTTGCCATGGCTACAATAAATATCTACACCCTAAGAAGGCCTAGATTCTTCTAAGTTGATTGAACTTGAATTCTAGCCAAAGGAATAATGTCAGAACCTTTCCTCTAAGAACATCAGTTTCTTGGTTGTTTGACTCAGCCAAGTCACAGAACCACTTGGTGTACCAGGCAAATCTCGAAGACTGAAAGGAGCAGAACAGTTTCTTATCTGCATTGGTAAAGAGAGTTTCCTCATTGGACGGTCCCTCTAACAAATAAATCACAGGTCTGACAAAAAAAAATACCGCATTATAGCTTGCAGGCTTTCTCTAAGGACTGTGAAGGAGACATTTGCTTCCAGAAGGTCAGACTCTTCCCATCCCAGTGAGGTATGGTTAGGATTTCATTCATGATTGAAAGATAAGTTTTGGTACCTAGCAGAGAAGCTACCTTGCTGAGATCAACTGAACTTCAGCTGTTACACACCAGCTTTGTCTTCAAGTATTTAAAGGACTGGCATAAATGTGTGATTAAACTTTTTCTTTTGAGACCCAGTGGTCAGAACTAGGGAGGACTGGTAGAAGTAGAGAAAGATATAAGCTTAACATATGAAAAAAAAAACTTTATAACAATCAGACATGTGCATAAAAGTGGGTTCCCCTTCATTGTTACTCTTTCTTCAAAAGTTGGATGACCATTTGATGGGTATGTTGTAGAGTGAACTCTTTTTTAGATATGTGTAGACTGTCTGGCTTATGATTTCCCTCCTGATATTGAAACTGTCATGAACTAGGGCAGATTGGTGGAAGCCAAAGAAAGATATAGGCTTGATATAAGGAAAAAAGAACTTTTATAACAATCAGATATGCATAAGTGGTTTCCCCCTTTATTGTTGCTCTTCCAGTACCTGTTGGATAATCATTTGATGGGTATGCTGGAGAGCAAATTCTTCTTTAGGAATGTGATAGACTAGCTGGCCTATGAGTTCCCTCTCAACATTGAAACTGTCATGCGTTACTACTGTTCCATACTTTTAAAATGCCTTTATGCATGGCCTGAAAGTGATGGAAATGTATGATCTGCTCATGTATTGTTTAATGGGACTGATTGCACGCCCAAAGACTGGTAGAATATGGGGCATGACCATCTGTACAAGTGTCATAGCAATGTCGAAGCTTGTTCCTCCTGGGGATCCAGTTCTTAAATGTTCAGTAGGAGCATTTCTATTTTGAGAATTGGCAAATGCTACAAATCAAGGCTTGATTTATTGTTTTGTTGACTGTCTAAACATAGGAAAGTGATAGAGAGAAATATTAATCATGCAGATTAAATTTGAAAATGTATCTTTGTATTTTTTTCTTTTTAGACAGCTGGTTGTTAAGTATTTACGTGCATTCCCCTGAAGTGTTACCTTATAGGATCATAACTCTAAAGCTAAAAGGGATCATGGAAATGACTTCTTAGTCCATCATTTACAAATAAGGAAACTGATTAAGCTGAGTGATTTGCCCAAGGCTACATGGGCAGTGACAAAGCATGGACTCAAACTTGTGACACATGATGCCCAGGTTAGCCATCTTTCCACTGTATCTCACTTCTAAAATATAAACATTGTGTGCATTTAATTATTTGCTCAAAACTCGTGCCATTGCACACAATGAAGAACAGAATGCATGGTTTTGATGAAGAACATATCTGATAAATAATCAAGGTAGTCTTATTTTTTCTAAGTGAGGAAAGAAATATGTAATAGATATACACTAGTCAATTTAATTCACAACAGGATAAAAGGAGGAAAGATGTCTTTCAGTCAGGTGGCATCTCTTGCAACCTCCTCATACATGAAGTTAACTTTATAGAATTATTCACGGTTAGCCTATCTTGATGAAAAGGTCTCAGGCCATCCCTGTGCAGACAGCATTTTCTAAGCCAAAGTCTTCATCTACTTTGCAATAACAGAGTATTTTCACCATGGGGGCCCACTACAATAAGAAAATTTCCTTTGGAAATAGTCAAATTCCTCAGCATCTCTGGCATGCAGTTCTGACAATTCATGAGACTTTGGCAATGCAAAACAATCCTTTTCAAACAGGACCTTAAGAATAGGAGGGCTTGAGGTACTTTATTGTTTTTAGATGACCTTGAATATGAGCCAGATCCATTCACAAACAGAAAAATTAAGTGTGGGGGGTGGAAGGGGAAGGCAGAGAGAAAGGTTACACACAGGGAGGGAAGGAGTGTTGCTTTTTGTCTCCTCTGAAGCAAAGCCAAATGTTCTGAAGTCATACTACCATAACTCTCTAAAGGAAGAAAGAGAGTGCTCAGTCTAGAGGAATCTTTTCTTCTTCCCTATCTCATATGACATTGAGAGATAAGGCTCAGGGAAGTAATCCTCTGAAGCCATACAGGAAGTGTTTATTTTGTCTTATACATAAAACCATGCCGGCCTAACTAGTATCCAAGAGAACTTGATGTCCCAGTTAAGATTGCAAAGGCCATAGTAAACAACTGGAGGGTGCTGATAGCAATGCATATGGAGCTGTTCACATTCTCCCCAAGCTCCTTAAATTGCTCATATCAAAAAAGAGAAAAACATTTCCTGCCTCAGTACATAACAGAGGAGGGCAAATGGTCTGGAATGACCTTAGGAGACTCAAGCAATTTGCTAGGGATTTTGGTAAGATCACTTCAGAAATACTATAGAAATATATTCTCAACTATTCTAATAGTTCAGAAAATTATTGATTTGTTTTCCAAACTATTGGAAAGAAGCAAGCATTCAGAAAGAAGATGAAAAATGCCATGGAGCTATCAGAGGAAAGTGGATTCTTATTAAATGAGCTTTGGCCTTGTCTGAGTCTGTGACTTCATCAATGTAGTTTTCTAGTGTGGAAATTCTCTCCACAAATGTAGCATAGCATCATTGTTACTTATAATCTTGAATTTGTCTATGGTCAGTGTATGTTAGCACCAGGACTTCAAGAGAAGTCTTCCTGATTCCAAAGCTGTCCTTCACAATCCATTACACCATGCAGCCTTCACAAAGGCCTCTTCAAAACAAACACTAAAAAGTTTAATCTGTGAGGTATTGCTGTTATTCAGTCATTTCAGTTGTATCTGACCGCATTTGGGATTTTCTTGGCAGAGATACAGGAGTGGTTTGCCATTTCCTTCTCCAGCTCATTTTACAGATAAGGAAAATGAAGCAAACAAGGTTAAGTTACTTACCCAAGGTCACACAGCTAAGAAGTGTCTGAAGCCAGATTTGAACTCAGGAAGATGAGACTTCCTGATTCCAAGCCTAGTACTCTATCTACTATGCCACCTATATACATTTATTGTTAATACCATTGAATTAAACTTTGGATGGTATTTTATAAAAGACTTTCCAAATCCTAGAAAGTATAGGTCTGTCAGTCATTTTTCAAACATTTCTGCTGCCTCTTTGCACGTCAGCAGTTTTTGCAAGTACTGAAGCGATGGAATTTAGAACCAAAATCCTATTCAACTCCTGTTCCCAGGAGTGAACCAAAACCTTAGTGCTACACAGAAACTACTAGTATCCGCTTCCTCTACTAAATAGTTCTAAACTACTACTGTCTTATTCTTGAGACCATCCCAGATGCTGAGCTTCTGCTAACAGACACAAATAATTGGTCTCAGTTGAAACTTGAAAGTAATGAGGTGTGGAAAATAAAATTTGAGCTTTGTATGTGCACTGGTCTCTAGGGGAAAAAGAAATTGAGTACTATAATTGTTTCAAAGAATGTTTTCAACTTGCCCACATTATAAGATAAGAAAGTAGATGGCTCATTTTCCTAGTAAATAAAGGCACTTCAAACCCTTTGGGATTAGCCTATAATTACCTAGGCTTTTCTGGGTTTCATGAATGCCAAAACATGTTTTTGTTTGGTCATGTTAAAAAAAAAATTGGCAAGTTATAAAATGGGGAAAAACAATTCTTAAAAAAAAAAAGGCAAACTCAAGCTTCCAGGCACAGGAGTTGCTTGTGAAGAGTCAATGTTTTCATTTGATTTACAAATCAATCATTTCTTTTAGCTAAATGACAGACATGTAATTCCTATGTACAAAGGACTATGAAATCCCTTACTGCCTCCCACATCCCTTCTGGTAACAGGAGATAATGGATGCATTGACAAGAACTATTTCCAGTTCCTGTCAAGGACCATTTCAGAAACAGAACTGAAGTAAAAAACCCCACACTCATATTTTTATCTTAGACCATTTAAAAAATAACAAATAACTAGTTTCTTAGATTCAAGGGTCTTTTTGTTTCAATGTATTAAAAAAAAACTTGGCAAAAAGGCATTTTAGTGCTTCATAAAAGGTACCAAGTCAACAGCCAAGATTCATATTCACATATCATTGACCTCCAGTTCAAACCAGACAGTGACCTACCCACACTGAACTACCAATTTCAACCATGCTTCAACAATGAGGACGGGAAGGGCCTGCAGTTTATGACTTTATATCCTAAATGCCTAAGAACTAGTAGGTTGTGCTCATTGTTGTAATCTAGACAGCGGTCTCCATAGGATCCGAGATCGAGTTGGAATGGATATTACTAATCATCCAGTAAAATCCCCTCATTTTACAGATGGGGAAACCAAGGCCAAGAGAGGTGAAATTAATGGGTCAATGTCACACAGTATGTGTCAGGATTTGAATGCAGCTACTGTCTCAGAACCTAGTGTTCTTTCTACTAAACCTTGATTCACCCCAGAAGAATAAGATGAATTAATTTTGTTCATTCTCTCTCTCTCTCTCTCTCTCTCTCTCTCTCTCTCTCTCTCTCTCTCTCTCTTTCTCTCTCTCTCTCTCTCTCTCTCCTCAATCTATTTAGAGACTGTCTTCCTATCTCACTGAGGCTAAAAATGCTATGGCCACTGACAGTCTCTCTGTCTTTTACCTGTGCTAATTCACCCCTCCCTAGAAAGCCTAGAGTTCAACCCCCTTCTCAGAGGATCATTATATTGATGTTAGACTTAGTGTGGACAACCAATAGGGTTAGCCCATGTATCTCAAAACTCCTAAACTCAAGCAATTCACCAGCCTCAGTCTCTGTGGAGGCCAGGGTTACAAATGTATGCATGCCCAGCTCCAACTAATTTTATATCTTGATATATAATCCTAGTCACTGACCAGCTTTCCCATAGTAACCACTCCAAATAAGAGCAGAGGGAGAATCTAATCTAAGCTTTGCATCCTCTTCAGTGCTAAATACAATGTTGTACACTAAATAAATACTTGTTGAGTTGAATGAAGGAATATTTAAAATAACTACTAACAAATGAAGGGGAAATAGCCCATCAAGCCATTTACTTCTCAACCATGTTAAGAAAGTTCTTCTGTACAATTTATATTTCTTTGACTAAGCAGAATTTAATTTTCATAAAAAAGAAAATATCTCCATTAAACCTGAAAAAGACTTTTTAAAAAATCACTAAATATTAAAATGCATATTAGGTCTTAAGTTCCAAGAAATAAAATTTGCTCTGAGACATGTTATAACTGAGTTTATATTAGAAATGGGTATTGCATAAAAGCATACCCTAAATCAAAATAAAAATACAATAGTGGAAAAGTGAAATAATAGAAAAACATAATAGTGGAATAATAAAATAATAGAAAAAAATAAATAAAAGCAAACTTTTGAATAAAGACATACAACCTTTTACAAAAAGATAGCAAAACTATATAACATGAGCTATTCTTTTCTCTAAGAGATTAACACTGTTTCCACAAATTGCTACAGTACAGCTTTCTCTTTGTCCCTGACATTAAGAACGGTACTGCACCCCTGACTGTATTAATAGGTACTTAACCCAGAGAGGATTCAGGATTTCATATCTATCTTTATGCATAATTTAAAAAGAACATATCTTTACATATTTATTTGGACTAAAGAAGTGGTTGTTACAGACAACACTCGCTTCAACATTTCATCAAGAATTAAAATATGGAACAAGATACATACAGGTCAGGATACAGGACAGTATACCAGCACCATGCCAAGAAACCAAATTGCTTCCATTTGGATTGTCTTGGGAAAATTCTGAAGATCACCTGGCAGGATAAGACAATAAGGTTCTGTCTTGAACTGAGCTGCCAAGCATTCGAATTCTGCTCCAGTGGGCTGGCCACATTGTTCAAATGCCAGCATACTTTTCCCTAAAAGACTGTTTTATGGAAAACTCACACAAGACAAGTGCTCACATGGTGGTCAGAAGAAGCGATATAAGAACACTCTCAGGGTATCGCTGAAGAACTTTGGAATTGGTTGCATGACATGGTAGACACTGGCACAGGATTAACCAGCATGGTGTGCCCTACTCAAAGAAGGTGCTGTGCTCTATGAGCAAAGCAGAATTGCGGTAGCTCAGAAGAATTGTGAGATGCTCAATTCAGAGAATCCCCCCCCAAATGTCCACATGGACTATTTGTGCCCAACCTGTGGTGGGGCATTCCAAGCTTATATTGGTCTGATCAGCCATGGTCAGACACTGTAACTTGACTCTAGCATAGTGATGTCATTTTGGTCCTCTTTGAAAATGGAAACCAACCAACCAACTATAGTACTTATATAACCTTAGACAACTCATTTCAGCTACATGAAACTCAGTTTTCTTACCTGAGATAAAGGCAGTAAACCAGATGGTCTCTGAAATTTCTTCCAGCTCTACATTCTATGATCTTATGCATCAAAACAATAGTTTAAAGAGATAAGAAGGTACTTTTGTTCAATCCTTACCTAAAGTATGAATCCAATCTATTACTGTGAAAACCCATTAACTAGACTCTACTTGAAGACTCCAACTGGTGGGGGACTCAAATATCTCAGAAGACAGTCCATTATATTTTTGGGCTGCTAAAATTCTCAGAAAAAAATTCCTTATGTTGAGCAAATATTTGTGGGGGGGGGGGTTTAACTTTTACTCAGTTGATTCTATCCTTAGAAAACAAAACACAAATAATTTCTCTTTCAGTCTTTTGGTATTTAAAGACTGCCATCAGACCTCCTCTGAGTCTTCTCCAGTTTGAGTAGCCATATTCCTTCAATTACTGTTTACAAAGCATGACTTCAGTCTCTCCTCCTTCTGAACTCTCTTCAGCTTGTCAAAGTCCCTTCTAAAATATGCACTAAGAACTAGATACAATATTCCAGAAACAGTCTGACTAGTACAGCTAAATGATCAATTACCTCACTCTGACTAGCGGTCTAAACCCTACAGTATGTGTTGCCTCCCCCATTAAAATGTGAATTCCTTGAAAGCAGCGATTGTTCTACTCCTCTAATTGTATCACTAGTGCTTAGCACAGCATGTTGCAAATAATAAGCATTTAATAAATATTTCATTCATTCTGGACTTTTTCACTTTTGTTAATAAGCCCAAGATAGAATTACCTTTTTAGTCAGTCACATTACATTAGTGATTCATGTTTTACTCAAAACCCACTAAAAGTGCTAAGTTGTTTTCACTCAAACTGAAATCTCTCCATGTCATGCCTGTCTGGCAACGTGGAGTCAGGAAGACCTCAGTTGGAATCCAGCCTCAGGCACTCTAGCTATGTGACCCTGGACGAGTCACTTACCCTCTGTTTGTCTTAATCCTCTGGAGAAGGAAATGGCAAACCACTCCAGTATCTTTGCCAAGAAAATCCCATGGACTGTACTCATGTGCTATGGTTCACAGAGTCAGAAATAGTCAGACATGACTAAATGACTGATCGACAACAACAGGACTTTATATTTGTTCCTAAAAAAAAAAAAAACTCCATTCAGTTAGCCTGAGTACTCTGTCTCAGCTTGTTAAGATTCATTAGTATGTGAGACTCTTTTTGGATTTTGATGCTATCATCCAACATGTTAGCTATCAATTCCTTTCTGCTTCATGTTATGTCCAAATTTAATAAGTATTTCATAACTGAAATATATACTGTGTTTTGAGGTTGATAAAAAATGTTTTGAGGGGCAGCTAGGTGGCACAGTGAATAGAGCACTGGCCCTCTGGAGTCAAGAGGACCTGAGTTCAAATTTGGTCTCAGACACTTAACACTACTAGTCGTGTGACCTTGGACAAGTCATTTAACCCCAACTGTCCTGTTTTCCCCCCTCCAAAAAGCAAAAAAGAAATGTATTGATACATTATCTTGTTTCAGTCTCAAAACAAACCTCTGAAATAAATACCACAGCTATGATTATCCCAATTTTACAGCTTAAGAGACTGAGCCTCAGGGAGATTGAGTGACTTGTCTGTAGTCAAACACCTAGTAAGTGTTGGATGCTGGATTTGAATCCAGGCTTGCCCAATGCAAGTTTAGCATTCTATTTTCCATTATCCCATACTGCCAAACTATGCCTTCACCTAATCATTGACAAAAATATTTTATAGGACATAAACTCTACAATACTCAGCTAGAGACTCCTGCCGTATCCAGTTTGACATCATTCTATTAATAAACATAGGTCACAGAATCATAAGTATAGAGACAAAAGGAAATTCAGAAGCTATATAGTCTCTACCTAACTAGTTATTCTAACCATCTAATAAAATCTCATTTTACAAATAGGGAAAGTGAGGTAAGAGGGGGTTAAGAAACTTGCTTAAAATCACACAAGTAGTGTCAGAGGCAAAAATTTGAAACCAAGTCCTTTGATTCCAGATCCAATGATTTTTCCACTGTATCAATGCTTTGGGTTTGTCCACTGAGTAGCTCCAAAGGCATCAAGAAACATTTATTATATGGGGCAGCTAGGTGGCACAATGAGTAAAGCACCAGACCCGGAGTCAGGAGGACCCGAGTTCTGTTCCAGCCTCAGACACTTAACACCCACACAAAAAAACTAGCTGTGTAACCTTGGGCAAGTTACTTAACTCCAATGGCCCTCCAAAAAAGGCAAAAAAAAAATTATTATTAAGCACCCATTATGTTCCAGGCACTGTACTAGGAGTAAAAATGCAAAATGGAGACAATCTCACCTCATCAAGTTGACATTTCACTAGGGGATACAGCATATTGGAGGTGGTGTCCAGAGAAGGAAGTTTCAGTCTCTGCAACACCAAGATTTGTGAATAGAATCATAAAACAATAGATTCTCACTCCCTTTCCAATAATAGGAGGAATATTAATTTGATTATTGTCACCTGAGTAAAGAAGTAGAATGTAAAGAAGGAGGAGGGAAAGCATAGGGTAGTACAAACACTGTATCAGGACAGATGGCACTCTTCCTGTGATGGCTAGGTCCTGGTGTCTTGCTGAAGGGATTAAAGCATTGTCTGGGGCTAGACAGACATAGAGGACTGAGGCGAGGACTGACTGACTCACCCTCCAATCCAAGACAACTCTGCCTCAGGCGAGTCCCAAAACTGGGTAGTTTGACTCCCCCAGAATGAAGTTAAAGAGCAATCCCTAGAGGTCTGTTCAGGAGGGTCACTGAAAAATTGAAGAATTTGTGGCAAAACTCTAGTTTCTTTCTAATCTAAAAGTGAAACTCTGTGAGAACTGCTGGCTCTCTCCTTCTCCTACCTTCTTCATTGGCACTTAGCCTGATGGATGCCCCCTGGTGTCTCTGAGACAGGCATTTCTTCATGTCAGCAATAAAATTAAGCAATTATTTGCCTAATTGCCTTGAGAAGATAATTTCTTCTCACCTTCTATTGCTCATTTTGAAACTGGCATCCTCCAGAGACTTCAAACAAGAAAGTGCAAAACATCTCCACGTCCCTCAATCACAAAGGTAAGATGATGAAGGAAACAGTCCAATAGTGATTTTTTACAGGTATAATTTAGACATTGTTTTGTCTCTTGGTCTTGTAATCAAATAGATGGTTATGGTCTAGAATGCCTGTAATATTAAATGTATTCTTAAGCACCCCGGAGTGTTTCAGCAGTTAATCAAGTTTACAAGGTGTTAATTGCTTGGCACTCTATTCCCATCAAGAACATTAACCCTCAATAATGAATAGCTTTTCTATCTCATTACCAGGGGTAGAGTCTTTTGAAACCCCCAAGGTGAACTTTAGAGCTAGATTTATATGTTGGAGAAAACCCAATTTTATGCAAAAGGGCTATTTTATTTTTTAAGGGAAATGAGTCAGTAAAGACTTATTAACCTGTACTTCACAATTTCAAGAGCAGTGTAATCCTTGTAGATAGCAGAGAAAGCACTGAGCTAGGAGTAACAAGACCTGAATTCTACTCCTGCACAAACCATTTCACCTCTGTAGATCTCAGTTTTCTCACCTATAAAATGAGGGGCAGATCACCCATTAATCCGACTGATTGGAACTTGTGAATATCCATGTGAGAAGTCAAAAATTTATTGTATTTGTGTGGAGGAAAAGGAAGAGAAAATAGGTCCGATTGCTATCTTCAAAAACTTGAAAGACTACCAGAAGGATGAGGAATTAGAATGGCTCCATTTCACCCCAGAAGATTGACTTGGAAGCAGAAGGTGGACTTGGCAAATCTTGTAATTTAGGTATAGGAAGCATAAGGAAGAAGGAAAAATAACTTCCTAAAATCAGGGCTTTTCAAAATAATAACAGCTAATATTCCCATAGCACTTTAAGGTTTGCAAAAGACTTTACAAACACCATCTCAATTTATTCTCACAACAACCTTAGGAGGTGGATGATATTATTAAGCCAATTTAACAGATAAGGAAACTGAGACAGGTTAAGTGACACACAAATATCACAGCTAGTGGCTGGATTTGAACAGGTCTTCCTGACTCCAACTCCAAGGCTTCATCCACTGTACTACTAGCTATCCTGAAGTAGAATGTGCTGCCTTAGGAAGTAATGATTGTTTCCCTTTCTTCTACCACTGGAGTTCTTCAAGTAAAGACTAAACTACTACTTGTCAGATATGTTGCAGGGAGAATTCTTCTGGAGTGATCTGGATTAGAGGGATACTGAGGTATCTTCCAACCATGAAATTGATTACGTGATTCTAATTAGACAAAGAATGAAAAGAGTAGAATCTCAAATCAGGTCTTCAATGGATCTAGAGGGATGATAGATTTAAATGTAAATGAATTTGAATAAGAAAATGAAGTAACTTTACTTTCTGGCTTTCTGAGTCACCTGGGAGCAACGGTATTTTGTGTTCTGTGAGAATTTCAGACCATCTAGGTACTGATTGACCTAAGTTTGCTTTGGTTCTGTATCTGAAGAAAGGAGTTGCTAAACAAATGAATGAGATAAATTAGATTATAATTATTGAACAATAATAACTGAACAAATTATTTCAATCACTGAATTACCATCTATAATTAATAGGTGAATTACAAATTATTTTTGGCATTCATTAAAGCAAATTCCCAAGGAACTCTACTTGAAAGTACATTTTTCCTAATTAAAGTCACTGGTATAATTACATTAAGCTCAATTGAATAGATATTGACTGAATGGCCACTATTCCCCACTGCATGATGGGGAAATTAATGGTAACAGTTAACAGTAATGAAATAATTTTCTTTCAAAGTATGCCAGAACATAGATTTAACATTCTAATTCATGTATATCAGGAAAGTTTTATTGCATAAGGTTTTTGTTATTTAAAAAATAAAAGTTTTTTTGTGTCAAATACTTAGTTTACTTAAAAAATCTGAGATTCCATTATTATAGGTAAATAAACTGCAACCCCCTTAAAAATAATAGATGATTTTCAAGAGTTACTGTGACTACAAAACATATCATCCTGAAACCTACTTGTTCAGTCAGTCAATGAACATTTAATTATCTACTATGTGCTAGGTACTGTTAATCACTGAGAACACTACTAAAAGAAAAAAAAGATAAAAGGCAGCCCCTGACCTCAAAGAGCTTACATTCTAATGAAGGAAGACAACTCACAAAAGGAAAATGAAAGGAAGGGAGGTGGTGAAATGATGGAAAACTCCAGAGGAGTTCAGAACTGGAGGAAAATGAAGAGAAAGCTATCTTGGGCTCCCTTCTTAAATAGAGGCTCTAGGGAGGGCTCTCCACTTTACACTCAAAGTGAGGGGCCTTAGGAGGAGAGGGTGACCAGCAATGATTTCCAGGGCTGAAGTGATCTTGTGAAATGTAGAGATTCCTGGGCCATGCTGAAGGAGCCTATAAGAGTATTGTTGTGTGGGAAATGAAGAATACTGTTGAATGTCTCCAAACAATAGACTTACTGTGCATTTCTTGTTGCACAGTAGATAGAGTGCTGGGCCTGGTGTCAGGGAGGCCTGAATTGAAATTTAGCTTCAGATACTTCCTAGCTATGTGACCCTGGGCAAATCGTTTAACCCTATTTGCCTCAGTTTCCTCATATGTAAAATGACCTAGAGGAGGAAATGTCAAACCACTCCAGTATCTTTGCCAAGAAAACCTGAAATGGGGTCGCAAAGAGTCAGATATGACTAAATAATAATCAGTAAATAAGCTACTCAACAATATGTATCAAGTGCCTACTATGTGCTAGCTACTTTCTGAGTGCTGGGGGAAAAAAAGTGAACTAAAAACAAAACAAGCAAACAAACAAACAGCAGCAACAACAGAAAAGCCACAGGCCTTGTTTTCAAGGAGCTCATAGTCTAATGGCCTCTAAAGAGTCATCTTTACACCACGGTATATCATGAGACCAAGAGTTTGGTGTAGTTTTACTTCAAATTATACTCAAGTTTCTGTTTCACAGGTCAGCTTCAAAGGACAGTACAAGTGCAACAAAGACATAGTTTTAAAGATTGCAGACATAAAGCTGGAAGGGAGTTTAGAAATGTAAAGTCCTCATTTTACAGATAAGGAAACTAAAGCCCAGGCAGGGTTAGGTGTTTGCCCAGGGTCCATTAGGCAGTAAGTAGAGGAGTCAAACCTGAATTTCTCTTCCTCTCCTTATGAATCCAGTTCTCTTTTCACTATTACAATGTTGTCTTCCTTCCAAGTCAGGTGCTACAATGAAATCCCTAAATGTTTGAAAAAATCAAATGAAAATTCAAAGAGGAAAAGTTTGTCTTCTATGCAGGAATTGTGGGAAAACGTGAACAAGAATTGCACTGCATGAAAAGAAATGGATAAACTGTAAAACGTGTTGATGGAGTTCGTGTTCACATTGACAAGACCCCATTTTTTTGGACCACTGAAGTAAGAATCCCAATATAATTTAGTTCTCAGATTCCTAATCCCTAAAACAAGAGGTTTGGACTAGAGTATTTCTAGGATTCTTCCCTACTCTCTTACTCTGTAATTCTGTCATTCAAGGTTAATAATGAAATTTTGTACTATAGTCTTCCCCATCTATAAGCTAGGCCCTACAAAAATTGCCAATCAGACAGTGTTTGACTAATAACCAATAATTTATCATAGAAGCTGGTTACTTCTTAATAATAGACCATGTTATAATCATTTTAAACACCTATCTTTTAGTGTTAATTTAGGTAAGCCTACTTCCTAGTAGAAAAGAAGACTTAGAGAACTGTGTCCATTAGGACCACTAAAGATTTCAAGTACCTCAATTTTTCAGAAGTATTATCCAGGGGTTATAATTCAGGCTCCCTTTTCTTCCTTTGGTTTTCATAAAATGTTAGCGCTAGAACACCATCTAGGTGTTGAACACCATCTAGAGCTCATTTCCCATAGAAGGAAACTGAGACTCAGAAAGATAAAGTGATTTGCCCAATGTTGCTTAGCTAGTTAATGGTAGAAGGATAACTAAGAGCTCTCATCTCCTTACTCTTGGCCTAGTGATGTATTCAGGATTCTGTGCCCTATGCCTACTTATTAGCACTTCTACAAAAAAGCATACAAGGCAAAGGAAATAATGAAACTCAAATATGTTTATTCCAAGTCTATTCCTGAATCTTACAGAATTAGTCACAGTCAGGAACAGACTATCTCTCCCAATGGGTTTTCAGGCATCTTTAGGGTAATGACCTTTTGTGTACTTTTCCTGGAAACTCTGCTTAGTGCCCTGGTACATTGGGATTTTGGCTTGTCTACTTTGTGGAGACTATTCAACTCTTAATCATACATTAAATTTGTTGGATGCTTTATTAGACTACTCAGAACTACCAGAGGCTGCTGTCAACAATTTGAGCGTTTCTATAAAACTTAAGTCTTGGAAATAATTTATATGATTAGTAATTTCTACCAGGCAAATCCACCATGAAAGGCAACAGTGTGGTGAAGTGGAAAGAATGGTGAAGTTGGAGTTGAAACACTCAGGTTTGAATCTTGAGCAAATCCTTGACCCTTCGGCAAGTCACTTAAACTTTCTGTCCCTCAGTTTCCTTATTTGTAAAATAAGGCAGTTGGACTAGTTGACCTCCAAGGCCCATCTCATCTCTAGTTCTACGGTCTTCTGACTCCTCAGAAGACTTGGTCAAAAATCACACAGGATGAAAAAGTCTAGATGTGTTTCAACATCCATTGGTGAAAGGAATATTCATAGCAATGAGCTTAGGAATTCACCAAAGTAACAAAGTACCAAAAGAATATTTAAAACTTAGAAATTATTCAATTTATTAGTTTTCCAGTGAATTTATCTAAATAGATTAATATTTACGAACTGTTCCCAGGTAATCCCTGCCAAGATTTTCTCTGTTGTTGTGAAAATCCAAAAGCTAATGCTAGGCTCATTCCAACCAATGATGCTCCAGCAATTAACCTTACAACAGCTGCAGAGCAATCTGGAAACATACGACCTTGCAAAACAACAAAAAGTCGTAAGCTCATGTAGATCTTTCCAGCATTGTAGCCAGGAAAAGGAAGTAAAGTATATCAATGATGCTTTTGTTTTCTCTTGTTGGCTCTAAGGTAGATTAATTGTCTGCTGAAATATTTACTCTTTTCTTTCCCAGTGATGTAATCCACTGAGTATTCTTGATATACCTAACAGATTGCTACTTAAAATCATTTTGTTCTTCCCTGAAACTTTTCCTCTGTCTCTTAGGCCTAGAGATACTGTCTGTTTTAGATTCCTCATGATGTCTCCCATTCTCTTGCTGTTCCAGTCCCAAATAGTGCATCAAATATCTGAAAAAGCATTGTGGCGGAAGGTAGAAAGCACTGGATTTGGAGTCTGAGTTGGATTTGATTTTTGCCTCTGATTAACTTCAAGCAAATCACATTTCTCTTGGTTCCCTTTCTTGTTCTGTAAAATGAGAGGGTGGGAGTTAAGGGAGTTGTCCCTCCAACCTCTAAGGTCCATAATCCTTGAGAGCATCAGAAAGTTCTTATTCAGTTTTTCTTATGATTTGTTTTAAACATTAAAGGCATTTTCTCTATTAAAAGACATAAGAAAGTCAAAGAATGTTTGACAATTTTATTAATTGTTAAAATTTCTGAAACACTGTTCTTGAAAATTACTGTCTTGTCTTCTTGCATATTGGACCAAAGTGTTAAAAAAAAAATACCTGAAGATAAAGGAAAGTATAGGCTCTACAAAATGTTTTCTTTTGATATTCTAAATGAAGTGTGAACTTTTAGGACTCTTTTTGTCTTATGTGACTCTTGCCTATGTTTTTACAAAAATCATTCTTAGAGGATACACAAAGTATGGCAACCTGTGAATAAAGGGTATCTTCTAGAAAATTTTCTATGGTGATAAAATTCAAAAGATGTATTGGAAAAAGTCTACTACATGATTCATTCATCCCTTCCATTTTTATATCTTATCTGGTCACTTATATTAATATTCCCCTATCTTTTCTGGTAAATAAAATGAGTTCAATAAACTCTGTCCAAAACTTCACACATTAATATATGTATAATATATCCCATGTAGTAAATACATTATTTTCTTGACATGGGAAAATATATTACAGGGTCCAATTCTTTTTCACTATGGAGGGAGAGACTCCATATTTATGGAACACACAAAAGTCAGTTTAAATATAATTCTCCTCTATGAAGAGTTCCCTGGCTGATTAAAAATAACCTTTCTTCAATTCATATGAAATTTTATTTCTCTTTCTTTTCTGCAGTTGCAATAAGGGTCTGAATAATGGCAACAGGAGGTTTAGAATCACTGAAGTCTGGAAGCTTATGACCAGGTGAGAATTTGTTAATTGTTGAGGAGTTCGACCTCAGGCTCTAGATTTTTCAAGGTACTAGGAAGCTTTCTTTTCCCTAAAGATAGGTCAAGCCAGGCCAGGGGACTGACAGAGGTAGCAGGATGGAATGATGTTTTTCTCCTTTCCAGGACAAGAAAGGATAGGTGGAAGGAGCACCATGCAAGGGTGTTTCTCTCCTTCCTGCAGACAGAAAAAAGGCCAGGTATTTGTGGCTCCATCCCTTGCAGGCATGGCAATGATTCAAGATGTGGCTGACCAATTCAGACGACAGCACGAATGTCGCCTTCCTAAGCCTTCTTGCTGTTCAGCAGTTTTCAGTCATGACCTACTCTCTGCTACCCCTCTGTGGGTTTTCTTGGCAAATATACTGGAGTGATTTGCCATTTCCTCCTTCAGCTCATTTTATAGATGAGGAAATGAGGAAAAGGGGGTTAAATGATTTACCCAGGGTCACATAGTTAGTGACAGAGGCTAGATTTGAACTCACGAAGATGAATCTTCTAAATACTGTTATCACCTAGCTGCCCTCTAGCCACTGCCTCAACAGAGACACTTAAACTGATCAAGGCTTTTTTACACTTAATTGGAATGCCTTTGATTGATTTCATCTAATCAGTTCCTACCTGGTTAAAGTACCAGATCTTAGCATTTTATCATTTACTTTAATGTGGTGGGATAATTTCATTGATTAACTCAAATGCCCTGTGACTTACACAAGTGTGACATTGTACAGAGTACATCCATGAGCCAATCTTATGTTACATTATGAGGGTCTAAGTCTCTGATGGGCAGCTAGGTGACACAGTGTTTGGAAAACTGGACTTGAAATCAGGAAGATTCATCTTCATGATTTCAAATCCGGCCTCAGACACTAGCTGTGTGACCCTGAGCAAGTCACTTAACCCTGTTTGCCTAAGTTCCTCATCTGAAAAATGAGCTAGAGAAAGGAAAGGCAAACCACTCCAGTATCTCTTCCAAGAAAACCCCCAAATGGGGCCACCAAGATTAAGTAATAACTCAACAATAACATTGAGGCAGTGGATGAAATGTAATTAATGTTGCATAGGAACAATTTTCAGATTGACTGAAGAAACTTGGCCATGCCCCAGAGGCTGATGATAAAATGTCAAACAAATTCATGTCTGAGAGAGATTCAGAGTTGAGCCTCTGACAGTAGAGAAGAGAAAAAGTTGCCTCTCAGAAGGAATAATTTTGGGGAAGAAAGCTTTGGCCATGGCCTCCATCTCCTACCCCCTTTGAAGAACCTTGCAAACTTTGGAAATCCATCTTCCCATTATTGTCCAAGCAGGGTCTGCGGAATAGCTTAGGGAAGTAGATAAATCAGGCACCAAAGACAAACTTAGATGGGTATTAACAGTTATACAGAGAGACCAGAAGAAAATTCATCATAATTATCATTATCATCCTCTAAATTTATACAACAGTTGGATAGCTAGGTAGCATAATGGATAGAGTGATGAGCTCAGAATTGAAAACTTGATTTCAAACCCAGCCTCAGATACTTACTAGCTGTGTGACCCTGGGAAAGTCACTTAGCCCCGTTTGCCTCAATTTCCTCATTTATAAAATTAACTGGAGAAGGAAATGGCAAACCACTTTAGCATCTCTGCCAAGAAAACCCCAAATGGGGTCACAAAGAGTCAGATGTGACTGAAATGACTGAATAACCACAACTATATAGCACTTGCTATGTGCTAGGTACAGTGCTACAATTGTGCTTACAATTATTGTCTCATTTGAGCCCCACGGTAACCTTGGGAGGTAAGTGCTATTATTATCCCCTTACTAATAAGGATACTGAGGCAAACAGTAAATGACTTACTCAGGGTCACATAACTAGTAGGTGTCTAAGGCCAGAGTTGAACTTAGGTCTTCCTGACTCTAGACCCAAAGCTTTCCTACAGCACCTGGCTCTGAAAGGGAACATTTTGAAAACTCCAGCAAAGAGATTTTCAGTAGCTGTGAGTTACCCATTTTCCACATGTGCTCTCTAAACTTAAGCCCAATTTCCCCTGGACTCTGGATGTCCTTGCTGAAGAATTTATCACAGGTCTTCAGAGGAATGTTTTATAGGAACTGTCCTTACTCTACCCCCTTAGTTAATGCACCTTTCTAAAAGCAAGTTGAGTATTACAAAATAAATTATAATCAACCCATAATCATAGTAAAAGCATATTGATGGGAACTTGCAATAAAGATGATCCCCAAACTGCCAAGGGTGCCCTCAAAACCTTAAAGGGATGTAGTTGACAATCTCTGGGGACTCCACGGATCAGTGTGAGTGATAACTAGGATGGCCACGTGAGCAATTATGATATGTCATTAGATTTTATGGGTTTTTAAAAGTAAATCATTTTGTTTCAAGAGATGGATTACTGCATGGGGTAAAGGTATAAAAATATGCTGGCAAATAAAATACAGAAGATATCAGTACAAAAGATAATTTTAAAAGGAAAGAGAGGGGATTAATCTGTAAGTTTTAGAAGCTGTTTAAAGAAGTAGAGGTCTCGTAATACCTTGACAAACTGACTTTCAATATTTCATTGTACTTTTGAAAAATCTATACATTTATAGCTTATGTGTGTGTGTGTGTATTTTAATACAAAGCAAAAATCTGAGTCCTGGGTTCATCTTTGAAGAAAGAAAGTAGATTGTATTTTGGAAAGAAAGGTTAGGTCTGAATTTGCAACTTTAATATCATTTATTCTATATCTGGCACAAAAATCTCAGAAATTCCTTTTCTTTCTTGGTTGGTTTACTCATATTCCCCTATAGAAATAGAGAGGGAAAAATGTGCTGTGTACTTTTTACACTTCAGGTCCTCAAATGGAAAATCCAACTTCTTGCTAATTTATCCCCCTAGTTTGAAATCAACTGTATTAATATTTGTTGTGTACTTAGAGGACATCTAGTGTGTTTAGAGATGCAGGGTTGGCTGAAGGCAAAATTATATGAAGTTGGTTAAATTTCTTCAGCATTCATCATTAAGGTTCTTCCTTTCAGTGACCTCTGCTCCATTATCCAGCGTCTTCATGTTGCTTATCTGTCCTTTTACTTGCATTTAAAAGGTGAAACTTAAGAAGATGAACATTCCTAATGAAAAGGAATGAATTTCTAATAATAGAACTAGCTAATTTCATTAAATTTGTTCCTTTAGAAACCCATGTGTAAAGCACCATAACACAATCAAAGGGGGAAATTTCCTTCTGACTGCTTAATTTTACTAGGAATCACAAGGCCAGGTGGATGGTGTGTGGACCTATTCTTCTTGCTCCCCATTCATTCTTCCACCATGAATCTCCATTTTTGAGGCCCATACAATCTTTTTATACCAACCCCTCCCCAATCCTTGTTGTTATCATCTATTGACCTCCAGATCATCTTCCCACCATTCTTAGTGACTTTGGTACCTGATTCAGTTTTCCCTTCCAATCCAACATCCTCAAAGACTTCTACAATCTTCACCAACTTGACCTCTCAATTACTCAACCTCTTAGATCCCAATGATCTCTATCTCTCTCTACCCCACTTTGGATGGAAATTGAGATAATCATGTTAGACCTGACCATTTCTCAGAATTCCAACACATTTCAAATCCAGACATTTGAAATTCTACTCCCTAATCACAAACTTCTATCCATACAGCTTTGCTGTTCTCCTAATCAAACTAGGCCCACAGTGTACCTTTACTGTGATGCCTGGTGTCTTAAACCACCCAGAGTGATTACTCCTATTGTCATTATGGCAAGATAGAGAAAGAACTATCTTTATTCAGCCCTCACTGAAATCACAAGACCCATATATCCAGGCTATCAACAGAATATCACTATAGGAAAGTTCTACTGCCACCTCCAAATGAATATGTGTCCAGTGTTAAATTATCTCTCTCCTTAAACTTGTTCCTTCTGGCTTCATTTTTTCTGCCAATGACAGCACTTCTCATAGTTCCTCTCATATTTATAACCTGAAATTATATTTGATTTTCCCCTTTGTCTTACCTCTATTACTCAGTCAAATATCAAGTACTATTAATTCTACCTGTCCAATATCTTTCACATTCATCTCTTATCAAGCAGTCACCTTGTATGGGCTCTTGTTACCAATCATTTAAACTATAAAACTATCTTCTTAACAGATTTTTTGGCTTCCAGTCTTTCTTCCTTCCAATCCACTTTCCGCATATCTTTCAGAATAATCTTCCCTATTTATAAATATCAGTCATGTTACTCCTTGACTTGAAAATCCTCACTGGCTCATTGTTGGCTAAATAAAATTCATATTCTCATATCTGGCACTCAAGGCCCTGAACAATTGAGCAGCTCTATTACCTTTCCAGCCTTATATTACCCCTTATGATACACTCCATCCAAACATGAGGACTCTCTGCCTCAGTCTGAACACCATGTTGTACTATTCTACTGCCTTTGCTATGTTATTCCCTAAACCCACAATTATAATCATAATAAACAATAGTAGCAGTAGTTAACTAGTAGTTAATATTAGTTTATATTGTACTTTAAGGTACATAAAACACTTCAAATTTTCTTAATTCACCCTCAAAACAATCCTATGATGTAGGTAGTATATTATAATCCCCATTTTCCAATGAGGAAACTGAGTCTGAGAGAATCTAAATGACAAGCCCAGAGTCACACACCTAGTAAGCATTTTAGGCAGGATTTAAAATTAGGTCTTTTTGGTAACAAGTTCCACATCTAGAATGCCTCCCTTCCATTTGTTTTTGCCAATTCCACTCATTCATCCTTTAGGGCAAGAGTTCTTAACCTGAGGCGTATGAACTTATTTTTTTTAATCTGATCATTATGTTTCAATATAATTAGTATCCTTTTTAATCGTCTGTATTTTATTTTATATATTTAAAATTCTTATTCTAAAAATGGGTCCATAATGTTTACCAGACTTCCAAAGGGGTCCTTGACACAAAAAAAGTTAAGAACTTTTATTTTAACATCATGGCTCTAAGGAAAGAACAATGAACTTGGAGTCCATCAAAAAATAGTTTGTAACTCTAGACAAGTCATTTAACCTTGCCTTCCTCATCTCTAAAATGGGCATAATAAAACTTGTTATGCATGGTTTCCAGGGTATCTGTGAGGATCAAATGAGATATGACATACAAAACACCTTGCAAGCCTAAAGGACTATATAAGTATCAGTTATTATTACCACTAAAATCCTACTTATCCTACCACCTCCATGAAACTTCTTGATCTCAATGACTGTATTTCATACATAATTTTCATCAGTATTATTAATATTCATAATGTTTCATAAATAGACAAGTACTTCATATTAGGGTTTTTAATTTACATATATGTACTACTGCATAATTATAATTATTTGCTTGTTTGTATTTTCCTCTCCTGGACTGTAAACTTCATGAGGACAGCATCTAGTAAGTGTTCTGAACAGTTTAGTCACATAATAGATTCTTGTGTACTGAATATATGAATAAAATGGTAGATATCAGCAAAAATCCAATGAACAATTGTCTACCTCACTAGTGGGCAAGGTAAGGAGAATTCTTTCTATATCACAGAGGTCAGTGCTTTATGGAAGATCTGCTGAGTGCTAGCGGAAAGGCACCAAAGAATGCAGAGACGTCAACACAGGATGATGAGTCTAATTTAAAGTAATTACCAGCACAGATTGGAAAGGGGAAGGGAAGAGAAAGGAATAAGCATTTATATAGCACCTACTATGTGCCAGACAAGCACCAAGGTAAAATGTTATTGTTGTTGTTTTATGATTACCTCATTTGTTGCTCACAACTCTAGGAGGTAGGTGCTATCATTATCCCCATTTTACAGGTGAAGAAACTGAGACTAACAGAGATTAAGTGAATTGCCCAGAGTCACACAATTAGTAAATATCGGAGGTAAGATCTGATTGTGGGTCTTCCTGATGCCAGGTCCAGCATTCTATCCACTGTGCCACCTAGCTGCCTTTAGGACCAGATAATTCATCGATGTCACAGTGGTATAGAGTATAACTATACTATGATGAAAATACTATTTCTACCCAGCCCGGCCAAATGACCTATAAAAGGAGGTATCTCCTGAACTAGGTCTTGAAAAAGAGGAAGACACAGCAGCAACTACAGATTTAATGCCTATTTGTACTCCCTGGTTGCTTGCCATGTGGCATTAATCACCAATAATTTATCAAGAGAATTCTATGTAACAAGCACTCTAATAAAGCACTGGAAATGAGAAAAAGACCAAAGTTAAACTGTTCTTGACCTCAGAGAGCTTATAATCTAACAGGGGAAGAAAATATCTAAATATGTTGTGGTGGTGGTGGTGTCATTTCAGTTGTGTCTGACTCTCCATGACACCTTTTGGAATTTTCTTATTAAACATATTAGAATGATTTGTCATTTCCTTCTCTAGATCATTTTGCAGATAAGGAAACTGAGTCAGAGTTAAGTGATTTGCCCAGAGTCACACAACTAGTTGTAATGGCAAGAAGTTTAGCACCTTGTTTCAGCTATTTAATTATTTAACACCTTGTTTCAGCACAAGTTTCTTTTGAAACTTGCCCGTGATTATATCAAGTCTTTGTTAAAAAACAGAACTTGTGAAACCCACAGTGGGAGGAACTTGCTGGTGCAACAGGAAGGGGCAGAACAGGGAGGAGCTAATGACCATTTAAGGAGAAGCCCAAGCTCAGAGAGAGCAGAACTGAGAAGGGCAATGGTTGTGGAGGCTGGCACTGTGTTTGTCTGTTCTGTCTATGTTGATTTTTATTTGTGATACTTTGTACAGAAGCCCTGGGACCTTACTGGAAGCCCTGAAAGAGAATTTTCTGGTTGCCTGTTTACACAAGTCCTGGAGGAGGGTTTCAGAGGTCATGAGACTATTCTGATGATGTGTGTTGAGTTCTCAGACCTTGCTGGTGGGTCTGTGATGATTTCACAGGCAGATCATTATTGTGCCAGCAATATTATTGTGGCTCTGTTAAACTTTGTCTTCCCAGAAACAGAAACTATGAAGGAATGGAGGTATACTGGACACTGGGAGCTTCTATATGTAACTGGATGAGGAGCTGAGAGCTGCCTACCTGTGAATCCAGGTGATGATTGGGTAGATTCAGGCAGGAGCTGGACCCATGGAAGAGGAACCATGGAATTTGGGAGCCAGTCTCAAGTCAAGATAAAAAGATCGCTCCTTGGGTACTTAGTGCTGACTGAGAAGATCATGATTCAATGTGACCTAAGGGTGGAGAACTTTGACCTTTGTACTTTGTGTCCCTTAAGGAGGCTTGCTCCTTAAGGATGAATGAGTTAAGGACTTACTGAATGATATCTTTTGTTTAAAAATATGTGGCCCCTTTGGTGAAAACTATGTAGCCACTTTAGTGATAAGTTGTTATGTTATAAAATTGTGAATGCTATACTTTGGTTTCTGTGAATGTTTTGTCTTAGTTTACTACTGAATAAATAGAGAGTTCACTATACTATGTGATTAGAACCTTAAAGCTATTCACAGCAGCAGTCCTCTGGAGAGCTGCTTGTGCTTGGCTTGTCACTAGTAAAATAGTACTTTACTAGGCCTGAGACCAGATTTGAATTCATGAAGATGAGTCTTCCTGATTTCAGGTCCAGCACTCTATCCACTGCATCACCTAGCTTCCCCCTAAATATATTACTGCATTCAAAATAAATACAAGGTGATTTGAGGAGAAAGCACTAGTGCCTCGAGATCAGGGAGGGCTTTATTTCAAAGACAATCCTTGTTCTTAAAATAATAGGGTTTTTTAAAAAGATAATGATTATTTGGTAATTTTGTATTCTATAATTTTTTATTTCTCATTCTTTATAGATATTTTCCTATATAATTCTCACCATATTTATTAAAATTTTTTTCACTGAAGATTCCATATAACAAATTATTATTGTTGTTGTTGTTATTATTATTATTTGCTTTTTTGGAGGGGAGAAGGCAGGGCGATTAAAGTTAAGTGACTTGCCCAAGGTCACACGGCTAGTAAATGTGAAGTGTCTAAGGCCGAATTTGAACTCAGGTCCCTCTGACTTCAGGGCCAGTGCTCTATTCACTCTGCCATCTCGCCACCCCAACAAATTATTTATTGATTTAGATCACTGATCATCGACAAGAAACCAAGGCTCACATGTGAAAGTTTTTAATGAATAGATCTTCTATTATTCTCTCACAAAAGACAAACTTGGTTTCTAGAAACCAAACAGTAATGTCTCTTTCTTCTCTGGTATTTTCACCTCCCTGACAATAGGTTTTTCACCCTAGAGATGTTTCTACCTATGATCCTTTTCTGGTTTGTGAATCCCTATACTAGACCATCATTTAATGAGCAGCCTCAGCCATTTATCTTCACTTCAGTCCCGTCTCTATTCCTCACTCTCCAGATATCTCTAACCACTTACCAGCAGCCACTTTCCATACCTCCCCCCTCCTCTCACTCCTATTTAGTTCCTTGTACATATTTTCCCCATTTGAATGTAAGTTCTTTGAGGGCTGATACCATCTCTTTTTTTAGTTGCATTTGTATCACCAGCTTTTAGCACAGTGCCTGGCACATAATAAGCACTTTATCCATCTAACTATATATTTCATGTAAAGCCCAGGTTTCCCTTACTTTCCATCCCAATATTTTTTTAAAACAGAGGAAAGAGAGAATACTCGAATATATTGGGATTTTTATGCCAACAGTCCTTCTGATTGAAGGACTATATTCCGCAAAGCAAAATCTGACTAAATATGGGAAGGAGAACTAGGGCAAAGGATGATTTCATGGATAATTTACAGTAGTTTGGAAACCTTACATTTTCTGCTGCCAGGTAGAGAACTCTAAACCCTGTTACATGATCCCAGCATAGTTCAAACTGTCTCAGTGAATCACAGCCACGACCAATATGGGCAAAAATATATCATATTGGCTTCCCAGACACTGAACACAATATTGGCAGGTCAGATACATTATTAATTTCATGAGTCAGTCAGGGTGTTCTTTTATAACTCCAAGACATACAGCAGCAATTCCAGATGTATTCCCTTTGGCCCCCACCCTCCATGGTTACTCAGGCAGATGTAAACAGTCTATAGTGGACAAATGATATAGTACATAATAAAGAATAGGGTTTGCCCACTTGGTAATTCCATATTTGTTCAGATCCTTGAAAAAATTTTAAATTTACATGGTTCTATTTGGGACTCTGAAAAAATAGCTTTTTTTTAAAAAAAATATTGGCTCAATAGATAGTGCATTGAGCCTGGAGTCAGGAAGATCTAAGTTCAAATCTGGTCTCAGACATTTATTAGCTCTGTGACCTTCAGCAGGGATAACAATCAAGATCTCAGAACAAGCAAAAACAAAAATAGATCTAATGAAAAGAGATAAGGCAGTAAACTACATTTTGCTAAAAGGTACCATAGACTATGAAGTAATATTAATACCAAACAAATATATACCAAATGACATAGCATCCAAATTCTCAAAGGGAAAGTTAAATGAGTTACAAGAGGAAATAGACAGTAAAACTATATTAATGGGGAACCTCAATTTTCCCCTCCCAAAACTAGATAAATGTAACCATAAAATAAATAAGAAGTTAAGGAGATGAATAGAATTTTAGACAAAAAAAATAGATATGATAGACTTCTAGGAAAAACTGAATGAGAATTGAAAAGAGTATACCTTTTTCTTAGCTGTACATGGTACATTCTTACCATGTGTTAAGGCATATAAACTTGACAAAATGCAGAAAGGAAGAAATATTAAATGTACTATTTTTGAAACATAATGAAGTAAAAATTATATTTAGTAAAGGACGTTGGAAAAATAGATTTAAAATTCATTAGAAACTAAAAAATCTAATCCTAAAGAATGAGTGGGTCAAAGAACAAATCATAGGAAAAAAATCAATAATTTTATGAAAGATGAATGACAGCAATGAGACAACATACCAAAATTTGCGAGATTTAGTCAAAGCAATACTTATGGGAAAATTTATACCTCTAGATGTTTACATCATTAAAAGAAAGAAAGAACAGATCAGCAAGTTGGACATGCAACTAAAAAACTAGAGAAAGAACAAATTAGAAATTCCCAATTAAGCACCAAAATACAATCCTAAAAATCAAGGAAGAGATCAATAAAATTGAAAGTTATCATCCAATAAACCTAGGAGATGATTTTATGAAAAAATCCTAATGAAATAAATAACCAGTTAATTTGAGTAAAAGAAGAAAACCAAATTATCAGCATCAAAAATTAAGAGTGAATTCACAACTAATAAAGATGAAATTAAAACAATTACTAGTAGCTATTTTACCCAATTGTATGCCAATAACTTTAACAATCTAAATGAAATTGATGAATATTTTTGTTGTTGTTGAGGCTTCATTCTTGAAGAGTACCAATGACATAATGAGGGTGATGCCTTGACTTGCACGTGAATTAAATATAAATGAAGCAGAGGTGCCCAGAGTCCTCAGCCGCACTCTCTTTTCCAGAGTACAGTGGCAAGGCAAAAGTCAAGAAGCCTGGTGATGACCCAGGATACAGTGGTTGACCTTCTAAATTAAGGTCTTTTTCAGAGCTCAGTTTATCTGAGGCCTAGATAATAGTTGAGACAAATATGTTCAATTTACCGTTACAAAGATATCAATTTGGAGGGAAAGACCCTCAGAGTTCCTGACCATTTACACTCATTCTATCTAAGTCATCAAAACCTAGACAATAAGCTAACAGAGGCAGCTACCATTACTCTCAGACAACAAGGAAAAGACAGCTAATACAGAAACATTCTCATTACAACAAGGTTTATTCCTTCCCACAAATACACATGGCATTCATGGGAGGCGTAAGCTTAAACTTAGACCATAACATCAATGAGGTACAAGTGTAAGAAATATGTATGACAAGATTTAACTCACAATACCTGCTCTAGAAGTCCTGCTTTCTGTGTAGAGACTTCATGCAGAACCCGTTGTTATTGTTTGTCTTTTACTCTTGAAGAGGACCAATGACATCATGAAGGCATCATGAGAGTGATGTCTTCATTTGTGTTTGACGTGGATATGTGAGGCAGGGCTGCACAAAGTTCTCAGCCTTACTCTCTCTTCCAGAGTCATTGAATACCAGGAGACTACAGAAATATATCAGAAAGAATACACATTATGATCAGGTAGAATCTATGCCAGGAATATAGGACTCTTTCAGTATTAGAAAAACTATCAGCACAATTGACCATGTTAATAACAAAACAAAAATAATATGATTATATCAATGGATGCAGAAGATTTTAACAACACCCATTCCTATTTAATTTTTTTTAATTTTCTTGCTTTTTTCACAACATGGTGAATAAAGAAATATTTTTTCATGACTCCATATATGTAAGAAATATTGTATTTCTTGCCTTCTCAATAAGTAGCAAAAGGGGTGCAGGGAGGAAGAGAATTTGGAACTGAAAATAATTTTTTAACTAGCATTATAAATAATATTTAAAATTCATTAGGCCATAAAAATCTCCATTTGTCCACAAAAGATATGTTGGCCCTACCCATATAGAATAATACTCCTTTATGAGGGCCTTCCTGAGTCAGTCCAGTGGTATTCACTGTACCATGATGCCTTTCATCTTTGATTTGTTTTCTCTCTCTCTTGGGTTCCATATCCAAAGAAATATGAAGTCTGTTTCACTCTAACTCCACAGTATCTCTTGTATTTTTCCCTTCATGCTTACACCACCATAGCTCAGAACCTAAATACATCATCCTTGACTAGAGTGAGAACTTCTTAAGTTCCCCTCTCTCCTATTTAATCTACCCTTCACAGAGTTGGTTAAATTATCTTTCTATGGCACATATTTGGCCACAGTATTCATTTGCTCCAAAATATATTCAAGTATACCTTCACCCTGAGTTAAGAGGTTCATTATTAAATAATGATTTTTTTACCACAAAAATATAGTAAGAATTGTGATCTGCAACTGATAAAGATGAATCTATTCTTGTGAGATCATGAATGTTTTAGAGTATTGAATTATTATGTGCATACATTGTCGCAGGTGCTAAAAGCACAAATATAAAATATTCCATAATTACAAATATATTATGTATTTTAAATATATAAATATATGTTATATATTCATATAAAATAAAAATAAAACGTAGTGTCTGCCTTCAAAAGGAATACAATCAATAGAGTAGATTGTTGTGGCTTGTCCTTCGTTCTTGAAGATCATGACAACAGGGAGGTGATGATGTGACTTGCAATTGAATTTGATTTGAGTGAGGGAGAACTGTGCAAAGTCACAAGTTTCCTCCCAAGCCATCAGGGTCCAATGGCCAGATATCTATCAGGACAACTGGAGATGCCTCAGGATGCAGTGAGATACCTTGGCCTTTTTAAGCTAAGATACATACAGAGAACTACATTGCAAGAACTAGACCAGTACATAGGGGAAGTTTAAATGGATTGCTTGGAGAGATTTGAAAAGGGAGGGATATTTTATAGCTGAAAGTTCAGAGAGTTTGTTGGAATAGGTGACATCTGAGATGGGGCCTGAAAAAAAAGGAAGGATTTCAGCAGGTAGAGGAATGAAGGAATCTCTCACTGGTATGGAGGATGGTATTTGCAAATGCACAGGGTAGAACAGGATAGGGGAATGGCAAGCTGTCTATGCTGGAATGTGAAGTTTATGAACAAAAAAAGAGTAGTGTATAATTAGGATAGAAAGGTTGGTTAAAATCAAATTCCAGAGGCCCTTAAATGGTAGGCTAAGGAATTTATATTTTATTTCTCGAGCAAGAGAGGACCTCTGATGGGTAGTACCATGGTCAGATTTATGCATTAAAAATATTACTCTGGCAGCAGAAGGTTTGGGTCAGAGATGGGAGAGAATAGAGGCAGGGAGACCAAATGAGAAAGGGTTGTAATATTACATAATATAAAATACACAACTCTACATCATAAGACCTTGAGAGCTATTAGTAGGTCTCCGTTTTGAGATTCCTGAGGGTCCTCTCTCCTCCTACTAGTCTTACAGATCAAGAAACCAAGCCCCAGAGAAATGAAAGAACTTATCCAAGGTAACACAGCAAGATCATTTGCAGAGTAGGGGCCAGATCCCCAAGCCTCCTGATTCCTGATCCAGTACTCTTTATATGACACTGTTTCCTATTAGTATTAAGAAGACATTGACAGAGCTATGGCAAAAAAAAGAAAATTAAGTATGCTTAATATAATAGCAGACACTATTACATAATTTCATTATCTATTTCCATTCAATGGCTGTGGTAGCTCCCCTGACAGTGGTTTCACCACTTATTTTTTATGAAATTTTCATAACATTTTTATGTGACCACACATTATACCTGAGCATTGAGAAATTGGAAATTCGAGACTGTATTTTCCAGACTCCTTTTTTCAAGCTAACTATGTTTCTGTAACTTAATCACCAACAAGGTTTTCATTAGAAACTCCACCAGTCAGGTTTTCACATAAAAGGTACGATTCCCACCTCCCTCCATGAAGGAATAATTTCAAAAGAGCTGTAAGGGTTAATTCTGATGACACCTAGTATTAACATATTAGCATCCTCCTGGGACAGTCACAGTTGATTTTAACAATGGTACAAAGTAGCCAACTAGAAACCACCCTGAATTTCAGTGCACTATGGAAAAGAGAAAAGTAGTTCAAAGGAAAATACTGGATCTTTCCAGAACAGAGCTTATAGTCTCTGAAGCTAAAGCTAAATCAAAAGGTTCCTAAACAAATTGATGTCAAATTTGTATAACGAAAAGATCCCTCTAATTAAAGCCAATATAATAACAATAACAACAAAAAAATCAAAACAAACACTGAGGAACATTTGTGAAATGTCCTGCAAAAAGGGACTGTGTGTGGCTTTCACCAAGAGACTATGTATCCTTCCCATAGAACATCTGTGGCACTTCTTGCTACCCAAGATCACCCCAGGTATGTTATTTTCTTTTGGGACATCCGTAATTGGACCTTACTGAAGAAAAAAATCCACAGGGAACAGGCAGTACAAAATAATATTTGACACCAACGTGGTAGAAATAGAAAAAAAAATGTATGAACAATTTGAGAATTATAGGTTCATCACCAGTAGAGTGAAATGTTGTAGTCCAATTCTCACCCTCAAATATCTTTTGGTTCCCTCTTGTACTTGAGCCAAATACCTGGTCTCCTGCATACTTCTCTTCTCCCCTACTGCCCACAGCCTAAAATGCAAAAATGCCAACTTGGGATGACATTGGCCAGTTCCTTGCTAAGTAGCTCTGAGGGGAATAATAAATGTTTATAGATAACTCCTGATTAATCCTGGAACTTCCTTAGAGAAGGAAAACACAGTTGGGTTACATTTTGCTGTCTTTAGGGGGCAGACTCCAGGAGAAGGGGGAGGGGAAAATTGCAAGGGGATGCAAATGATTAAAAACATTTGATTTGGCTTGAAATAAAAGTACATATTTCACACATATTTTTAACCAACCCCAAAAGACAGGCCCAGCCTTCGAACACACTGAACAGGAAGCCATTTACTGTTGGAATGCTTGCTTAGCCTTTCCAAAACACACACATTCTTATTACTTCTGGGCTATCTAAAAAGGGTTGGGGTGAAAAAGTTTAATTTATATGTACAACCCTCCTTCCTGTTTTATTTTTTTTTCCCCTTCTGCCAACTCTGTTTTTCAAACTTTGTGAAAAACGATAGGAAACCCATTTCACTTTCCTATCCGTCCACCAGCTTTATTGACCCAGCTGTAAATTTCACCTCAATTTATAGCTTGGTACCTGGCCTGAAATCCAAAGTCAAAGAGGGAGAGTGAAGATAGATATTATACTTTCACGGTAACTGAGGCAAAGGAAGAATCTAGGTGTAGGCAAGGTGACTATGGTATCAGTATCAAGGGTGGAAGGATAGGCACTAAGCAAGGCCTCTCATCTTTCAAGGCATCCAATCAATACATCCAAGAGTATACATTCCAAAGGGAGAAACGAAAAGGAGAGGGAAGGAGAGAACATTTTTTAGGGATCAGTCAAATGGGCAATGGCCCACCTGGACCTTACTGAATTTCATGTTAACAGAAACATTCCAGGTTGTCAAGAGGAACTAAAGGTGTTTTGGAGAAGTAATTGAGAAATTAAAATGCAGGCAGTATTTTCCCAAACTTTAGAGGTTTCTTTGCCGAGGTTCTTCCTGTTTGGTTTGAAGTTGAAGGTAGGCTCTTAACAGACTAAAATGGGCTCCAGATGGTCAGATTTTACATAGGATACCTGTTCCCCTTATTATTCTACTTTGATTTCTGGAGAATGCTGAGTCAACATTATGGTAAAAATTTTTTAAACCAGACCCAAAGCTAAATGGAACTCCACCTGGTTTGAGGTTCAAATTTCAAAATCCTCGAAGCTCACTCTAATTTTCCCTGAAGGTCAACTACATTGCTTTTCACCCCCTTCAAAAAATAAAAAATCTGCCCTAGGGAAAACCCTTAGCTGGGTGGGATTTTCTATTTAAACTGTTCATTTGGAAATATTAGAGGAGAAGGAAAAAGGGACCTGGGGGGAGGGAAGTGAAAACCATGCCATTGTTACAAGTATATTTCCTAAGTTTATTGCTTGAGTTTGGGTTTTATATCAGCTTAAAATTCTGAGTAAATAAGACATGGTAGAAGAAAAAATCTATCTCCTAGTTTTGGAGCTTTTATTTTATAAAGTTTATTTATAAATAAATTTTTTACAAAGATTTATTGAAAGCTTTATAAAGTTTCAAACTGTTCATTTGGAAATATTAGAGGAAAAGAAAAAAGGGACCTGGGGGGGGGAAAAAAGTGAAAACCATGCCATTGTTTCAAGTATATTTCCTAAGTTTATTGCTTGAGTTGGGGTTTCATATCAGCTTAAAATTCTGAGTAAATAAGACATGATAGATGAAAAATTATATCTCCTAGTTTTTGAGCTTTATAAAGTTTCAAAGTTCAATTCAAATGGGTAAGTTTTAAATGTTATCTTGAATTTGGAAGAAAAAAAAACAATTTAACATATCACTTTTGCATTTGGAAAATCAATGTTTATTATGTTATACAATTTCACCTTTGCTCTTCACTACTCTACAAAGAATAAAACCAGTAATCAGGATGAATGAATTTCTTCTCTTGAATTTGAAAAGGAAGTAAAGATCACCAAATTGGTGTTTACTGATGAAAACAAAGTTGACATTAGGCAGATCCATCTGAACTTCTGATTCTAAATCAATTTCCCAGTAGGGGTGGGAGTTCTGTGGCCTCAAGGCCACATGTGGTCCTCTAGGTCCTCAAATGCAGCCCTTTGACTGAATTCAAACTTCACAGAACAAATCTCCTTAATAAAAGGATTTGGTCTGTAAAACTTGGACTCAGTCAAAAGGCTGCCCCCCCAAAGACCTAGAGGGCCACATGTGGCCTCAAGGCCACAAGTTCCCCACCCCTGCACTCTAGAGGGAAGACACTGTCTTATTTTTTGTTTTTATAATTCCTGTACCTAACACAGTACTTAGCACATGGGATGTGCTTAATGAATGGTCTCACAGTCAAAAAATATCATGACCCTTATTACCTATATATCTATAGAACTTACTAAGCTTACTAAGTCTTTTTCTTATAACAACTCCATAAGTTAAGTGGTGAAAATAGTATTAATTCCCATTTTGCAGATGAAAAAACTGAAGCTCATAGACTTAGTTCTTTTTCCAATACCATGCAGATAGAAAGTGTTGGTCTCCCTTCTACCTGTCACTTCCCTCCCCTATATAGCCTCTATGTAATTGCTAAATTAGTATTCCGAAAACACAGCTCTGACCACATCACTTCCCTATTCAAAAATCTTTAGCAGCTCTTTGTTGACTCTAGAAAAATAATAAATCCCTTAGCCTGACATTTTAGCTTTAATCAAGACTTAGTTCATGTGCCACTTTCTAAGAAAAGCTTTTTCCTGATCTCTGTTGTCAGGCTTGTCTTCCACTTGATATTACCATTTTTAGTCATCTGTATAAATAATGTGATCTTGGGAACCTCAATTTGCTGGACTGGAGAACCTCCCACAGAGCTGGACATATATTTTGACCCTCTGCAGAGAGAGAATTGCTGTGCTGGGATGACAAAGCAATTCCTGACATAGCAACTACCAATTACACCCTAGTAACCAGGGCTTTCAATAGTTGTTGTGATATCCCAGGAAGTCATGTGTTCTTCAGAAAGGGACGATAGCATATATCTAGCTCCAAGGGAGGTGCTCCAGTATGGCAAATCAGAGATTCCGGTGACCATTCCTACTACGATGAAATAAACTCTGCATACCCCAGTAGAAATGTTAGCTCTATGAAAGAAAGGATTATTCCATTTTTTTCTTTCTATATCCAGACCCTAGGCCAATGCCTTATACATTATTGTTGTTCAGTCATTTTCATTCAGGTACAACTCTTTGTGACCCCATTATACATTATAAGAATGTAATAAATGTTTTCTGAATTGAATATTTCAATAGGGCTGCCATAATTAAGTCTTTTCCCTTACCTCTACTCCTCCTTTTCCCACAGACTTGGGAGGAAGAACAACTCTTTGAAAGGGTCTTCCTAGGTGAATTTTAAGGAATCAGGCCAATCCTTGATGCATATTAGTTTCTTTCAGTAGCTTTTCAAGATCTAAGACCTCATTGCATAACTAAAATGATTTACAATTCTGTGGCCTTCATTTCTGCTGCTATTGTTTTCCCAGCCCTGGCTAGCACATATGAAATGGCATTAATGGAAAACTGCATACATCTGTCTTTGAGAGGTAGCTTTGTCTTAAAAGCTTCCACATTTATGGAATTCCTTGCCCTTTTACATGAGTGTCTAAATCATGGCTTCCTGGGGTGCTTTTAGCACATTCCATGCAGTAACCCTGGTGGGGGCAAGAGGCTGGAGAGATCCCTCAAGGGTACAATCCATCCATTGCTGGAACACCTAACCACAGGAGTTCCAGAATTTTAGAACTCCCATCTCCATTGAGCAAGAGAAACAAGGAGAAAGAGAGAGAGGATTTACGAACAGAAAATGTATTCATTTTTTGCCAGGACATTAAAACATTCCTGACTCCAGCTGCTGTGGTCCTTCTTTCAACCCTATCACCAGGTTAGAAAAGCAACTTTGCTTCATCAGTTTTCCTTATGGAATTCAGACATGGCTAAGGCTTATTTTTACCATACTAATTCAGAAACTATATTTCTCCTTCCCCCTAAAATTATAAAAGAAAGATAAAACAACTTTATACATACTTATATCTCTGATGTATGTAATATTACATGTAATGTATCACATGGTGTATATGTTTGTATGTATATATATTCATGCTAATATGTGTATATGTATACATATATGATGAATTGATAGACTGCATTTTAATAAAGAACTGTATTTCACTGGTGAGTGTGTTTAACTCTTGGTGGGGAAATACCCTCTACCAATTCATATCAGCAACTGATATGAATCTCAGTCTCAATCTGTGTGTGTGCATGTGTGTGTGTGTGTGTCTGTCTGTCTGTCTCTCTCTCCCTCTCTTTCCCCCTGCCCACTGTCAGTTTAGCATTTCCAACAATCCATTAGATATTTCCATTCTTCCTACCATGCCTATTTCTGTCAAGGGTAGTACCAACATTCTTTTGTCACCGAAGTACATGACACAGGATTCATCCTCAATTGTTTACTATCCCTCACCCACACATCCTTATTGAGTCTTATCAATTCTACCTTATTAACATTCCTTGTATTTGTCCCCTTCCTTCTACTTAGATCACAGCCACCCTAATCCAGTCCCCAACCATCTCTTGTCAGAACAATTGCCATCATGCTCCCAGCATCCAGTATCTATTTCCCTTCTCTAATCATCCCCCATTCACTTGCCAAAATTATATTCCTAGTGCACAGTTCTAACCATGCTGATCCCCTGCTCAAGAAGCTTCAGAGGCTACCTATTGTCTCTAGGATAAAATGGAAACCCTTTTATTTAACATTTAAAGCTCTCTCCATTCTGATTCCACCTAAGGTGATGGGCAGCCAGGTAGCACAGTGGATAGAGTCAAGAACAGGTGAGTTCAAATCTAGCCTCAGACACTTACTGTGTGACCCCAGGCAAATCACTTAACCCCTCTGTCTCAGTTTCCCTATCTATAAAACAAGAATAATAATAGCACCTACCTCCCAGAGCGGTTGTGAGAATCAATTGAGATAGTAATTCTACAGCGCTTAGCATAGTGCCTGACACATAGTAGGGACTACAAAAATATTAGCAATTATTATTAATTATTCTAGCTTACATTTTCAGTTTAATTATATATTATTCCTATTGTTTTGGGGGAGGGAAGAAGGCAGGAAGTTGGATTAATTTTTCTTTTCTATATATACTCAGCACTTAGCATATTGCCTGATACATAGTAGGTGCTTAATAAATGTTTATTGAATGAATGAATAGCAGGTGTATGATAAATCTCTGTTGATGGTCTTCATTGACTGACTGATTGAATGATGAACTCTTCTCTAGCTAACTTGGCCTATTTGCTGTTCCTTACAAATGACACTCCATCTCTCACAATGCCTTGTTGTCCTCCATGCTTCTTAACACCCTCCCCCAGAGACCTTCAAGGTTTTATTCAAGTGTAATCCCAACTCCAAAAGGTCTCTCTTGTTTCCTGAAGTTGCAGTGCACCCTATCACGTTATAGTTATACTCTATATATCCTGTATTTATATACCTGTGATATTATATCTCCCTTTGTAGAATGCAAGCTTCTTGAGGGCAGGGACTATCTCAGTCTTTTATATGTTTCCCTAGAGAAGGCAGGTAGATCTCTGCTTAATAGAAGCTTATTGATTGACTGATTTGATTCCTGACTATTCCAAGCTTCCTGTCATACATGAATTTTTATTTTTAGGAACTGAAAGTAATTTCTCATTTATTATCCCACTATAACTTAAGAGATTGTCTTTATGAAAGAATGTCTTCGAAAAAGTTGTCATTGGTTCATTGGGAAATTTCAAGTGCATAAGGACAGGCACCAGACCTGTGACTTCATTTGTATAGGGAACTCCCAGGTGAGATAACACCTAGTCCCAATGTGAGTCATCACCTTGTAATCCATAGACTTTGACTCCAGTGCATAGAACACTAAGTGATTGACTGATTTGCTCAGGGTCTAAGATTTCTGTCAGTAACAGAACCTGAACCCAGGTCTCCCTGGCTTCAAGGTCAACTCCTTATCCACTACTCCACACTGTCCCTATGGATATTGGAAAAGAAAGTTAGATTATAGTTTAGGTTTTTTTATCTGTAATATTTAAGCTAGTCACACACCACAGTTTCAAAGGCTCAAAGCTAACCACTGGTAATAAGAGCGATGCACCAGGAATGGAATGCAGGAATTACGGTAAGGCCAAATGCCATCTGGGGTCTGGCTGCAGAACACTGCAATAAGGCACTGGCAAATGAAGACTGATCCTCTCATCCCTCCAGTGAGTTGTTTTTCTGTTATTTGTTTTTTTTTAATATATCCAAAGTGCTTTATATTTCTCTAGGGACCCTTCTTGCCCTTGTTAGATCTTGGCTTTACCAGTTAAAACCCACCCCCAACCTCTGGATCATGGTTTAGGGCTTTTCTAATCCACACACCAGTAAGATGAAACAAAAGAGGTGGCTCAATGTGGACCAAAAAGGGAATGGATCTTAGGCAACTTCCATCCTTAGTCTGCCACTGACTGGGGTATATTAACTGGAACCAATGGGAATTTACCCCCTCTTTGAACTTCAGTTTCCTTTTGCTAAACAGAGTTTATATACAATATTCATTAATACTCCTCTCATATGGAATTTATAGGCTGAGGTTTACCTCTATGCTATCTGGGGTGGGAAGTCAGGACAACAAATTAATAGTATAAATAAAAGTATAAGGAGATTATTTAAACTGATAACAAAGCAACCAATTTTCAATCTCCTTCCAAAGCATAAATTACTTCCAAAGGTACTTCCAAAGCATAAATTAACACAAATAAATTGACCAAAAAGAAATTATTAAATATTTGCCAGTGTGAGGCACTGAGCTAGAGGCTGGGACAAAAATAAAATAGCCTCTGCCCTTAAGGATCTTACAGTCTATATGTGCAGTGGGAAAAATGATGGAACCCCTTGCTCCATGTAAGTTAGGCTAATTTTTCCTTAAGTGGCATTGAAACCATCCTTGAAACTTGATTAGCTCAGGGCAGTGCTGTGATATTTCTTGGTCCAATGAGTACAAAATAGACAGAAAGAGCTCCAGGCCTTCTCCAGGCCCTCTCCAGGCCCACTTGACAACGAAGGCAAAGCTTAGCTGAATCAGCTCAATTAACTGAGCTATCCTCAATACATATTTTGTTGAATATCCTTCTCCTGCTATGGTTAAGTAAATCTCATTTTCTTAACTGTTGAATGATCTATCTCCACACATATATTTGTGCACAAAGTGAATACAAGGTCATTTCTCCTTACAGTTACAGTTTCAGCTTGGAAGGTGTAAAATTTAAGATCAGAGATTTCCAACTGAAATAAACCTCAGAGGCAATGCCATCCAATCTTGTCATTTTAGAGATGAAGAAAGTGGAACCAGAGATGTAAAGTGATTTGACCAAGGTCACTTCAGTAGCAACAGGAAAATTGAAATTAGAATAACTTCTTGCTTCTGTTGTTCAGGATTCATGATTTTTCCTTTTTTGGATTTTCTTTTCACTGATGAAGAATGTAATTCATCCATGCCTAATAATCTGACAAGTTACTATGATGAAAAAAAGAAAGAAAAAGAAAGAAAGGAAGGAAAAGAAAAGAAGGAAAAGGAAAAGGAAAGATCATTACCTTGTGTTTAATTCTCTGGTGATGAGGATCTTTATATTTAGGCTGGCTTGTCCTACAACCAACTGTCAGGCATAATCATTTCCAGCTTGGTAGAATATGTCAGAACTCATACTTTCCTGTAAAAGCCTTAAGAACACAGGGGCAACTTGAATTCTCTGCCCTTGGCCTTAATTATCAAGAATTAATGAAGCTTTACTATTGCAAAGACGAACAAACAAGAAAAGAAAATTGTGAAACATTGCACAAAAGAAGTCTTATATAATGTCTTTTGGTGTCCTTAAGAGACCAGAGGATTATTGTACAGATGAGTAAATCTTAAGTTATCCAGATTTCAGAAGCAGTTTGGATAAGCACACAGAATTCAGATGCTTATCTGAACCTCCTGAGTTGGCTATATTGGTCTGGAAGTATCCTGATTCAAGCTTTCTCATGAAATATCATCTGGTATTTCCTTATGGGTTGGCCAGAGTGATCATGAGAACAGCCTCTCTAATGGTAAATCAGCTCTTTTCTGCCTGATCCTGGAGAGAGGAGTTGAATGGGAGGAAGGAGAGGAGTAGAGGGTGGAAATGGGTAGAGATGGAGCAAACCCAAAAAAAGAACTATTCTAATTAATAAAAGCAGTCGTCAAAATTGTGGTCTAAATTTTGAATTTAGACTGGTTATTTCAACTAAACTATCTTGCACAGCTCTAGTTGTTACCAAGAAACATGAAGCTGAGAAAGTACTGTTGCCACAGAACTCCTGGCATGAGCTAGATGAGAATTAAACCCAGATCTCACAAAGCAACACTATTATTTTAATTAGCATATTATTTTCCGAACGTTGGAAAGAAAAAGGATTTTTTTATTTATAAAAAAAAAAATACCTCAAACATTGTCATTTAGACTTTATTCCCTGCTTCTGCTTATGTTGTGAATTTGTCTGGCTCTCTGGAATAAAAGTGGCACATTCTTATCATTACAAGGCTTAGTAATAATTATTCTCTGATGCTTCTCCAAAAGATAATAGCATAGTTAGAAGTATCTACTCCTTTCTCAACTTAGAGAGATCCAATGTCTGCCATTTTCAACATGAGGAACTTTTTTTCAATTGAGAAATTTACTTAAACAGGTCAAATATAGCATTAACCCCATCTCTGTATTTAGAAGAAAGTATTAGATCTCTTGGTAGTAAACCCAAGAATCAACTCAATTAACTGAGCTCTCCTCAATACGTATTTTGTTGATTATCCTTCTCTTGCTGTGGTTAAGTAAATCTCCTTTTCTTAACTGTTGAATGATCTATATATCTATCCACACACATATATTTATGTACAAAGTAAATATAAGGTCATTTCTCCTTTCAGTTACAGTTTCAGCTTGGAAGTTACAAAATTTAAGATTAAAGATTAAAATTTAAGATGGTAGTTTGTGCTGATGACACAGGACTCTGTAGAGTGAAAAAAGCTTGATGAAATTGCTCCACTGTAGTCAGGTGGCACTTGATGACAGGAAATTCTTCTACTTTTACCCCCTGTATGGAATGGACTTGGCCATGATGATGGGCACCTATAGATAGCCTGGCAGCATTGAATGATGGTACTAGCAGTGATCGGGTCCCTATACCAAGGTTAAGTTACCCAAGGTCACCCTCATAGCAGTGCAGCTATTTTTGGTCTAAAATTCCTTTCATTTTTTAAAGGTTAAAGTACATGAAAGGATGCCAAAATGATTAATTTGTAAAATGTATATCAGTATCTGGCTGTAAAACAAGTATGTAACCAGGAAATAAGCTATATAAAATTCATTCAAACTATACAGGTAACATTGTACTTAGAGGGCCAATAGTTAAAACCGGTCAAAAAATGAGCCCTATTCCTATCAGGGATCCACATTTGTTTTTGTTTTAATCAATGACAGTGAACTAAGACTAATCATGACAGCAAATGTCATGATAGAAACTGAAAACAATAGTCAGTCATCCAGATGTTTTGTCTACTGTATATCAGATTCTAGCTCTTTGGAACCCATCTTTTTGACTGATTTTTTTTTATTTCTAGTCTTCATTCAGCTGCTTGGCATCATGTGGACACTGACTTTTGCAACACATTTTAGATGAAAATACCAGGCTCATTATTTGGTAAGCCTAAAAACTTTATCATAATATATCATTTTCACTGTGAATTACCTAGAAACATGTATTTTCAAAAAAGAGATTATATCCTTACTTGGATATTAAAATCTCTTTTACAGGAACAACAAAAAAAAGGAGCTCAAGATTCCAGTTATATTATTCCACCTTTTTAATAGCAAATCATGTTTAGAAGTGGTTTCTTTTCCTCTTTTGGGCTTCCTTACTTGTACTTCTCAGAATGAAAATTGGTGATTACTATTTATTACGTGTCAAAAGAGGTTTGCTAAGATGCCCAACAAAAAGCACCATGAGTTTTCTCTATATGGGATAACGCTGACCTTATAACACATATAGCTTTACCAACCACCAAACAAAACAGAGCTGATATAACTTTTCAAATTAGAAATCTCCTCAAGGGAATGGAAAGGAGCTGGATTTGAAAGTAACCTGATATATAGCTTTTGATCTGCCACTTACTAGCTATGTAAGCTTGGCTAAGTCAATTTAAAGAACACCGAAGTATCTAATAGTGTAAGACACTGTGCTAGGTGTTAGGGAGGCATACAAAAACAATGAAACAGTTTGCCCCCAAGGAGTTTACATTAAGTGGGAGTTGGGAAGGAGGAAGACCTAAGTATCAAAGTTTGTATGTGTATACACACACAACTTATGTATGTATGTGTGCATATATAGACACATACGTGGATACATATATAAACACATATAGATAAATATTCTTTTAATACAATGTTAATACTAGGTACTTACAGAGAGATAAACTAGCAATTGAGAGGATTAGGAAAGACTAGAATTTGAGCTGAACTTTGAAGGAACCTAGGGATTCAAAAGAGCAGGGGTAAAGGAGCAAATTCCAGGAAGAGGAGAAGGTCTAGAGACCAGAGATAGAATGTCCTATGTGAGGAACAGCAACAAGACCAGTTTGGCTAGAATATAAAGTGTACGAAGGAGAATACTTCTGGGATGTCGGATCAAGGTTGTTAAGAACCTGAAATGCCAAAAAAGAAAGATTTATATTTTATTCTAGAGGCACAGGGAGCCTCAGGAGTTTATTGACTAAGGAAGGAACAGAGTCAGATCTATGGTTTAGAAAATCACTTTGGCAGCTATGTGAAGGATAGATTAGAGAAAGGAAATATTTGAGACAGGAAGACCAACTGGCAGTTTATTACAATCATCCAGGAAGCAGGTTATGAGGACCTAAATTACAGTGATGGTTGAATGGGTGAAGATAAAGGAATGGATATGAGAGATGTAAAGGTAGAAATTATAAGATTTAGCAACTAATTGAACATGTGGAGGAAGAGTGGAAGTCCAATATAATCAGAAGTTGTCAAATTGGAAGGCAGGAAGGATGGTGATGCTTTTAACAAAAATAAGTAAATTTGGAAGAGGGTAAGTTTTGCTGTTGTTCAGTTGTTTCCGTCCTGTCCGACTCTTCATGATACCATTTAGGGTTTTGTTGGCAGAGATACTGAAATGGTTTGCAATTTCTTTCTTTAGCTCATTTTACAGATGAGGAAAATGAGGCAAATTGGGTTAAGTGACTTACCCAGAGTCACACAGCTAGTAAGCGTCTGAGGCCACATTTGAACTCAGGAAAATCAATCTTGCTGACTCCAGGCCAGGGACTCTATCCACTGTACCAGCTAGTTGCCCTAGGGATGAGTTTAGGGGAAAAGTAATTAGTTCCTTTTTGTATGTCTTGAGTTTAATAGATAAGTGGGACCTTTACCTGGACATATCTAAAAGACAGCTAGTAATGTGGAACTATTTAAATAGCTAACTAGGGTTAAGAAGAAAGATTAGGGAAGGATATATAGATTTGAAAGTTTTCTGTATAACCAATCAGAGGAATCCCTTGATTTTTTGTATGGGGCTACCTCCCATGGAACTGGATATGTACCATGAGTCCATCCTGTGGGACATTTATTCATCTTACTAAAAATGGCACAGAGACAACTTATTCTAGTTTCCTGTTAGATAAGGCTTGCATCGAATATTATCTCCCACATAGTCAAGAGAAGCAATCCACACGGAGGAGCTGAAGATGAGTTCCATCTCTTTTGAGAGCTTTGGTTTGAAGATGCTTCCAATGCTATCTCTTTCTTGGACTTCCAACAAGAGGAAAGGGGAATTTTCTTGTCCTGTCCCTCCCCCTACCTTAAGTTACGACAGAAAAGATACATGGCAATAAAAATATCTGCTTCCCTAGATAATTCTAAATCATGATCACATTAATCTGGTTTTGCTTTCTTCTCTGAACATGGGCCAATGGCCAGAAACTTTAAGAAATGTATAGTTCCAGCCCTTATGTTAATTTCAATAGCGTTAGAATGAGAGGTTGAGTTTCTGACTCAGGTGCTAGTTGCCCACTAGGAGTGGATTTAGGTTGGCTAAAGGAAACTCAAGCTATAGCTTCTTACCTGGCCAAGAATTACTGAGTTGTTCAGATAGCAAAGATAGAAGGTTCAGATAGAAGGCTCAAGGTAAGAGCAAATATCTGAAGTATCTATGTAGAAGTAGCTCACAAAGTTGTCCTTATCTCCCAGAAGAATATAATGAGTATGACGGATTATGTTTTTATTTTGTTATCTATTTAGGTTTATCACATCATACATTTAATATATGCTTATAAATATTTAGTATCAACCTTTTTGTGGTAGAGAAAATAGTCATCCTCTATTTGATATCCATAGTGTACTCAGAATTACTTTTCTAGAAGAGAATGTTTTATGGGAACCCTAAATGTGAGCCAAACCTAATCTTAGTTTTTGAAATTTTTCCAGAGTGGATCTAGATGGAGGGAACAAGCCAGAGAACAAGAGAAACCTTACTCCCTCTCCTTTTGGGGGTCAGGATTCCTCCAGGAATAATATAATCCATGTAAGCCCAGATCTGGACTGCTAGGAATTTCTCTGGATTGTGGGTCACAACCAGCGGTGTGCCAGACTCAACTGGCAGCTCGTGAGAGTTGATTGTTAAATTTTCAGTGTGAGCATTTATATCTTGGAAATTGGCAAATGCTATAAATCAGGGTTTGATTTATTTTTGTGTTGATTGCCTCAACTTAGGAAAGTGATAGAGAAAATGCATGCAGATTAAATATGCTAGAGTATTGTGTATATCTTAAGCACATACCAACACACTACTGCTGAAGATGACAATTGAGCAAATTGTTTAACCTCTTTTTTCTTGTGGCTTAATTGTTTTCAGTCGTGTCCAACTCTTTGTGACCCCAGTTGAAGTTGTCTTGGAAAAGATACTGGAGTGGTTTGCCATTTCCTTCTAGAGCTCATTTTATAGATGAGGAAACTGAGGCAAACAGGCTTAAATGACTTGCCCAGGGTCACACAACTAGTAAATGTCTGAGGCCAGATTTGAACTCAGGAAGATGAGTGTTCCAGACTCCAGGCCCAGCACCTCTGTCCACTGTGCCATGTAGGTGCCCTGTTTTTAACCTCTCTAGATCTCATTATCAAATATTCTCCTTCGTTTCCTTAGTGTTCTCAAGCCGCTAGTTTGTTAGAAATAACTTCTCTATAGTTGCACCACACTAAAGAAATCAGCTAGTGTATGAAGTCCATGCCTTTGCACTGTCTGTTCCAAATGGCTAGCATGTTATCCTACTTCACTTCTAGTTCTTTGAATCCCTGGCTTTTTTAAAGGCTTAAAACTTAGTAATAATTTTTGAAGATGGGCAGCTAGGAGGCTCAATGGATAGGGTGCTGGGCCTGAAGTCAGGAAGACTCATCTTCCTGAGCTCATATCTGGCCTAAGACACTACCTTAGCTGTGTTACCCTGGGCAAGTCACTTAACCCTGTCTGCCTCAGTTTCTCATCTATAAAATGAGTTGAAGAAGGAAATGGCAAATCACTGGAATATCTTTGCCAAGAAAACCCAAAATGGCATCACAAAGAGCAGTACTGAAAAAACTGACCACCACCACTTTGTAAAGGAAGCCTTTCCCCCACAACAGTATACAAACTCCTAATGCCTTCCCCTCTGGTGCTACCTCCTATCTCCTCTGAGTACCTTGTATATGCCTATTTATGTACATGCTATCTCCTCCATCAGAATGCAAGCCTCTTGAGGGCAGGGATAATTTTTGCTATGATATTGTATCTCCAGCATTTAGTATCCATGGTTCCTGACCTTCAGCAGGGCTAGGGATTATACATATTGTCTCCTCCATTAGAATGTAAGTTCCTTGAGGGCAGAGACTATCTTTGCTTATTCTTTGTATCCCCAGCACCCAGCAGATTGCCTGACACATAGTAAAAGCTTAATGAATGATATTAATAATGTTTAATAAATTGATGGATAAGTGATTTATCTTACTAGCCTGTATTATCATAAAGCTACATACATGTTACCAACAAGGAATTATGAAGAAGATATGTAAAACCTGTTGTCGAAGAAATGTATGAGTAAAAATTAGAAAAACAAACTGTTCAAATGGTAACAACAGATACCTGAGTGAGAGATCACATTCCGTACTGGTATCCCCATAATGTCAAAAGAAGGCAAAGAAAACTCTCATCAGGTTTGCTGGACCTCCTATGATGAATTTATGGGAAGCCATGGACAAGGCGATAGATACGAATACATTCTGACTTGTATCACTGGACAAAGCACTCACACTTTTGAGCTCACAGCTCCATTTAAGTATGTGCATTTGAGTTATAAAAATAATCAGTGGTATTTATGCAGCTTATAGTATACAAATCACTTTATATATATATTTATGTACATATATACACACATGTACATGTATATACATATCGATAGATTAGATAGATAGATAGATAGATAGATAGATAGATAGATAGATAGATAGATAGACAGACACATATATGCACATTGCCTAAACTGATCTATTCACATTATTCTTTGAGGTAGGCAAAGGCAAGCATTATCAACTCCATCCTAAAGATGAAAAGACTAAGACATGAAGAAACTTACTCAAAGTCACACAGTTAGTAACTGGAGGCACCAAAGGCTTAAACCTAGGTCTCATTCCTAGTGCCCTCATAAATTAACCTCCCATCTAATAGAGTCACTGATTCAAAATTTCAGCCAAATGACCACATCTCATATTTATGGATCAGAGAGCTTATTTCAATCAACATAAAGAGGAATGTCTTCTGCATTCTAATAGATTTTCAACTTCCTGAGGGCAGGGATAGTGTCTTAATTATCTATGTGTCTTCCCCAGTGCCTTATACATAGGGACTAGGAATGGGAACTGAATCCATGATTGCATTAGTATAGGGAACTCTGAGGTGAGGAAATCACCTTTGCTGTCTAGACCAGTAGGATTGAACTCAAACAGAAATATGGGCCACTAAATCATACATATGTATCCCCATAGGCTGAATATTGACTTAGAAAAGCATGTTAATCTTATCTATGTCTTCATGTATTTTTATTTTGTGTAAATATTTCCCTATTACATTTTAATCTGGTTCTGGCTGCACTGAAGAGTATTGTCAGATACATGAAGCTATGTGTTTTATACATCTGGACTGATGTTAAATCAGTTAATAATAATATTAATTAACAATAAGTTAAATGATTTATCCAAAGTCACATAGCTATTATGTGTCAAATCAGTGACTTAAACCCAGTTATTTTGGTTTCAAGACTAGCTCTCTATCCCTTATCCAGGCCACATGTGGTCTCTAGGTCATCAAATGCATCTCTTTGACCGAATTCAAACTTCACAGAACAAATCCTTTTATTAAGGGGATTTGTTGTGTGAAGTTTGGATTTAGTCAATGGCCAACTTGAGGACCAGAGAGCCCCAGCCCTGCTACATCATGCTACCTACTGAGCTTTATACATAGTAAATGCCCGATAAATATATATTGAATAAATAAATGATTGTTCAACAAATGTACGTTTATAACTTGAGGAAGAACCACTCATATGAAACATGTTTTCTTTTAGTCTGCAAATGAACTGATGTTGACTATAGATGGTCTATATTTTACAGGTAATTTAAGCTTCAATGGAAAAGTGGCCCCTGATGTTGACAGCTAGGAGCACTTTACAGGATCTCCTTATGGTCCTGTGTTTTCATTCCAATACTGTTTCAATGTCATTTTAAAATTGAACAAAACACTTCTAGAATTGATTGCCATACAGATCAGTGGCTTTGGGTAAGCAATTCCATACTTTCAAATGAAGGCGTGCTCAGGGAAGTACCTACCGTGACATTCTACTCCAGACCCAAAAACAAGAGACTGGGTTAATCTATATGCCAGTGGGGTAGGAATTTCTTAGTCAAATGTAGTCTCCATGGCACTCATCTATCCCATACTGATGCCTGTTGTATAACAATATTCCAGAGGAATAGCTTCATTCCAGTGGCTTATTTTGGATATAGACCAGACATTTGGAGAGATCTCAAAATTAAATTCATCATACTACAATGAATTGTATTACTCCACTAATGATGGATTCCCCAAAACCAAATAAAGAAATTCATTCCATATTTGGGATGGAATCTAGGATTTTTTTCCTGTTTTTTAAAGATTGTTCTATGGTGCTTAATGAATATAATATAAACCATCTGTAGGCATTTGCGGAGGAGTACTAGTAGCTTTAATCTATTAATCAAGATTATTTGAATAGGTTCCTCAAATTCTATCCATTTTTAATCTTTTATAATTTTATTCAAGTTTGTCACCCATAGCCAATTGAGAATGACCCATTTTCAATACCTCCTTTAATAATAGCTGCGAGGTTTAGATCAAGGCAAAATTGTGAAGCTTGAATTTAATGTCTTCCTCTCTTCTTTTTCATCAGAATTCTTCCACTTCCTCTCCCACAGAGTTAACCTGTGACTAACTACGATGACCCAGAATCCTTTATTGCAACCTTCTAATAAGACATTCCTTTCCCAGTCAGTGTCCCCATAGCCCAGGATGATTTTTTTTCTTTCCTCCACCTCCAAATAAAAAATTTTCCGAAGTAACTCAAATAAAGTATTGATAAATAACAATTACATGTGTTAGCCTTAAAAGAGGTTCTGGAAAAGGTTCCTTAACCGCAAAGTAATGAATTTCTAATGATAAAATTTCAAGCAATTCTGTTAAATGAGGAAGATATTTCTGTGCAGTGGTCCATCCTGGTACCCTTCCAATCATATCACATAAGTGATCACCTTCCCCAAATGCTTTTTTGAGTTGTTCTTTTAGAGTATCATGAGTTAGAAGGTGTGATTCTCTCTAGCACTCAGAGAGTGAAACATCGCCTAGAAGAAGACTGGAGATATGTTCCCACAAGATTAAATCACTCCAACTTAGTGTCTGAAATTTTAACATCTGAAAAGTTTCTCTCATACTGTAACAAGCACGCTAGCATACCCAGGATGGCTGCTAGCACAGGTTCTTTGATCATCCTGAACTTCAGAGAAAATACAAACAGAAAGTACAAGCAGAAAAAAATACAGAGAAAATAATATAAATCAGCAGACACGTCTTTTACCTGTCTGACCAAAGCTATACATACATAGCTACCAGAGAGAGATGCACCAACACCTGGGTTTTCAAAGCCAGAGTTTAATGAGGACCCAGAATCTGGCCAAATCACTTGAATAGTCACTCTTCCAATGAGTAAGCCCCAAAGCCCCTCCTGACCCACTGCCTAATTACAAAGTAACAAAAGATATAGACCTTCCTGAAAAACAAGCTTCCCCTAATCAAGCTTCTCTTATTGGGCTCCAGAACATTTTGACAAATCAAATCAGAGCTTCAGCTGAGAGGGTAACTGTCCCAGCAATCAGTTTCCAGATTATTTTTCTAATTTTTATTTGACTAGATCTGTGAGGTCATTAATAATTAGAAATTTCTGCTGAGGAACCTTCCTGTACCAATGCAGATAGCCACATTCTGCAATATACATTTTTCAAGAGTTCCTTGGTGCAGTCAGGGATTAAGTAACTTGCCCAGTGTTTCACAACCAGTATATATCAGATGTGGGACATGAACCTACAATCTTCTTAACTCTGTCTGAGGTTCAGTTATATCATTTTTACCTCTTTTCTAATCTACTGAAAGAAATATGGGATGGGGGTAGAAATTTCAGATTTGAATTCCTGTCAGAATTTACAAAATGTAAGCCTAGCATTTGATTATATATAAATATTATACATGCATTTAATACCACTATAATGATGGATTTCTATATACAAAATGCTGAAGTTACTGCATTGTCAATCCAATTATTTTGGTTGCCTTACAGCTCAGTGAGGATCATCATTGGATAAGAGATAATAGATTTAGAGGTAGAAGGAAGTTTAAATATCATGTAGTCTTACCCCTCATTTTATAGCTAAAGAAATTGATTATACAGATTGAATGATTTGCCACAGGTCTTAAAATGCTGTGTGTCAGAGCCAAAATTCAAACTTTGGTCCTTTGGCTCAAAATATAGTGTTTTATCAAACTGTGGTATATGATTGTGATAGAATATTATTGTGCTTTAAGAAATGACAAGCAGGATGACTTCAGAAAACGGGAAACAATTACATGAACTGATACAAAGTGAGAACCAGGAGAATGTTGTACACAGTAATTGCAATACTGTATGATGAAGAATTGTGAACGACTTAGCTATTCTCAGCAATACAATGATCCAAGACAATTACAAAGGATTCATAATGAAACATGATATATTCCTCCAGAGAAAACTAATATTGTCTGAAGACAGACTGAAGCATACTATCTTTCTCTCTTTCTTTCATTCTTTTTTTGTTTGAGTTTTCAATGATTACTATGGAAATGTTTTTACATGATTACACATGTATAATCTATATCAGATTGCTTACTGTTTCATGGAGTGGGAAGGAACAGGAGGGAGGAAGGGAGAGAATTTGGAATTCAAAACTTTAAAATAAGTGAATGTTCAAAATTGTTTTGTCATGTAATTAGGGAAAAAATAAATTTTTTAAAATGCAATGTTCATTCTATTCTAGGTTCATTCTATTCAAACTATTCTAGGAATAGTTTTCCTTTCTGCTTATGTCTTTCCTGGTTTTCTACTCACTTTTTTCAATCATGATTCCTGATCCTCAATGTGGCAGCAAGGAAACATGTTGTGTAAAAACAGATGGGTTTTTTCCTCCACCTTAAGGCATGTTGGGTAAGCTACAGGGGACTCCCCAAGAGAAATGCATGCAAAAGTCATGGCCAGGTTTTACCCTCAGCACAACCTGACTACACCCATCACCTGGAGTTCCACAGCTAGGCCAGCTCAGTCAGCACAGCAGAGAGGAAAGACATCCTTCAAGACTAACAAATGGCACTATTGGCATAGAGTACTGTAGTTCAAATGTTCAAGGACACTGCCAGAAGAAGCAATCCATAAATCACCCTGGTGCTTTGGCCCAAGTTCCTCAGAAATCACCTCTGGCTGTTGAGATAAATCAGACCTAACTATTCCCTCTGATCTCTCTGAAATTTGCTTTCCCACTGGGGGAGGAGGTTGCTGAAAGCCTCACCTGTTTACTCAGGTATTTTCCTGGATGTGTGTTAGGACTGGCAAGTCATCCATCTGCCTTCTCTTCTCTAAGCTAAATAATTCCAATTTATTTAACCTTTCTACCTTGATCCTGTTTTCCAGTCTTTTTTGCTGCCCTCCTCTGGATCATCTCCAAATCCTCCACATCCTTTGGGGACACTACTGTATAAAATAATATTTATGAAATAGTAAAGACCACTACATCTTGTGAACACTGCCAAAGCAATTCCTTGAGCACTGGCATGCAAAGTTTGGGTTGTCATTCCCAAATGCCACCTCCATTTAGTGAAGCGTAGTGTAGTTTCAGTGATGAGGCTGCCCAGTAGGTATGATAAACAGATGAGCTCAGCCATACTGATACAGCCACATACTTTCCTTCTGCAGCAGAAGAGTATTTCAGGAGTAAGTTCATATAAAAGGATTTTTAAAAAGAGGAATGGAGCCAGATGTCATTGTTTGTGGATGACTAAAGAAAAGGAAGAAGGCTTAAATTAAAGTAAGGAAGAAAAGTGGCACAGTAGAGCATGGGGTCTCAGATCAGGAAGACCTGAGTTTAAATCAAGCCTTAGACAATTACTAGCTTTGTGACCCTGGGCAAGTCTACTAACTGCTATCTGCCTTAATTTCCCTATCTATAAAAAGGGAATTGTAATAACATCTGCCTCCCAGAGTTGCTTATTAGTACAATGCCTGGCACATAATAAACACATTAGCTTGCTCTCTCTCTCTCTCTCTCTCTCTCTCTCTCTCTCTCTCTCTCTCTCTCTCTCTCTTTCTCCCCCCATATGTATGCATAATATTATTATATTGATTAGATTAGATTTTATATATATATATATATATATATAGGTTATATTGATTAGATTAAAGGAAAATGGTAATTTTCACAAAGTACGGAAACAGGGTTATCTACATCAATGGAAGGAGTATATGTGTCTGTATATGAATGTATGTATGTATACATGTGTTTGTGTGTATATATATATATGTATGTATGTATGGAGAGAGGGGGGGAGAGATCTATTAAAGCATAACTCCATTAGAATAACAGAGTAAAAGGACTGAAGGAAACCTTCCTAGGGGAAGTTTCTTAGCTTCCATCACTGGAAGTATTTAAGAAAAGTCAGCTATCTTATCCTAAATGGCTTAATTATTGAATGAATCACAGTTTCAGAGTAGGAAGGGACTGCAATGTTTATGTAGCTCAATTCACACCCAAGGATGAAACCCCACTACAACACACCCAACAAATAAGTAATCACCTAGCCTTTGCTTAAAGATCTACAATGTTGATCATCACACTGCTCCCTGATCTACCTTTGCATAGCCCTAATTGCTTGAAAATTTGGGGGGGGGGTTTAGTTATTTTCCTCCTTTCAGTTTTTATACAATGTTCTTAGCTCTGTTTTCTAAAGTTAAACAATAACAAACAAAAACAACAAAATCTAATCCCTCTTACATTTGACAGCCTTTCAACTACTTGAAGTTGCTATCATATGCCCCACCATCATCCCTGACTCTTAACACATCTTCCCCAGGCTAAACATCTTGAACTCTTTCAACCTATCTCTACACAGTATGGACCCAAAGCTCTTTAACATTCTTGACTCCCCCATCTGAATGCTTTGCAGCTAGTTTCCTAAACTTTGTAGTTGAGAAATGAACAGTACTCCAGGTGTGGTCTGACAAGAACAGAAAACAGCAAAATTATCACCTTCTTATTATCCCTGGCAGCCTTTCTTGATGCAACCAAGATAAGAGTAGCTTGTTTGACTGCCATCTCCCACTGCTGACTCATATTGAGTTTTCAATCCACTAAAATACTCAGATTTTCTTCAAATAAAAAGCAGTTTAACCATGCCTTACCCCCATTTTGTATAGATGAAATCATATATTTCTCATTCTATGTTTTAGTTGTTACTTTTTTATTTTTCATTTCCTCTTCATTATCTCCTGAGTTTAGGGTTTTTATACTTATGACTAATCCCTTTGCGAATCTACCTCTTTTCCCCCTCTTCCTGTTCCTATCTATAATCCTCTTAAATTCAATATATTCCTACACCAAATTGTGTGTGTGTGTGTGTGTGTGTGTGTGTGTGTGTAGTGTGGGTGGGTGCACTCATGCTATTCTCTTTCAACCTATTTGGATTCAAGAGAAACATTATTTCCTCCCGTTTTCTGTGTTTGTATATAGCTTTTCTTTGTAGTCATTATTTGTATAACAAAATCCCTCATTTTTGCTCCCATTTTCCACAGTTCATCATTCCCTTCTTTTATTTTTTTTTTATTAAAGCAATCGGGGTTAAGTAACTTGCTCAAGGTTACACGGCCAGTTATTATTTCTGGGTGTGGTGCTGAGTATCTGAGCCCGGATTTGATCCAGATCATCCCAACACTGGAGCCGGTGCTCTTACTCGCTGAGCCACCTGGCCGCCCCTAAGCAATTGGGGTTAAGTAACTTGCTCAAGGTTACACGGCCAGGTGTTTCTGGGTGGGTGCCAAGTGTCTGAGCCCAGGATTCGACCTTCAGGTCTTCTCAACACTGGAGCCGCACTCTTAACTTTACTCGCTGTGCTACCTGGCCGCCCCCCCCTTCTTTTATTTTTAATCAGATTTTCAAAACAAAATTACTTACAGGTCTTCTGGTTCAACTGACTGCCTCTATTAAGCTTCATGACATGAGGATTCTGAAAGAATAATTTTAATATCCCACCCTCATTGAAAAGCAAAGAATTCATTCTTATAAAGTCCTTCCTTATTGTTCACTTGTGTTCATTTTTTTATTTTCTATTTTGACTCATAGTTTTATTTTAAAGTTCCTTTTCAGCTCTGATGTTTTCATCAGGAACATTTGAGTGTCTTTTCTTTCCCTCAGGGTCAATTTTTTTTTTCCTTGTAGGATGATACTCAGTTTTGATGGTAAGTTATTTTTCATTGTAGACCTTTATCTTTCACCTTTTGAAATACCTCAATCCATGTGTTCCATTCCATTAAGGTGACATGTCCTAAATCTTGTGCAATCCTGATTGTGGGTCCTCAACATTTTGATTCTTTCTTTTGACTACTTGTAGTATCTTTTTTCTTTTGTCTGGAAATTTGGGGTCTTAAGCAGTGACATTCTTGGGAATTTTCATCCCAAGGTTTCATTAAGAACAGTTTTTCCAACACCCTGCTGTGGTAATTTATTTTGAATTAATTATAATATAGATGAGACTAGAAGCCATAAAAGAATTGTGCCCTCAAGTATAAAACATCCATGCCAACTAGTGGAAGTAACATTTCAAGAAAAGAAACAAATAACCATTATTATGATACTTCTCACAGTACTTGAAACTTTACTAACATGCAATTGGAATGCTTCACAGTCACAAAAATCAATGACCAAGCCATTAGGATGGAATAACTGAAATAGCTGGAGGGATTATGAAATGACTTGCAAAGGATCTGACAAATGAGCTGATCTTTAAAAGAAGTTAGGGATTCTAAGATAAAGATGAGCACAGGATACAATCCATACAAAAGCATGGTAAGATAATGCATTCCGTTTTGGACATGTTAAGATTGAGATACCTATGGGACTTCTGGCTTGAAATATCTAGCAAATTATTCATTTTGATAGCTGTATTTGAAAGTCATCTCTACAGGGATAACTGAAAATATGGAAACTGATACCAGGACCTAGAGAATGAAGATTCTAATCTAATATGTAGATTAATCTATTAGAAAGGAAGAGTAGAATCTTCCCTCTTGTAAGGTCAACTCTAAGTGGTTTCTTATGCCAATTCTAAAATAACACAATGGACCGAGAAAGTGCAGAAAATAATTGTAGGCCAAGCGAGATCATCAATGCAATCCATTTATTGATATCATAAGCAAGGTTTTTGTAGAGTAATGAAACAAAGAAGGTAATCATAGGTCACTAAGTTTTCTAATACTGCTTTGTTCAATTTCAAGATGCCAGATGGTGATGTCCATTAGGCCTTGACGATAACAATGTGCTTGATGATTCCAATATCCATAGAATAGTATCTAAAAATATAAATAATCATGAAAGGTAGCTAACATCTTCTGGCTGGGATCCCAGAACAGGGCAGTGCCCTGGATCTCAAATATCAGGCAGGCCCTGATTTATAGCTGCTTCTCATGGGAAAACCAGGACTAGACAGTTCAGACTGGTCACATCACTGGAAAACCCGGAGCTAACTTATCTAGGACCAGCCTGATTCCTGATCAGATGTTTTGGCTCCCTTCACCCTCTCTATACCCTCTCCTTTGGTTATGGCATCAGTAGATAGATAGATAGATAGATAGATAGATAGATAGATAGATAGATAGATAGATAGATAGATAGATAGATGATAGATAGATAGATAGATAGATAGATAGACAGACAGACAGAGACAATATATATACATACATACATATTTAAAAATATAGTTATATATTAGAATCTCCTCTTTCTCTATATATGATATATAACACACATATATATATATGTGTATATGTATGATAGATTAGATCTACCTCTACATCTATACATATATGTACTGTGTATGTGTGTGTTTATGCACATATGTATATAGACATATAAAGTAGATGAATTGTAAGTTGCCAAAAGGCTAGGTTTAAGAGATTTTCCAATCTCCCCATGATTTATCCTTATTCTTTGTCATTATAATAATACTTTACATTTCTTTAGCCCTTAAAGCTTGAAAAGTACTTTTCTCACAACTGGCGGGAGGGGGGGCGGTATTATCTCCACACTTAATAGCCATATGGCTCTGTTAAGTCATTTAACCTCCCTCAGCCTTGGTTCTCCTCATCTGTAAAATAGCAATAATAATAGAATCTACTTCACAAAGTTTGTGTGATGGTCAAATGCAATAATATATATAAAGTTCTTTGAAAAGCTTATAGTAATTGTTAACTATTATTTTAAATATGAGGAAACTGAGTCTATCAGATTTAAGTAATTTGCCCAGGGTCACATAAAACATGGCTCAGGTGGAATTAACCTGTGCCAGCTTCACTACTGAGCATTCTGAATATGCCTATATTGATGCTTTCCTTCTTGTTTCTGTACTGACAAATGTGCAGTTTAGTGATAAGAGATCTATTTATTAACTATTTAACTTTGAATGAGAATACTAGAATTGCAAGAATTCTCTTTAGAAGTACTATTTTCAAACCAAAAAATGTAAGCATAAGAGGCTGTATCATGCCCCTCCTTACTCTAGGGGCTCCCTTATCATCTCCAAGATTAAATATAAGATCCTCTGTTTATCATTCAAAACCTCCCTCCTTCCAAAGATCCATCTTTCTACTCCTAGAAATGCCTACCCTATAATCTGAAATTCAGTGACGACCTCAAACAAGAACCTCCATCTCCATATTCTAGGCATTTTCACTTGCTGTTCCCTCTATTCTCCTTCATCTCTACCTCCTAAATTCCATGACTCACTTCAAGTCCTGGCCAAAATCTTACCTTCTAAGGGAAGCCTTTTCTGATCCCTCAATTCTAATGCCTTCCCTTCTATTGCCTTCCCTCAGTTGGTTATTTCCAATTTATTCTATATATAGATATACAGATATATATATATATATACCGCCTCCCCCCCTTAGAATGTGATCTCCTTGAGAACAATGACTAAGGTTTGTCTTTTTTATATTCCAAGTCCCAAACACAATGCCTGGCACACAATAGGTGCTTAAAATTTATTGAATGATTTGATTGACAATTGGCTTGGATTCTGGCTACCTTAGAATATAGGTCACATCCTGCAAATTAAATGCGTTTTATAAAAAAAAAAATTATATATAAGTATACACTGAAGAATAATATAGATTATAAACCCAGACATAGGTTATGAATGCCAAATTTGTATGGGAAAGTCTGCTTATTTCAAACCAATGTGATTTCAAGCATTATCATCAATTTCAAACCAATTACAATCTTCTTAATTTGCATGAAATCACTTAGTCATGTCTGATCTCTGTGCCTTTGGTCATGCTAATCTTCATTCCCGGAAGAAGTTGGCCCCTCCCTCCGCTCTCAACCTCAACTCAAACCTCAGTCTGTCCTTCAGTAATGACGTCTTTTTACCTTTCCTTGTATCCCCAAGGCCTAGCACAGAACCTGCGACATACAAGTCATCCAGCAAATGCTAGTTAGATAACATTCCTCTAGGATTCATTTAGTGTTAACTCCACAGAACCTGCGACATACAAGTCATCTAGCAAATGCTTGTTAGATAACATTCCTCTAGAATTCATTTAGTGTTAACTCCTTTATATAGTTTATGTTCATTCTCTCATCAGATTACTTTGTATTTATTTGTGTGTGTGGTGTAACATCCTCCTTGCCCCAGTTCCAAAGAATAGAATATAAATTCCTTAAAATCAAAGACTGTAGCATTTTTTACCTCCACATCCCCAGATGCAGAGGTCCTTGCATTCAATTTTGTTGTTGTTGAGTCATTTCAATCATGTCTGACTCTCTCTGACCCTATTTGGGGTTTTCTTGGCAAATATACTTGAGTGGTTTACCATTTCCTTCTCCAAATCATTTCACAGATAAGGAAACTAAGGCAAACAGGGTTAAATGACTTGCTGAGGGTCACACAGCTAGTAAGTGTCTGAGGTCACATTTGAACTCAGGTTCTCCTGACTCCAGTCCTGGTGCTCTATATACTTCACTACCTAGCTGCCCGACTTGCACCCCATTAGCACGCAATAAATGTTAGGTGAATTGTATTTGTTTAATTGAATTCATATGAATTAACACCATCACATGGCACCACAAAACTAAGAAGATCTTAGATGGCATTGACAGATTATTTAGTGCTCCAAAAGAGTAAACCGTTAGTTGTGATAAATTTTGCTCTTTTCAAATCGCCATCTAGAGTCTTGTGTCCAGTTTGGAATACCATATTTAGGAAGGATATTAATGAACTCTGAAGGACCAAGATGACTAGAAATCACGCCATACAATTATCAGTTGAAAGTACCTAAAGGGTTTAGCCTGGAGAAGAGAAGACTCAGAGGAACATAATCGTCTTCATATACTCTTGTGGATGTCATGTAGACGAACATTTATCTGGATATCATGTTAGCCTCACAAGGCAGGACCAGAACCATGGTTTGTGATTGGTAGGAGGGAAAGTAGGGCAAGGGACAACATGAGGGATTGAGAAAAGATGGAATCTGACTCAGTCTAAAAAAAGTGCTATGCAAAAGTGTACTGGGCTATCTTAAAGATTCCTGTCACTGGAAATCTTCAAAAAAAAAAAAGTTGTATGACCACTTTCCAGGAATACTATAGAAAGGATTATTACTCCACAAAAGCAAGGACTAGATAAGCCCTAAATTTTCTTCCTATTATGATATTATTTGATTTACTATAATAGACAAGAGAGGTCTAGGTTTGACTAGAAACACACTTCCCTCAGAGGATTTGAATAAAACCAGATATAGAATGATTTTCAAGTCACTGACACTAACCATAGTCCATAAGTTAAATTCTGAACATTGATCACTTCAACTTTATTTGGGGGGAAAATCATTCTTTCTCTTCCCATATGATACCATCAATCAGATGCGTCCTCTGAGATACTATGATTCTATCTCAGAAGCCATTATATTCTTTGAGCTTGGAAGCATGCAAAAATTTTGAAGCAAAAACTATTTTTCTGCTCCTGGTGAAGCTGTTGAACCACCTCCTAATATCTTATACATGAAGCATCAAGCCTGAACTATGTACCGTAAAGAAATAATGTTGTTTCAGCACTCCCTGTTGAGAGCACAATCTAAGCTCTAATTTGGGTGGAATGAAATTAAAGTCACCTGAACTATCACTGAACTTGGCCAAGTCACTTGTCTTTGATTTGTCTCAAAGGAGAAAAATTCTCTCCCCATTTGTTAGGCATGATAGTCAATGCCTTTAGAGAACCATTTCTTTTCAGGTGACATTTTCCCATTCTGATGGGATGGGATTAGGGGGGGAAATATAATGCAGCAAACAAGTGTCCTAAGAATGCTGAAAATTCCAAATTCATCAGAGAAACTGCCTATTCACTATATAACAATCACAGGCCTGGGAGCCTGTAGACTCCAAGTGCAGTCATGCCTTGGCTCATTAGTCCCATGTGCCCCTGAAATTAAACTATGAAAGGGGCATTTAGCTCACAATGCTTTGGGCTGGGCCTGAATTAAATTCCTGTGTAGAACCAAAAATAGAACATTCTAAGCCCCTTTTTATTGTTTCGCTTTGTTTTTTTTTAAATGCCTGGACAAAAAGAATATGCTTTTCTTAGTATTATTTCATGTTTTCTTTCTCTCTCCCCTTAAAAAAGAAGTCTAAAAAGCAAAGGATTTTTGGCCTTAAGGGGTGCTACTCTGTTCCCTTAGAGACTGTTTCTTTTCCAGGCGATGGAGTGGCAGAGGGCATGCCTTTGCTGCTTACCTTGGCAACCATGAATGGCCAAGTGCTGTTCCCATGAATGCAAGTCTTTCACTACCATTAGCACTTGCCCACAGGTATAAACATTCTTTCATAAAAAGGACCAGGGGAATGTATGCTGTGTCGCCGATAAAACTCCTGAATGGCAAACAAAACCATATTGTACATTGGAACAGTTAAATCATATTAGAGCTAGAACAAAATCAGTCTTTAATGATACTGATCTTGTATATGGTCAAGTTTCCTGTGCCAGGTAAAGGCCCTACAGTCATACTAGGTAAAGAACATGGATGAGGAAGTAGAGTGTGGATATGGAAAGGAAGGTCAGAAGGTTTGAAGGTAGAAGGAACCTTACCTACATCTACCCACTCTACAGATAAAGAAACTGAGACCCTAAAAGGTAAGGTGATTTGTGGTAGGTTATGTTACTAGTAAGTAGGAGCTTTACATACTTAACTTGAAACCCAGAGTGATGTCCACTAACCCACAGGCCCTCCAGAGAGGTGTTGACAAGATAGTCTTGTTGCTGTAATTGGAAATAATAGAAGACCACTGCCTCTGAACCCAGAATAAATGTACTGCTTCACAGGAACAGACTGAGTCCAGTAATTCCTTACTGGAATTTCTCTAGGTGGAGACCAAAAGAGTGAGCATCCTTTCTTGGCTTGGTCAAGTGGCACTGCCTCCTGTCCCATTCACAAGCATTCTTTATGGTCTCCACAGGCAAACATTAGACAAAATTCTCAAAATATTTACAAGTACACAGTCCTTGTATTTGAAAATAAAAAAAAAGAATATTTTATGCTATTCCTGTAAATGAAGATACTGTGAGTCTTGAAATTTAGCAATACACAACTCTAAGATTATTATTTTTCATAGTCCTTACCTCTTCATTTACGTATAGTCATACATTTACTTCAGTCTACTAATTCACTACAGTAATACCTTTGATGAGGGAGCATGGCATAGTAGCAAGAATATTATCTTTGGAGTCAGAGGAGTGGGGTTTAAATCTCACCTCTGACTCTTACTATATCTATTACTTTAGGTAAGTCACTTTAATCTTCCTGGGACTCAGAAACCTCTTCTGTAAAACTGAGTTAAGGTGACCTTTGACACCATTTCCAACTCTAAAGGTATGATTCTTATATCTTTACAAATCTATATATGTATGTCACTCACACATTTCATTTCCATTGTTTGATTCTGAGAACTTTCCATTTTTTGATTGTTTAAATTCTGACACGTTATATTATATTATATTATAATTACATTACATTAGATTATTAAATTCTATATTTGTATTATTCAAATGTGTATAAGATTTCATACACTGACACATTCTGTTTTACTGGATCCCATATAAGTACTGGAAATACATTTTACTGTGAGAAATTTTGAATCACTAAATTGCTACTATCTAGTCAAAATGTTCATATTGTTGGTTGGTTATTTTTTTGCATTTAAGCAGACCTGAACTGCTTGCGTTTTATAAAAACAAAACGCCCTACAATTGTGTTGGGTGAGAATACCTATACCGCAATTTCTGTAACTTAGCCTAATTTTCTTCTTGTCCTAGTGAGAGAATTTACAATTTCATTTAATTTTCCCTGGCAAGTTACAAGGATCCATGGGGGCATTATGGGTGCCCTTTGAAATAAGGGAACAAGAGGAAATTACCTGGATTTGGGGATCATGTCTGCTAGAGAGATTCACAGAGAATTTTAATGAGCCCTGTGTTGAAAAAGTACACTTTGTTTTCAAAAACCTTGTCTAGAATGGGACACTTTTTGTGCAGATCTCAGTTGGATGGCCTTATCTATCTACTGATAGGATCATTAGAAGAGTTTCTACCCAGGATAATTTTCTCATTTGAGAAAGAGGCAATACCAAGTTGACCCCAGGTCCCAAAATCCCTATGGGAGAGCACCGTGTAGTTTGGCAGGCTCATTGTGAACAAAGTTTCTGATTTAGACAGAAGTCGATTTTCTTTGTCTTTACTTTCTTTTGTTTGTGGATTGAGAAAGACCCTGTAAGGCTAAGCAAGCAGAGATAATTTGGTAAACTTTGTAAAATGTTTCTTATTTTGTTGGATTATTTGATGAATTTTTAAATGTTCCTTGTTCTGTGACTCTGCAAAACATTGTATTTGGAAATAATTTATTTAATTTGAGACTTCTTTGGATGGCACTGGGTAAGCAAGTGAATGGATATTGCTTATGCCTCCTCAGAGATCACAGGGAACTGTTCTGAATTTGAGACAAGAATTCTGTTTTAAAAAAATTATTATACCTCTGCCTATTTGTCAGAGATGGCAAATTTCATAACCTGGGTTGGTCTGGACAGGCCCAGTTTGGGTAAGAGTGTAAGGGCTCTTCTTCCTTTGGTCCTTCTCTTTTACTCTCACTTTGAGAAATGGGCTTAGGGATGTGTGTTTCTCCTCTGTGTTGTTTGTCCTGAGTTTCAGGTACTGGAGGTGATCCCCAGTTTTCAAGGTTTTCAAGCCATGATGGTCATGGAGACAGGATTACAGGCAAGATAGTGTAGCCAGGCAGCCCAGCGTGGAAGCCCTGAGAAGACAGTGTGCCTGGGACTAAAGCCCAAAGGTGGTTTTGGACTTGGAAAGTGGACTATGTTCTATGAGAACCAACCTAAGCTATAAACTTAATCCCCTTCCCCTCTCCAGAAACTTAAGTTGTGGGAAGTGGCAGAGAAGAGGATTTTGCCTCCTAAATGTTGGAGAAGTAAGTTTATATATTTGTGATTCTATCTTTTGAAGTAAACATTTCTGTGTAAAAACTAATCTGTGAGCAGCTAACGGAACTGGGCAACACCATAGGTGGGGGTTGGAGCCATTTGTAGAGACCCTATACACCTTCACATCCTCTTAAGGGTACCAGAGAACCCTGGGGTGAAGCAGAAATGTAACATATTTGGCCTTTAGGTGGAGACCAAGTTGGAATATTATTGAGAGACATTATGGTGGGTACACATAAATTCACGTGGCAGAAAGATTTTTGTTTCACTATGGAGCCATGTATCAAAAGGATACAGATGAGACTGATTAAGAAATGATCAGCAGTGGGAGCAGGGATGAGGAGGAATGCTTTCAGGGTTTCACAAATTTCACTATTCATAGAAGATCATGAAAGCTAATCTGTAAACCTCTCTATGGACCAGTGGAACAAGAAGAGGCAGCTGGAAGAAAGCACATCTCTTCTAATTCTTCCCCCTGCCCAGACAGCCACTGGGATTCATCTGGCCTCACACATGAAATGGACAGTTGATATGTCAGCATGTCCTACTGGCAAACTAGAAAAACCATAAAAGGATTGTTCATATTTTAAAAATTCCTTCCTTAGTGATGAACCTTTTCAACTCAATAACAAGACTTTGTTGACCAGATATAAAAATGCTCATTTTCAATCTGCTGAGGTGACCCTGGCTCTTTTTTAAATTTTTTTTCCTCTAGCCTTAAAAGTTCAGAATGTCTCAAACAGTAACTGTTACATTCTGTCTAGCAACCTCGGACTGTGGACAGTGATCTAACCTTTGGAAAAAACATGGAGTTCACCCAAAAAAACTGAGAGACATTTTCTAGCCCTAGCCGCCGACTCATAGGTTTTCAAAGCCTTCAGACAGACCTCATGAACAACTCAGGGCTCGAAGCATGTCAGCCTGGCAGTGCCAATGCAAACACAGAGAGCAGGTATAAACAGCAGCCACACACCAAGTAAAGGCCCAGGGAGGCAGTCAATCAGAGGAAGAAAAGCTAGCCAGCTCGGCATATGATAGTACCTTCTACCACTGGACTTTCTTTGTGTCTGAGGACACACAGAATGAAGGACATTCCCCAAATTGACTGGAAATCAAGAAGTGATCAAGACACATTTCTGGTACTGTAATGATAATGCACTTGTTTTTTTCTCCAACAGGGAAAAACAATGCTGATAGAAACAGCTCAGGACTCTGAGATCCACTGATAGGACTTTTTTTTTACACCTTTTTTATGCACCTATAATGTCAAATTGAATATTGAATATTCCAACTATCAGTAGTGATGCTTTATAGACCATACGTCCCCTTCCTTCCCTCTCGCTTGATTTTTTTCCTCTCACGTTAAAAGTTCAGAATGTATCAAACGGTAACTTCCTTTGTTCCTTTTTTTACTTCCTTCTTGATTTTTTTCCTCTAACTTTAAAAGTACTGAATATCTCAAACAGTAATTCCCTCCCCCTCTCCCTTCCTTCTTCCTTCTTTGCTTTCTTCCTTCCTCCCTTCCTCTTTCCTTCTCCTCTTCTTTCCCTTCTCTGTGTCACCTTTCCTCCTCCCTCACCTCTCTCCCTCCCCTTTCTGTCCCTACACATCTCACCCAGACTGTAAGTACAGCAGCCATTGACAAGGGTCATCCCACAGCTGAGCATCACAGAAGCTGTGACCTGCTCTATTTCCAATGTGGGCTAGTTCCCCCTTCCTTAGACAATCTTGTGGTCTCTTGCTCTCAGGGGCTCACCATTGGTATCAGACATAATGCAAACACCAGATGAGCTTAGCGCACTGTAGCTAGGAATCCCCAAACTCAATCAAGCTTTAGCTTTCCCCAGAAACAAGGGATTACAGGAATATACCATCACCACATATCTTTCCCAGTGCCATACTGAAACATTTCAAGCACTTGTGATTTCTTTGGTGTGGGTTCTTGTCCACAGACATAGATCATAGCTCCTCTATGAACTGGCAGAAACTTTTTGTGTGTGTGATTTGCTGTGTGTTTCTGAAAAAAAAAAATGTATTACTTGAGAATAAGCTTTTCCAAATTTGGCTAGGATGGTCTTCCAAAAGCAAAATCCATTAACAGGCTAATTCTTCAAGTCTTTCCAGTTTGGTAAGACTTGCTCTAGCTTACGCTTCTGAAACAAAATCTCCTGCATGGTATGGTAACAAATCAGAGGACACTTTAGTGGAGGCTTTTAATATTTTAATTAAATAAAATTGGAAAAAAAAAAGGGTCACAAATTTTCCCTATAAATGGTCCATTTATAATATATATATTATATGTATAATGTATATATATAATATATAATAATACAAATCCTGATTGATTTTTAATTGGGGGGGTAAGTGGAAGGTCCAAACATCTGATTTTATTACTATATGGACACTCCTACTGACGGAAATTACATCTATAACTTACAGTATTTCAAAAGTTATTTGGGGTACCGAAAATAATTTGCCCATGTTACAAATACAAATACTGCTAGTATTTGTAAAAGGCAAGGCTTTGAGCCTATGTTCTCCTGACTACAAGGCCAGCCCTCTATCAACTATGCACCCTTAAAATAGTCATACTACTACTGATTCCACCCAACATGGCCATCTAAATGGTTGGAAGGCCTGCAGCTCCCATATAATTTACTCCAGCAAAACCTGAAAGTTCAAAATCGACTGAATAATGATCAAGAAATCAAATGAGAAATTTCCATCTCAGAACTGCACCAAAATTTGGCCACGAAAACAGGGGCAAGAGGAAAGAGGGACAGTCAAATAAAAAAGCATTAGAACAGAGGTAGAACACATTTATCCTGCAAAGCTTTGTGTTCAGACATAGAAAGAGTGGAAGGGTCCCCTGAGAAAGCCCCAGAGGGGTGGGAAAGACCCCGAAGTGAGAAAGCCCCAGGAGCAGCAGGGAGTAGAAATCATAATGGCACCAACCAACATGGTGCTGTAGCACCAGGACAGCCCAGGTCTAGGTATTTTGGGATCCTTGATATTATGTCCTAAGAAGCCAGAAAGGTCCCTGAAGGTCCAGTGCCCAAAACCACATAGGTTCAGGAGGGCCTAATCCTGGATTACTGAGGTCAGTATAAGAACTCAGGAGACTCAGGTAGAGATCAAGCAAGTTTATAACCATTCTACCAAAAGTATAGTTCCTGGCCTGACATGAAGCTCCAGTTCAGGAAAACTGGAAAGATGAATAAAATAAAGAAAAACACCCCAAAGTATAAAGTATTGTTGATGCAAATGTGCTTCAATATATAGATCCAACTCCATAGCAGCTTCAAGTAGAAAATCAAAGAAAAAAGAATTTAAAAAGAGAAAGGAAGGGAGGAAGGAAGGGAAAAAGAAAGGAAGGAAAGGACAGAGAGAAAGAAAGAGTTCTGCAGGAAAGTTTAGGAAAATAAAATAACTTAGAAGAGAACATGGTAAACCTTATGGTTTCTCTGAAATGGATTCTCTGAAAGTTATTATAGATCAATCAGAGATCAATGACTTTATGAGATAGAAATATTAGAAAAATAAATAAAAAAGATTTTTAACAGAAAAAATAATATGGATGTTAAGACAATTGATTTGGACAACTATTAAAGGAGAGAAAATTTAATATGTCCCGGACACTCTAAAAGCTATGATGTAAAAAATTTTTTAAAAAAAAGCCTGAATGCTATATTTCAAGAAATAATAAATGAAAACTGCCCAAATCTATTAAACCTAGAGGCAAAAGTAGAGATAAAAAAAATCAGTTGATCATCTCCTGAAAGTAACCCCAAAAGCAAAAGTCTCAAAAATATAACAATAATATCCAGAGCTCCCATGTCAAAGAAAAAATACTGCAACAATCCAGAAAGAAAGTTCAAGTACCAAGGAACTACAGTCAGCATCACATAAGACCAAGTAATTTGTACTAAAAATGAGAGATCTTAGAAAATAATATTCCAAATGTAAAAATATATTAGACTTAAAATCAAGAATAACATTGCCTTAAGAACTGAAGAAGGGTGGGTGGTAGATGGACCTTTAATGGGATTAAAGAATTCCTGATAAAGAGAACTAAATAGAAACTTTTAAAACACACACAAAAATCCAGAAAAAAAAGCAAATTTATTCAAGCATTTTGAAAGATCTGCATGATGATGTAGTGTTAACATTCTAATAGAGGGAGAAGAAGTAAGTTTCCCTTAAGAACCTTAATATCATTTAAAGCCTACTAAAGTGAGAATAAGTAATAAATAAATAAGAAAAACAGAGGTACTGGGTTGGTTCTGTTTGGAGGGCTTTAAGAGGAATTAAGGGAGGGTAAAAGGAAGAATATACTACTGTAGGAAGGAAAAAATGGGGGTAAAACTTGCAATTTCTCAAAATTGGGACATGTAAGGGGAATATAAAAAACAATATAAAAACATGGAGGAAGGGGTTGAGGAGTGATATTGAATAATCAAATGAACTTCATTCTTATCTGAAAAGGACAAGGGAGGGTTTAACATACATACACACACACAAATATACATACAATTTGGTATAAAAATATATCAAACTCAGCAAGAAATAGGGTTAGGTCTGTCTGTCTGCTAGGTAGCAAAGTGAATACAGTGCTAGGACTGAAGTCAGTAAGACTCATCTTTCTGAGTTCAAATATGGCCTGAGACACTTACTAGCTGTATGACCCTGGGCAAGCTACTGAACTCCAATTGCCTCAGTTTTCTCATTTTTAAAATGACCTGCAAAAGGATATAGTAAACCACTTAAGTATCTTTGCCAAGAAACCCCCCAAATGAGGTCACAAAGAGGCAGATACAAATGAAAATGACTGAACTGATTTTTTTTAGTAGCTATGTGGTAGAGTTGATAGAGTTCTGGCCCTGGAATCAGGAGGACGTGAGTTCAAATCTGGTCGCAGAAACTTAGTAGCTATGTGACCCTGGAAGTCACTTAACCCTGTTTGCCTCAGTTTCTTATCTGTAAAATGAGCTAGAGATTGAAATGGAAATCATCACTCCAGTATCTTTGCCAAGAAAATCCCCAATGAGATTACGAGGAATCAGACACAACTAATGGACAAAAATAACGATAAAACAAGCGGAAATATAGTGTTTCCCCGATAATAAGACCTATCCTGAAAATAAGCCCTCCCCTTACTGTGCAAGATTCCTCTAAAATAAGCCCTCCCCTGAAAATAAGCCCTATTGAGATTGCTACTGTAGTGAAGGTGATCCCCTGCGCTACATGCTACATTACGGTACCCTCTGTATGCACATTCCCTCGCCCCCCCCCCCCCCCCCCCCCCCCCCGCCCCCGTGAAACGCACGCGCTCCGAGCTGCATCCAATCAGAGCTGCAGCAGTGAGCGCGTCATCCTGTTCTTCCCCAGTGATTTGCTTATTGAATAAAGGTACAATTTTGTTCACATTTACCTGTTTATTAAAATTGCTGTCAATGTTCATTAAAATAAGCCCTCCCCTGAAAATAAGCCCTCTGGTGTTTTTCTGTCCAAAAAAATTTAATAAGACAGTGTCTTATTATCGGGGAAACACAGTAGGTGGAATAAGGGGATAATATGGAAGAGACTATCAAGGACAGAATAATCACAAGCAAAACAAATTCCCCAATCCTGAAGGAAAGATTTAAGAGGAAGGAGGTGATAGGAAGAAAAATGCCAGAATCTAAGGCAGATCTGCACAATTTGGCAGTAGGTAGGGGCCAAAATTAAAATATGCTAAACTTCTTCAGACTGATAGGTCATGTGACAAACAAGAGAGTGTGAAGTGACAACCCTACATTTTTCCAGGCCACCCAAAATCATTTGCAAGCTGTATGTTGTGCAGACCTGAACTAAGGAATGCCTTAACCTGCCTCTTAGATACAAGGGGAATGCATGAACAGATTGTGGTATATGAATATAATGGAATATAAAGAAATGATGAAAAAGACAATTTCAGAGAATCCTATATAGAAGTGATTCTCAAATTTTTGGTCTCTGGACCCCTTTAGATTCTTTATTGAGGATTCTAAAGACTTTTTTTAATGTGGGTTATAGCTATCAATATTTACAGTATTAGACATTTAAATCGATAAATTTTAGAAATATGTATTCTTTAATTTTAAATAACAGTAATAAACCCATAAAATGTTAACATAAAAATATATTTCTATGGAAAATAAATGTTTTCAAAACAAAATCTATAGTGAGAAGAATGGTATTTTTCTATATATTTTCTCAAATCTCTTTTGCTAAACTCTCTGAAAGGGTCTTAGGGACCCCAAAGGGTCCTCATATCACACTTTAAGAACCTCTACAATATGGTTATAAACTGATACAGAGTGGATTGAGCAGAATCAGAACAATTTATATAAGGTCAGCAACATCATGGGGGGAAAAAAAAGAGAAAGTTTTGAAAAGACTCCTCAAAGCAATATCTCCAAAGGACCTATGGTGAAAAATGTTCACTCCTG
>NW_027187391.1:14493790-14539426 GCF_028583685.1 Petaurus breviceps papuanus
GAGATTAGCAAGAGCAATGTCAAAAGAAAAAGAGGGCAATTATAACATTTTTTTTTAGTGCACAGAAAGTTAATCAGAAAGAAGCCTAGACAAGCAAGATAGTATTGAAAATAACATGTAGAATACATTATATACTTTAAAAAAAGTAAGCAGTATAAAATGAAAATTCACAGATTCAGTGAATGCATGGAAATGCCCTATTTTGTGCTTAAATTCAGATAAAAAAATTAAAAAATACTATAAAGGTCCTGACACAGCATGTCAGAAAATGGTACCCTACACCCTCTCTCTGTCCACCTGCCTCTCACTTAGTTAACTTGGTGATTGTCCTTCATTCACATCAACTCCTTTCACCGGCATCATCAGGCCTCAACTTTGTTGAACTGGATTCTTTCCTGGAGTACTTTGCCTCTGTGCCATCTACTAATTTAGATGTCTGAATCACTTCAGTAGTCCAAGTTCAATTTTCATTCCTAGTTCCTAGTTTATGACACAGTGGAAGAACAAAAGTATTTTTCCACATTATCAAGAGATAGGAACAAAAAGACTTCTCAGAAATAAATATATATTACCACCCCAGAGAAGGTAACCTTTTAATAACAGCATAAAAGTTGTTTTTTTTCCCTCCTCCCTTCCCCCAATAAATTTTGAAAACTCAACCAACCAGTTATCAGTGATTTGCTTTGCTTAATGTTGAATCATAAATCTGGACCTGAAAGTGACCTTGGAGGTCATTTGTTTTAACTCACTTTTTAGAAGAGGAAACTGAGGAGCAGAGTTCTCCACTACAAATTACCCAGAATCATCCCGGTAGTAAGTGACAGAGGAAATTTGGAAGCCAGGACTTCTATCTCTAAAACTAACATCCCTTCCACTATAGCATTTTGTATCCCAGCAATAAAATAATAAATATAAGATATATGATATATAAATATGCTTCTAAAAGTATGCTTGTAAATTTTATTTTTGTAAATAGAATTAATATAATAGCATTAAAGGGAAAAAGTGGTTAAAAGAAATTTATGGAAAATTATTTTGTGAAGTAAATGAGCATATGCTAATCTTTTTAGAAGTTCAGATTTTTTTTAATCTCATAGGCTATGTTTATATTAAAGTTAAGGAAATATAAAGATAATTTTGACATTTTAAATGTACTTAACAAATTTTGAGTATTTTTATTGAAATTGGTTGATGATTAAAAAAAAAATACTGAAAATGGGACAGTGATGTGGTACAGTGGATAGAGCACCAGCCCTGGAAACAGAAGAACCTGAGTTCAAATCCTGCTTTAAACACTACTAGCATATGACCCTGGGCAACTCACTGGACCCCAACTGCCTCGAAAAAAAATTACTAAAAACAAGTTAATTTGTTCATTCTTTTTGCTGGTCACAGACAATTTCTAAGTATCTGCTCTGGATCCCAGCACTTTCCTAAGTGCTACAGAGTACAAAAAAAAAAAAATAGGAAACAATAGTCATTCCCCTCAAGAAGCTTGCAGACTTGCTGGGGATAATGAACTTGGGAGCTAGTGGTGTGCAGTAAGGAGTTAGAGAAAGTGGATTCATATTCCACCTCTGAAGCTTATGGCCAATGTGACCTTATCTCAGGCCAACTACTGACTTCCCTCTGCCTCAGTTTTTTCATTTGTAAAACGAGGGGGTTGGTATATAAATGCAATGGAAAGCTATTGTGCTTTAAGAAATGAAGAAAAAGACATTTTCAAAGAAGTATGGGAAGGCCAGGAACTTAAAGTAAAGTGAGGATAAGGAAAACAACTCATTAAACTATAACATCAATATTCTAAAGATAATCCTGAAAGCCTTCAGAATGCTGATCAAATAATCAGTCATGATTCCTGAGAGCTACTAATAATAATTAACATTTATATGGTACCTACTATGTGCCAGGCACTTTGCTAAGTGCTTTACAAATAGTATGTCATTTGATCCTTACAACAATCCCGGGAGGGAGGTGTTATTATGCCATTTTAGAACTGAGAAAACTGAGGCAAACAGGTTAAATGACATAGCTAAGGGCGGCTAGGTGGCACAGTGAATACAGCACCAGCCCTGGAGTCAGGAGGACCTGCGTTCAAATTCAGACTCAGACATTTAACACTTACTAGCCATGTGACCTTGGGCAAGTCACTTAACCCCAATTGCCCTGCCTTCCCCTCTCAAAAAAAAATAATAAATAAATAAATAAAATGACATAGCTAGTAGGTGACTGAGGTCACATTTGAACTCAGGTCTTCTTGACTCTGGGTCCAGTGCTCTATCATCTATGCCAAAGAGAAAAAAAAATGCTGTTCATCTCATCACAGAGAGATGATGGACTAGTACAAAGTATAAGAAATACAAGTTTGGACATGACCAGTATGGGATTTCATTTTGCTCAACTGTACTTATGTTATAAAGGGGTTCTGTATTTTCTTTAAAATAATTTTTTAAATGTAAAATATGAAATATATGGACTTACAAAGGAAACCAATTATATTGAAATACAGTTATCAAATCATTAAAAACAGACAAAAAGAAGTTCATGGATGGCCATTTAAGAACCTTTTATCTAATAGCTAATATTTATATGACATTAAAAGGATCGGCAATCCACATACATTTTCTAACTTGATTCTCCACAACAGCCCTGTGAGGAAGATATCTTAACAGTACTTTTTAATGGGCTAGTTTTTTTGTTTGTTTAAATTATGCTTAATCCTCTTTACAAATAAAAGCTGATATTTTATTTGATGTGAAATACTGTACATGATTATCGAAATCTAAAATTCATTTGATGATAGATGACTAATTTTTCAAATTAAATCATTTTCACATATAATCGTAGGCCTGTGTTGGGGCTATGCTAAGTGTGCCCAGACACACTAATGTGCCAGCAGCCCCCTCACCATGATAGAGCTGCCAGGATTGCGTGCCCTTAGGGAATAGGCAGACAGATTTCCTAGGCTCTGGTTCACCCGAGTTAATCCAGCTTCCCTCCTCTGCTTCCCACTAACCACCCCTCCCCCACTTCCACAAGACTGATGAGGCAGGAAGAAGAAGATGAGATCATTGGATTGATCTCTCTGAAGTCCAAAAGAATTGCTGGTCTGCATTAGTGGAGGGAGGTTCTGAACCAGAATTTCCCTATATAAGTGAAACTGCAGATCCAGACCAGCGGGGACAAAAAAAATGAAAGCCTGTTTGCAAGCTGAATCACAGAATCTTTGCATCAGAAGGGATCCCAGATATCATCTCCTCCAACCCTATACAGGATTTCTCCCTGGAATAGCCAGGATAAGTGTAATATCCATTTAAAGATCCTCGGTGATGCAGGTCATTCTACTTTTAGATAATTATATTAAAAAGTTTTTTTTTTTGTTTTTTTTTCCTGATAGGCAAAATCAGTCTTTCCAACTTTTATCAAATGCCTGTTGTTTTGTTTCCTGAGTTTAAATAGAATAATACTCCTGCCACTGCAGGACTGCCAAATTCCTCTGCTATTCTGTTCTCTATCGGGTGTGCTGTCTCTTCTGGGTGCATCATCTCTCTATTCTGGCTGGGCCGTCTCTGTTTAGAACACAGCGTTACCTCTGTTGGGTATTTCATCTGATCTCATAACACCGGGTAGGGCAGTAGATGCAAAGTGGAGCAAAATCCTTCCATACCCACTGTGGTCCCATATTTCCTGTTCTATTGTAGCTAAACTCCTTATAGTAGGTACCAACACTTCCTCCCCTCTCATTCTCTTCTGAACTCTCTATAATCTAGTCTCTGGTCTTATCTTTGAGCCAATGGTCTCTTAATTTTCAAATCCAACAGCCTTTTCTCAAATCCTCATCGTTCTTGACCTTTCTGCAGCTTCTGACGTTGTCGATCACTCTCTTCTCCTTTGTGTTCCCTCCTCTCCCTTGGCACCCCCATTTTTCTGAATGCTCCTTCTCAGTCTTCTGTGCTAGACTGATCTTCATCCTGGTCATACCCACTAACTATGGGTGTCCCATAGGCCTCTACCCTAGTCCCTCTTCTTTTCTCCTTCTAGACTACTTCACTTAGTGATCTCATCATCTCTCATGGATTTAATTATCATTCCTATGCTGATGATTCTCAGACCTACTTAGTTAGCCCTAATTTCTCTGCTACATGGTACAATAATTTAAGAGTACTTGGCCTAAAGTCAGGAAAATGAGCTCAAATCCAACCTCCAACATTTATTAACTGTCTGACTTCTGCCAAGTCTTCTAACCAGCCTGCCTCAGTTTCTTCAACTGTAAAATGAGGATAATAATAGCACCTACCTCCCAGGATTGTTATAAGTAGTAAATGAGAGACCAAATCAGATAATATTTGCTCAGCACAGTGCCTGGGACACAGTAGGTGAATAAGAAATGCTTATTTCCTTGTCTCTAGAGAACTTACACTGAAGTAGGTTACTCATATGCCAAAAGAGAGATGATGGACACAAAGTGCATAGAAAGAAGTTTTACTGAGGCAGCTGGTGACAGTGGCTGGTGGATAGAATGCTGGGCCTAAAGTCAGGAAAATCTGAGATGAAATTTAGTCTCAGATATTTACCAACTGTGTGACCCTGCACAAGTCATTTAACTTCTGTTTGCCTCAGTTTTCTCAGCTGAAAAATAGGGATAGTAATGGCAATTACCTTGCAGGGTTGATGTGGGGAATGAAATATTTGGAAAATAAAAAGCATTTAGCACAGTGCTTGGCACATAATAGGTACTGTATAAATCTATGTTTTATTTTCTTTCCCTTCTGCTGATCTCCAAACTCATATTTCCATCTGCTTTCCAGAAACCTTGAAGTGATGTCCAATAGATATCTCAACCTTAACATGTTCAAAACTGAGCTTATTATCTTGCTCCTGAAGCCTCCCCCTTCCAAACTTCCCCATCACAACCAAGGGCAGCACAATCCTCTCAGTCCCTCAGACTTACAATCTAAGCATCATCTATCAATACTCACTATCTCTCACCCCTATATCCAACCTATTACCAAGGCCTATTGATTTTACCTTTGTAGCACCTTCCTCTCTCTTCTGATACTGTCACCACCTTAGTACAGGCCTTCATCTCCTCACATCTAGACTATTGCAAAAACCTACTGGTTGATCCACCCACCACAAGACTTTTTCCACTCCAGTCATCCTCTATTGAGTTGCCAAAGGGACTTTCCAAATGCACAGGTCTGACCATGTACCCCACACTCATTAAATTCCAAAGGGTCCCTTTCACCTCCAGTATCAAATATGTTTGACATTCAAAGTCCTTCATAACCTAGTCCACTCCCCCTACCTTTCCGATCTACTTACACCTTAATTCCTACCCAGTACTCATTGATCTAGTGACACTGGCCTCCTGGCTGTTCCTCACACAAGAAACTACATCTCTTGGCTCCAGGTATTTTCTCTATCTCCCATACCTAACACCCTCTTCCTTCTCATCACCTTCCTTGAAGTCCCAGCTAAAATGCCATCTTCTACAGGAAGCTTTTCCCAATCCCTCCCATATTTAGTGCCTTCCCTCTGTCAATTATCTCCTATTTAATTTGTATACCACTTGTTTGTACATATGTGCTTGCTTGTTGTCTCCCCCATTAGACTGTGAGCTCCTCGAGGGCAGGAACTGTCTTTTTGTCTTTCTTTGAATCCCCAGCATTTATGTAGCAGGATGCCTGGAACATAGTAGGCACTTAATAAATGCTTACTGACCAACTGACATACGAAATGGACGTGGTTTTAATGATGGAAAAAAACATGAAAGAAGATACATTATCATCTGAATTGCCATTACACCCCAAGGATCCTGATCCTTTTTATCTGCCTTTCTGCTGAACCCTCTTTTATATGTTGTCTTTTTAGCAGAATATGAGCTCTTTAAGAGAAAACATTGTCTTGCCATTCTATTTGTACTTCAGTGCCTAGTTTAATGTTTTGTACATAGCTGGAGCTTAATAAATGCTTCTTCTTTTATTAGGATCAAAAAATTCCTTGTAGCTGATTTAATCTATCACAGAGCCCTACCACAACTCTTTCTGAGCACTGTCCCCTAAACAACAACAAACAACAATAACAGAAGAGCTTTGTGGAGTCATAACTATGCCACCCACTTTACTTCCAAGATCCTTTTCAACTGCCAGGCAAATGAAATTTCAGAGCCAAATCAAGAACAAAAGCAAAAGCCAAGTGAAGAAGACAAGGTCATTGCTTCCCAATTTCCTGACTCAAACTCCTGTCTTTATTATGTATCTTTGCCAGTTACAAACAAACAAATAAAAGTAAATGAATGAATAAATAAATAAAAGTTGGTTTGTGCTATTTTCTGGTCAGTATACCAGATATATTCTACATTTACAACTTTTCATTATTTCCCAGACTATAAAAGGCTTTCTTGAAGATCAATCATCAAGACTCAGTCCTAGATGTTTGTGAGGCTATAGTTAAAGGCTGGAAGCAGCTAGGTGGTGCAGTGAATAGAGCACTGGCCCTGGAGTCAAGAGGACTTGAGTTCAAATCCGACCTCAGACAATTACTACATAACTCATAACACTTACTACCTGTGTGACCTTGGGCAAGTCACTTTACCCCCAATTGCCCTGCCTTCCCCCCTTCAAAAAAAAAGACCAAAAAAAAAAAAACCATGAGGCAGTAATGAAGTGAGTAAAATATAAAAGGATATCAGGTGAGAGCACTACCAAACAGAAAATGGAGCAATTACTGAGTGTGTGTGTGTGTGTGTGTGAAGAGATGGAGTAGAATAGTGGGGTTGAATGTCAAGAAGGAAGGGTGTCTGGGCATGGAGTTCTAAAGCAGATGCTGCGTTCAAAGTAAGCTAATGAGTCTTAAGTTGTCAGAGTGTGGGAGAAGCAGGTACTAGGATGAAACAGAAAAAGGTGTCTACTTCCCATGTGGATGGAAAATTTATTGCCTAAAAATGATGGTACAGGGAAGAAAAATGAGAAGTACTTGAACTCTTAGGCCAAGAGAATCTCTGGTTAGCAAAACCTTTGCTTTCCTGCATCACCTAACTAAAAAAGAATGTTTAATGTTTAGTTAAGTTCGATTTCAGTCTCAAATAAGTCACATTAAAATCACAAACAAACCATGTACTTACATGAAGGTGAGGAACTCAGGAAGGACAATCTATAGAAAAGAAAAAGTTATTTTGATTTTTTTAAGCATGGAAATTTCGGAAACATTTGTTTTCAATGTAGGCCCATGATTAAGTATCTCATCAACAAGACAGATTATGAAGCCTTTGGTGTTTATGTCATAAAGGCCAGGGAACTCTGGCATCTTCTACAGGAAGGAGAAAGAAAACTAAAGAAAACAAACAGGAGTGTTGGAGGAACTGTAAGCATCCAGAACCTGGCACAAAAATTGGCAGCAGGTGGATTTTCTTTGGAGGCTATTAATTTTGTAAGCCAAAGATATTAAAAATCTGACTTCCCTTTTCAAGTCTGGAAGGCACAATACACAGGGTCTCTTGCTCCAGCCGTCCCCAAGGGCTATCTTTTATCCAACCCTAGTCTCACCTCTTCACTGGCTCAGATTTGAAGAAAAGAAGTCATTGAACAGGACTGATTTGGACTTGCCACCTACTGCAAGAAAGTATTAATCAATGTTAATCTAGCCTTCTTCGATTACTACACATTGTCTGAAATGCACAAAACACTGCATGTTCTCAAAAAATATGATTCTAATTGTGTTCCCCAGAAAACAGGACCAAAGTCCTTTCTCATCACCAACCACTCACAAATCATTTCAACACTGACTCATTGTTTACTCATCTTATGTTGCTGCTCTTGCAATAAGGCCAGATGTCCCCATTTGAAGATCACTGAAGGAAATTTTATACCCAAAAGTGAGGTCACATTAGTGATCATGATTTCCTAATACTGGTGTGAAGTTAGATTTGGGTGTGTTTTGCAGAAACCCTGACATGTAGATTATAACAAGTCAACAAACAGATAGTCTACTTCACAGATTCTTTTCATTGAAATGGACTTTCTAAAAATAAATAAAAAGCTAACTCTAGAGTATATTTTGTATTTATCAAAGAATTTCCCATTTTCCAATGTTTCACAGTATCTGCTCTGCAACTTACAGTCTTAAAGGATTATCTGTGGGCACTAAGAGATTAAGTACATCTCCTAGGGTTACCCAGCCAGTGTGTATTAGAGGCAACATTTGAACCCAGGTTTCTTGGCCCCAAGATCTCCAAATTCTGTTATATCAGAATGCCTCTCCCAGCTATCTCTCCATCTATCTCTCTACCAACTTACCTATCTCCCTACCTCCCTATAGCTAGGACCCAATTAGTATAACTAATGAATCCCCTAAAGTGGAATTATTTAATTTATTCAATTATTCAAATTCACATTGCATATTTCCACTGAGCTGGAACCAACTGCCATATTTTATATAACTTTAAAAAGTGTGAACTTGAATACATGTGAGCACTTCAGGCAATTCAATATTCATACTAATTGGGATCTCTCAACTTAATCTACTCATCCATAATAAAGTAAATGTGTTATATATTCCATGTTGTACATTACATTATATATAATGTATAATATTCTCTTACTCCATACATATGTTGTCATCCACGTAATTCGTAGTACAAGTTGTTGTTGCTTTGTGATGTATGGATACCTGGCTATGCGAGAGATTTTCTAGTGTATGAATTCTCTCTATCAATGCACATCAACTCATAGGTAACTTTTTGTCTTAGAAAGTTGCCTAATGGCCCAGAGTGATGTAGCTAGTATCTCAGAGGCAGGACTTGAACCCAAGTACCCCTGACTCAAAAGAAATGATCCTATTCACTATACTTTGCCATGCTACATTTCAATATATTTAAGTTCATAAATATAAACAAAACAACAGTTTCATGCTTATATTTCCATATATACTTTATAATGCAACTATATGATATATCATATATTAATATGATTTTTTAATTTTTAAAATATGCCTAGCTTGGGCCCTTACCAACTGTCTGACATCAAGCTTTCTGTATTATTGACCTAGATAACAATGTTCGTATTACTTGAGCAACAGGGCTGAATAGATCAGAGTGCTAGACTCTGGAATAAGGGATAGACAAGTTTAAATCTTCCATGTGATGTTTCTATCTATGTGACTGTGACCTGAACATCCATCTATCTGTCTATGGTAAAAAAAGACTAATTCTTAGTTTAGATTAATAGAGAAATGATTATCAGAACAAAGGAGATTATAACACCACTATACTCTATCTTCAGTATCCTTGTAAGATCACATATGGTGTACTATGTATAGTTTTAGGCACCACAAACTAGGAAAGACATTGAGAAATTAGAGCATATGCAGAAGGCAACCAGGATAGTAATAGGACTAGGATCCATGCCATGAAAGAACTAAGAATATTTATCCTAGACAAGAGAAGGAATTAATAGTACATGATAGCTATTTTTAGGGCTGTCTTGTAGAACAGGATTAGATTTATTTTGTTTTGTCTTCAGATGTTAGAACTGAGAGCAATAAGTTTGGAAGATGCAGAGGCAGCTTTCAGTTCAACAAAAGAAATAACTTCCTAAAACTTTAAAGTTGATCAAAAGTGGAATAAGCTCTCTTACAGATAATGAGTTTCTCTTTACTAGGGATACTCTAAAGGAAGCTAGATGACCACTTGTTGGAGATGTTTTGGAAGGGATCCCTGATCAAGTACAATTACACTAGATGACTTTTGAGATCACAGTTTCTTCTAAAATTCCATGTCATAGAAGAATCCAGATTGACTCACTGACAGTTTCATTTTTCCCACTATATAATGACTTCCTCCCAGGTTCAAAGTATCTAACTTGTGTATTGTCTGTAGCAGATTTTCACTCTCAGTTGGAACTTTCCCATGCTGAATAAACATTTTGAGACATATGGAGAGCCCTTCCCCATTCAAGGACATCCAGGTCACAGTCAAAAGTGTCTCTCTCTCTTAACTTCATTTACTTAACTTTTTATATGCCCTATAACTATTTCTATACTTCCACTACACCTAATTTTCCCCACCAACCAGCAAGCTCCAAGATTGCCTTCTAGCACCACTCACAAAGTTGATGTGAAGGATATGCAAGTTAATTTTAATCTTTTACAAATTTATATCCCCAGCACCTAATGGCATCTGGCACACAAAAAGAATTTAATGTTTATTATTAACTGTTATTAAGGCAATTTATGAATATAAGACTATTTAAGGAGGCTGAGAGTAATGAAAAAAATATGGAGTCTTGGACTAGGACTTGTGAGGCTTGGATTCTGGTCCTGATTGTAGCAAACTAATTATGCAACCCTGAGGAAGGCAATTGCCCTGTTCTGTTCTCTATTTTCTTATACATTTATTATACTGAATGATTTCTCAGATTCTTTCTTCCTCTAAAATTATGATTCTGTTCTATGATCTGCATGGTCCCCTCTATTAACATAGAAAATTAGTATTGACTGAACTATGTAACAATGCCTATCCACAATGAGGATTATGATTTTGTAAAATTCAATCTATTTTAATTCACAGAAATAATCTCTGTATTACAGGGACATCAGAGTATCAGGAATAAAGTACTTCTACTCTTTTGTTCATAATTCCTCTAAATAGGTCCTTAAAATTGAGCATAATTGCTTTCATATTAAGAGTTATTAGTAAAGTATATACAAATAGCATAATTACAGATGCTTACTACTATCCAGTTGATGATAGGACTAGAAACCTATTTTGTTGTCATACATTTCTTGCTCTAGTGGAATTCTAGCTCTTTGAAGGTTGAAACAATTTCATTTTTGCATTCTTAACTCCACTGCTTAGCGGAGTGCCTGACACATAACAGATACCCAGTATGTTAGGGGCTGTCTGCACTTTCCTTTGACATCAGGATGATATGAATGGAGCACATGTCTATCCATCAGTTATCCTGAACTCGTATTACATGACCACCCCATCTTTTTAAATCATATATTACTTTGATGTCCTTTTTGTAGATATGGGTGTCTATCCAAATAAATTCTGATTGTTTTCCCGGAATACACATACTGCACATCTTTTCCTGTGATGATTATACTAAAGCGAAATCTAGGGAAAAAATAATTGCATTGTACCTAGTCAGCATGTAATATAAACACATGTTCAATTGCCTTGAATGGACTCAAACTAGATATAATCAAATCCCATCAATCATGCCACTATTTTGAACCATCTGAATGTTCAACATCAGGTGGACTAAATTTTTCATTTTTCATTGCTATTCTTTGTATACAGCCTAAGCAATGGAGAAAAGGATAGGGTATAACTCTACACATACACACACACACATTCCTTTCTTCATTTATATGTGTACATACTCAGAACATCAATGAAAACCTTTCATGCTGCAACCAGATTTACATAAAACAGCAGCAACATTAGAATAGTTTAAGCACCTGTATCTTTGGTTAGTAGATCCATATTTTCTATAAATGTTATTTCCTTAAAAGACATGTGAAAAGCTACTGCAAACTAGTTTTTAGGTTAATGGACTTTAATGATTAATATTAACAAAGTAAATATTTCTTGAGAATCTAGGTACAAGTCTTACCTCTTAAACATACTATAGATGTGACCCTAGACAACTCCCTTAAACTTTCAGTATCCTAAGCAATTTTATACATTTCAGAGAAGGTCACAACCTACACTGGTAGAGAGAGAAGCCCCATTCCTGGGAGTTCACTATACAAATAAAATCACTCTACTAATTATTATAGTTCTGACATTTATGAAATCACCGATCCTTTTCCTTACAGCTTCAGTGGCATATTGTTCCTTCTAGAGGAATGATGTCATTTTAAAAAATGAACCTATACATCCCAGAAATTGCTTTCATTCAGTCACTATCCAATTAAAAAGGAAAAAAACCCACTTATTGAATGTCTGCTGTATACAAGACACTATGCCAAGAGATCTACAAATAAATAAAACTTAAGTCCTACTCTAAGAGGGAGGAGTAAAAGAGAGGAGTGAGACAGATACATACCAAAAAATACAAAATACAATATGGCAGTAAATAAGAAGAACAAAGGAAGTGTTATACACACACACACACACACACACACACACACACACACACAGTGGATCACATGACCTATAGTTGAAAGAATAAAGGAAAGCCATCTGGTAATAGCTGGGGTAGCTAAATAGTGCAGTGGATAGAGTGCTAGGCCTGGAGTCCGGAAGACTCATTGAGTTCAAATCTGGCCTCAGACACTTCCTACCTCTATGACCCAGGCAAGTCACTCAGCCCTGTTTATCTCAGTTTCCTCATCTGTAAAATGACCTGGAGAAGAAAAAGAAAACCACTGGGTATCTCTGCCAAGAAAACCACAAATTAGATCACAAAGATTCAGGCACAACTGAAAAACAACTGTATAAAAATTTGGTAAAAGTAGTATTTGATAGACCCTTAAAAATGAGCTGGATTTTGGTGGGCAGATGGGATTCCAGGTATAGTGAGCAATGTGTCCAGGTTCCTGGAGTCAGCTAAATACACAGTACATGCAGGAAATGGTAAGTAGATTTGCTTAGCTGTGGTGTAGGGTATGCAAAAGACAGCAGTGTAAGATAAGAGGAAAAAGGAATTAGATCCAGCATCTAAGTTACCACTCCCTTTTGGACTTAGAGTAATACAGACCATGTTCTCTCTTTGCTCCTCCTCTTAAGCGAATGCATATCTATATACTTTGGGGAAGGCATCAGAGTGCAATGAGTGGAAAAAAAATATTTGCTCTGGAAACAGGGGGATTGTGGACTTAACCGACCTTGCATTCATTTTCCTCATCTGTACAATGAGAGGGTTAAACTAGAGGACCTCTGAGGTATCATCCAGTTCTCTAATTACCATCAGATATCCTATCATGTTCCTCATTCTCAGCTTTCAAATAAATCCTAGAATATGCTATTATGTTTGAAACAATGGACCATCTTAAAATCTGTTTTCACTGTTACATCTTTTTGAACACCTTGATGATACAGTTCAGTGAGATTACACAATGCTTAACATAACATCATGCAACATTAGGCATCTAATGGCAGGCAGTGTGTCATTGTGCAGAATGAGCACTGGAGTTGTAATCAAGACTTCAGCTTAAGTGACTGTGCTTATTAGCTACCCAACCACAAGTAATACAATTACCTGCCTGTGCCTCACTTTCCTTATCTGTAAAAGGAGGATAACATTTATATTACCTCTCTCACAGGGATGCTGGGGAAAGGCCATATAGCTTGAGTTTTTTTTTTGAGGCAGTCAGGGTTATGTGATTTGCTCAGGGTCACAGAGCTAGTAAATGTCTGAGGCCACTTGAACTCAGGTCTTTCTGATACCAGGGCCAATGCTCTATCCACTGTGCTACCTAGCTGCCCCAGCTTGAATTATTATTAATAATTTTTTGCAATGATGAATCTGAATTATAAGTTATAAACATGGAAATAATAATAATATGTAGCATTTATATAGTGGGGCTTATTTTTGCTTTTGTTATCGAGACTTTTTTGTTTTGTGTCTTCCTTTCTCACTGAAGCCTGTAGGGCGTTAGATTTCTAATCAGACCCCACTGCTGTTCAGCACAGAAGCTCTGACCTATTCTTTTTGTGATCTAAACCAGTTGGCCCCTCCTTAGTTAGTCTGGTGTTCCCCCCCAATATGGCAACTCACCATACTGGTGTCAAACTTCCTGTGGCATGTCCATCAGCTTTAATCCTATTGCTACTCAGAACTACTGAACTAAGTTCAGGCTTGCCATTTTCAGAGACTAACAAGCCTGTGCTGCCACATCCTGCTTATACAATACTTCAAAGGTTTGCAAAGCACTTTATATATTTAACTGTGGGCTAGTGCAAGAAAGCCCCCATCAGCTTGCTTTGCCAATGCAACTTCCCTATGTGGAGATGCTGGGAAGCTTGGCCAGAGGATACTCATTACACATATTATATCATTCAGTACTCACAATCCCATAAGAGATGTGATAATCTTATTATCCCTGTGCTATAGATAAAGAAAGTGAATTTGACCAGTTAAGTGATTTGCCTAAGAGTAACAACCAGTAGACAAGTTTTGAAGCCAAGTCTCCTGACTCCAAGCCACTGTACCACTTAACTTTTGTTATTGTTGCTGTTGTTGCTGTTCAGTTGTTTCAGTCGTGTCCAATTCTCCATGACCTCATTTGGGGTTTTCTTGGCAAAGATACTAGAGTCATTTTCTTCTCTAGCTAATTTTACAGATGAGGAAACTGATAAGTGACTTGCCTAGGGTCACACACCTAGTATCTGAAACTAGATTTGAACTGAGGTCTTCCTGACTCCAAACCCAGCATTCTATCTACTGTGCCACTTCTTTTTTGTTTTTTGGAGGGCAACTGGGGTTAAGTGACTTGCCCAAAGTCACACAGCTAGTAAGTGTTAAGTGTCTGAGACTGGACTTGAACTCAGGTCCTCTTGATTCCAGGGCCAGTGCTCTATCCACTGCTCCACCTAGCCACCCCCTTACTGTGTCACTTTGTGCCCACCACCTGCCATTCTCAAAGAATGTGTGGAGACTTAGCACATTCCCAAAAGTCTGTAAGGAAGTTGACATGATACTAGGAATACAGTCTAGCATTCCTGAACTCTAGTATAATTGTGATCTAAGATGAGAATGATATTGGGTTTTGATATTGACTCTTGACATCGAACTGCTTTGTAACCTTCACTTCACCTTCTTCATCTGCAAAATGGAAATAAAAACATATGCCCTATTGATGTGACAGCATAGCAGAGAAGATCAGATGATATATGAGTCATGACAAGGCATTGTAATGATATCACAATATCATTAACTGAGGAAGATTCCAAGGAGGAAATTCAGTTACCAATACATGTTGGCAACATTTTTGCAACTAATTGTCTTGTACTCTGAGACTCTGAGTCTCATAGCAAAAATATCTCAGAGGTGAGACTTGAACACAGGGTCTTAAGACAGACTTGAACAGGCTCCAGGGTCATTTCTCTATTTACTATGTCAAGCTGCCTTTCATATGAGAGTATGCCGAAAAATAATAAAATACTATATAAACATGTAGTATTGTTTTTTTTGTTTTTCTTAACAACAATTTCCAGTGTTTATGTATTATTCCAAGTGTCTGAATCCCAGTCTGGAAAGTAAGGTAAAAATTCTTTTGAAGACAAGTTTTTTTTTTTCATGACCTTTCAGTGTTTCCTGATTATTTCCATTCTGGCCCCAAATACTGCAAAAACAGCCACTCTCATAATTCTTTCACACCTCTGCTTCCCATCTTGGCCAGACTCCACAAAGTCAGAAAGGTGTGTTAAGATAGTCAGGGGAAAAGTTCATTAGATGCTAATGAAGTTTGAGTTTGGGAATAAAGAAGTGGACTGAGAGTCACATGGTGGTAACTTCTTGGCATGAGATGGTGGATACTCCCTGCAGAGCAGCAATGAAGCAGTGTTTCTTCCGAATTTATCTGAGCTAAATCAATCACTCCTGATAACTGTTATAACCATTATCTGTGGTACCTCTGGGCCTCATTCATATCTGTAATCCTGCTTCCTATGACTTGTAACTAATCTTTCACAGCTGTCAGGAGGGGCAATAATGAAATTCCAATGTGAAAAAAGAGAGATACAGCCCAATCCCACCAGACAAACTGATAAGGGTCAAATGATCAGATCATTAATAACTTTACAAATTATTGAAAAGACCTTATAAATGGCAAGGAACAATGAAGTACAGTAAATAGATAACTGGTATCATAAACCAGGAAGATTTAGGTTTGAAGACATATCTCTTAACAAATATTGGCTCTGCTACCCTGAGCAAGTAACTTATCAGTGCCCTTTTTGAAGGATTTAAGTTGCAGAAGGGGTGATGATCTGAATTGGTTAGAGGGAATTTCCTCACCTGAGGGCTCCCCATGACAATGAAATCATAGGTCCAAGATATAATCCAGTGGAAAGTTTCAATTGCCAATCTCGTGCCAACTAAGCACATATTCTAACAAAAGCTCAAATCAGACTGATGAGCAATGGTATGGCATAGTGAAAAGAACCTTAGAATTGGAGGCAAAAGACCTAGATTCATATTTCAATGATCTAGATTCAGATTTGAAAAACTTAGGCTCTAGTCTTCACTACCTTCGTTCATTAGCTTTGGGACTTTGAACAAGACATAGATTAATAATGTCAATGTCACAAAATTGTTGCAATAATTAGAATGCTATTTAATTACAAAATACTACTTAACTGGAGAGGCAAGCTTCTAGACAGAAAGAAAAAGAAAAAGAACACAGCCAAATTGTGATAGAGAAATAAAGTATCTTATCATCTCCCTCTAACCTAACTTGATAACCTTCTCTATGAAAACTTTCTAAGTTTTCATAATAATATCCTTTCTTTTTGTTTCTCCTATTTGTCTGACAGTTATTTCTCAGTCACTTTTGCTGGATCTTCATCCGGGATTTGTCCATTAACTGTGTTTGTCCCCCAAGACTGTACAGGGCTTTCTTCTTTTCTCCATCTATATAATGGCCATTGGTGACTTCATCAGTTCCATTGGATTAAACTACTACCTCTATGCAGATGTATCTCAGATTTATTTGTCTAGGCCTAACCTCTCTCCTGAACTCCAGTCTTGCATTTCCAGCTGCCCACTGGACTTTTGATTGGATCTCATGTGTATCTTAAACTCAACTTGTTCAAAAATGAACTCAGGTTTCCCCCAAATCCTTAATTCTTCCTAACTTTCTTATTATAATGAAAGGTACCACCATCTTCCTAGTCACACAAGTTTGCAACTTAGTTTTCATCCTCAGTACCTTAGCCCACCCCCAATCAAGTCAAGTCCTACTGTTTCTTTCTTAGTGACATCTCTTGTTTACTCCCCTTCTCTTCTGATACTGCCACAACTGTGTTATAGGCTCTCACTCACCTCAAGCCTGTGTTATTAGAATACCCTACCACAGATCTCATCCCTCTTCAGTTCATCCTCTACTCAGCTGTCAAACTGATCTTCCAAACATGAAAATTTTACCATATCACCATTATCTGTGGTACCTCTGGGCTTCATTCATATCTGCAATCCTCCTTCCTATGACTTGCTACTAATTTTTCACAGCTGTCAGGAGGGGCAATAATGAAAATTCAATGGGAAAAAAGAGAGATACAGCCCAATCCCACCAGACAAACTGTTAAAGGTCAAATGATCAGATCATTAATAACTTTACAAATATGAAGCTTTATTGAGAAGATCTTATAAATGACAAGGAATAAACTATTCAATAAACTCTAGTGATTATGTCTAAAATCAAATATAAAATCCTCAGTTTGGTTGGCAAAATCTTTCATAACCTCACTCCCTTCCTCCCTTTCCAGTCTTCTTATTAGATGAACACCTCACGTTATCCCATGTAACGTATTGACGTCGTATTGACATGTAGTGATGTTGGCTTCTTGGCTGTTCTTTGAACAAGATACTACATTTCCCACTCCGTGGGTTTTCACTGGCTGCCTCTCACCGACAACTCTCACACCACTTACCTCAACCTCCTAACTTTCCCAGCTTCCTCTAAGTCTTAGCTAAAGTCCTACCTCCTGCAGGAAGCCTTTCCTGATTCTCCTTCATCTTAGTGCCTTCCAAGATGACCTCCAATTCACTCTGTACATATCTTGCTCATACATGTTATCTCCCTTATTAAACTGTGCACTCCTTGAGAGCAGGGTTTGATTTGGTTTTTTCCACTCTTTGTATTCCCATAACTTAGAATATAGTAAGTGCTTAATAAATGCTAGCTGACTGGCTAAGACTGGTAGTCTTGGATCAGCTCTCTTTAGTTATCAAGAGGTTAACAAAAGCTACAAAACATGGCAAATGGAATGGAATAGGGAACAAAACCAGGAAAAATAGAGGAAGTACCTTGGAGAAGGTACTCCTTCAAATAAAATTAATGCCAATGTTAAGGTACATTAACTTTAAGGTGTTTTGCTGATGCCTTCAGACTTTTAAGGGCCATTTGAAATTAGTGGATTATTTACAGGAAAAGGTTATAAAGATTTAAAGGAATCAAGGACCCTCTTTTTTACAGGAAATATAAAGAACTTTTCCACCCTAGAATACCTTTGAGTAGGTAATTAAAAGGAAGAAAGTCTCCATGCCTCTCTGATCGTGACAGCCAGAACTCCTGTGTCTTTTTTTTTTTTAACTTAAGAGAGGAAGAACAACAACCGGGAACCTAAAACCACCAAGTTCAACTCCACAGGCCAAAGCCTAAAAATAGGTCAGGCTCTGCTTTCTTACGGAAAGAAATATAAAGTAAGAAAGAAAAAAATAGAAGATCTAAACTGCTTTTCAAAGTCGTCTGAATTTAGTGCCAAGAACCCAAGGCAGCCTAGTATTTAGAGGCCTCTTATGAACCATTTCTGGATCCTTACAGTCACTAGTGACTGAGTACACCATGCTGGGAAGTAACATAAAAAAAAGATCCTTTAACTTCATAGGCATTTATTTGATTCAACAATTATTTAAACACACACCTTTCAATAATTATTCTAAAGTCTCTTTTCAGCTAATGAGGCCTTTACATTAGGACATGTCCACTGTCAGTAAGGAAGAACTTATACAAACAGAAATATACAAGGATATTGCACAAGTATATATGTGTATGCATGCATGTATGCATACATATGTGTTCATGTATATATGCTTGCTTATATATATATATATGTATCACGATAGTCCTGATACCTATATGTCTATATCTTTCTGTATCCCTGTCATAAATCTTTTCCCACTCCAACCCATTTTCCACTGATCTTTCAAAAATGCAGGTCCGACCACATCATCCCTCTATTCAATAAACTCTAGGGACTCCCTATCACCTCTGGGTATCAAGTATAAAATCCTCAGCTCAGCTTTCAAAGCCTTTCATAATCTCACCCCTTCCTCCCTTTCCAATCTTCTTACACCTCACTTACCCAATGTATTCTGTGATCCAGTGACACTGCTGTTCCTTGAACAAGATTCTTCATCTTCTGACTCTGATGGTAGATGATGAATGGATGGATGGATGGATGGATGGATGGATGGATGGATGGATGGATGGATGGATAGATGGATAGATAGATAGGTATAGACATATAGGTATACACATATATACTCATATATGTACATATTTGTATGAAGGCTATACTTTAGGAATCAAAACACAATACCTGTTTTTGTTATTTTCTTTTTATGTGGCATGTAGACAATGATGTGTGGGTTATGATTTGAAAGCTTTCTTTTACATTCGTCACTTTGTCATTCATAGAAATGCTTGTTATTTAAGGTCAAACTCAAGAACCCCTGACTACATGCCTGATTGATTTTCCAGATGGATAAGCCTCCCCATGATCTTATTCGTCAGAACCTAAATGCTGCCTTAGAGAACATGATGTGATCGTCAGAGCTGGAAATGAAAGTTAAAAAACATTGTGAATCAGAATATCATATTCCTTAAGCATTTGCTTACTCATTCAGCATTCGATATTTATTGAACACTTATTACTATGCCAGCAAATGAGAGACTGGCAGGAATGTAGACATAAATATGAATATGACATAGACCTTGCCCACAGCATTATACAGCATGAAAGATGACATATACCAAAATGACTATAATAAAAGAAAAGTTCTATAGGAAATGTAAAAAGAATTGCTGAGGGATGTCATGAGACGGGGAAAAAATTACTTGTAGCATGTCCAAAGTACCCCAAAGAAGGAATGAGAGAGAAAAAAACCAAGGCAAATGAATAAGGGATGATTAATATGGACAAAAGAATACTTAGAGGAGAGGTTCCTAAACTTTTTGGAACTGTGGACCTCTTTGGCTCTCTGGTGAAGGCTACAACTCTCTTTTCAGAATGTTCTAAAATGAATAAAACACATTGAATTAAAAAGAAAACCAATTATGTTGAAATGCAGTTATTAAAATATTTTTTAAAACACAGGTTTATGAAGCCTGGGTTAAGGACACCTGACCTTGAAGGAGACATGATTATAGTCTTCAAATATTTGAAGGGCAGTGATAGAAAAATGGATAGGATTAATTCAATGTGGGTCCAGAGGGCAGAACTGGAAGTAGTTAGTGGAAATTAGTGGAGGAATTCCTGCATCAGTGGTCAGTTCCCTATTCACTGTACCACAGCTTCCTCTCTAACACACACACACACACACACACACACACACACACACGACTTTAGTAGAGAATATATATGTGTGCACACATACATCAAACATAGACCTAGATGGATATGTGCAAACATGAATGTATAAAAGTAGATTATATGTGAACCTATACCTACACATAAATATACATCTTCGTACATATACTTTTGGGACACCATGTGTGTCTATACAAATATATGTGTGTATATGCAGGTATGTGTATGCATGAAAGTATGTGTGTGTATGTTCTCCACTAAAGTCCTACCCTAGTCAATGCCTTACTGTGACATAGAGATGACCCACTAATCTCAAAAGCTTTACCAGTGGGGTTCTAGTAGATCTTACAAGCTAGAAAGGCTTTGAATCCAGGGGCCTTAGAACAGTCTATATACATATATGTCTGACTCCAAGGACCATCTTAGCCAAATTGGGAGATGCTCATTAAAAGAAAGGCTGCATCTAGGTGAGGATGATATTCTTCAGCCATAGTAACTGACAAATACCATCTACTAAGGTATCAAGGGATTGTGGAATCAATGCCAATACCGATGATATCAAAGATTCTTAAAACATAGCTATAGGAATATTCTGGAATTCCATCCAAAGTTCTCCTAGAGGATTTCCATCTGACATTATTCTAACTACCACACTTGATGATTTCCATTTCTCATGATTTTCACACATCTAGTTTCCTAAGCTTCCTAGAAATATTTCCTTTACTTTTTACCAAGTTTTTGTCTCCATTCCAGACCAGATGCTCACCTTCAAATGAATCCCCCTGCCCCAAATATCCTTTGAAATCAAAGATAAATCTGGAAAACAATAGGATGTGAGAGTATTTTGTACACTATTAAGGGTTTCAGTTAAAATATCTGGAAAAAAAATGTTTAAATCCTAGACAATGAATAATGTCACTGCAATAAAATATTCAAATCTTTTAATTCTATCTATGTATTATCCCATTTTTTTTTTGTTTTCTCAAGTTGATTTTTTTGGACACTAGTAGTCAAATGATTCCTGAAAACAGGAAATATTCAATAATATTTCTCTAAGTATTAATCATCTCCTGTAACACAAAACATTCCCATGCATAAAAGCAATAACAATACTTTGGGACCCTGTTTAGACATAGTCCCAAAGAGGAACACAGTGGTAGCTTTGGTAAGTTGCTCCATCACCCCGGGACAGTTTTTTCATCTGTAAAGTGAGAAGGTGAGACTGTGTGATCTGCAAGGTGCCTTCTAGTCTGAGGATTCTATGAATGTCTAGGTAGGTTAACTATATAAGTGATGTATTTTCGGTACTGCTCACTCTGATACATCAATATTGTATTATGTCTTCCTTATCATAATGTCTCACTTGACTTCATGCAAAGACAGTTCAATTCCCCTAATTGTTTTCTATTTCATGCCATTTCCATGATTTTGTAATAATTTACAAGTTCTTTCTGCAACCCTTCATCCCTAACCTTCTAAATACATAAATCAAAAAACCAACAGATTCTAGAACACTATATTGCTGTTTGTCTAGTAATAGAAAGAGGTTTTTTCTCACCTATAGAATTCTAGCTTGGGACTAACCCTTGAGGTTACTGTGCACTTCCCTTGACCTAAGGGAAACACCTGTTCTCTGGGTTCTCCCACGCAATAATCACAAACCATACAGGAAAATACAGCCTATCACAATGGAAATAATTTTTTAAACAACAGCAACAACCTCGAGACTTAAAAAATATAGAGGAAATGAATCATTTTATGACTTTTTCTCCAAGCATGTCTCTATACTACTCATTTTAATACTTTATCAGATTTGAATAGCCTCTTTTAAAAACGAATGATTTAGGAGCAGGTAGGTGGTACAGTGAGTAAGAGCGCCGGCCCCAGTGTTGGGAAACCCAGGATCGGTTCTGGCCTCAGATACTTAACACCCGCATGAAAAAAAAAACTGGCTGTGTAACCTTGGGCAAGTTACTTAACCCCAACTGCTTAAAAAAAAAAAAAAAAGATTTATTTTGCCTGTCTTACTTGAGATGAGTAGACATACTCATATATCACTGCCTTCTAGAACTCAAAAATATTTTTAAATGTTTCCCCCTGGGATAAACATTCTGCTTTATTTTACTATATGCTTTATAAGATTTTTAAGTTTTCCTAAAAATGTCTAAAAATGAGATAAATTTATCTCAGAATACATAACTTGTCTGCTAAATAAAAGGAAAAAATAAGGAAGTGATTTTCACATGGATTTATTTCACATCTAAGATTCCTGACCTGTCCTTGGTCTATTTCAATCTAGGTTATCAACTTCTGAAACCAGCATAGCAAAAAATCATTTGGTAAAGTGTAGATTATAGTATATGCATCTAAGAATTGGTCATGTAGTATAATAGATAATGGCATGGACTAGATGAGAGTCAAGAAAACCAGCTTCATGTTCCTGGTAGAAACTCATTGTGTGATAGAAGACAAATCACTTTACTATTCTGAACCTTGGATCTCTCATTTGTAAAATGAGGGGGGTGGAAAATATATAGTCTTTAAGATAATTTTTCAGCTTTGATATTCTATGTGATTGTTTCATCTAACATTTCAGTTAATTCTGTACATATTTCAACATTAAACCTATAAAATATTTTTAAAACTCTGAGAAATTTGTCATTCACCTAAAATAAATTCATAATAAATGTTTACATATACATTCATATACATGTACCTGTGCATGTGTATATGTATATGTGTGTTCCTACATAGAATTAAACAACTTGATCCTGGAAGAACTTTATTAGTTCTAATTGGTAAAAGGGGTATCAGTTAAGAATGTCTGTATATATATGTGTATATATATATATATATATATATATATATATATATCTTTGTTTATATAGTAAGTAGTATATATTGAGTCAGATTTTAACATACCCTAGTACATTTTAATTATAAATTTTCTACTTCTTACAGTGTTTGCTTTCATAGCAAGAGCATCAATTTTGAAAAATACTATAAATTGGCATCAGTTTAAACAACATATTAGGTGACTACTTGACTCAGAACCTCAGTACTGAAAAAGCTGGACACACACACACACACAAAAACAATTTTATTACTACCTTATTCAATTATATTTTATCATATGTGCATATGTCTTAACTGTATGTAGCAGAAGTTCACGGTTCTTTTACAATTTTCCTCATTCTTTGTGTATTGAAATGTTTATATTTGTTAATGATTGTTGGGTCACAAAAAGAAAAATTTGTAAATATACTAAGAAGGAGATATTATGGCACAATTTCATGAAACTTGTCACTTCTGTGTTTGAAATCAGAATGGTAAGAAAAGAGTCATTTGGTCTGCCTAGTATAATCAATCTATTTGAGTACCATAGTTTTACCTTATACATGGAAAATCTGAATAACATTTTCAGATCTGACTTCAATCATTTTTTCAGTTATGCAGAGTTCAATAGATTATTTGTATAAGAATCCTTATTGATTCTACAGAAAATAAATTACCGCTGCTTCTAAACTTATAACATGGAAACCAGGTTGCAAAGCAGATACAGACCTGGTTCTTGGCAGGTCATTTGACAAGCAGGCAGAGATATACTACAGTCTGCATCATTGAAAAGATATACACAACTATGAAATCACAAATCTCTTTTCAGTATTTGGATAATGCGGGACAAGAAAAGAAAAGCAAGAAAATGCAATTTCTTTGACATTTGTCTCTCTGTTTATTCAGGTAACATCTTAATGCTCTGAGTATCAGTGGTACTTACTCTCGGGACATTTCCTTTGCCTTCTGATTGTTATCAATTAATTCTTTCCCCTGTGGATTCCCACTATGGGACATCTGTGGTTATAGCTTGAAAGACCAGAGTTTAGAAGCCCGAGTGTGGATTTTAATTACTCCTAGGATGGCAATACAGTGCTCATAAAGTTCCCTCTTCTAATTCAGGTTTTGTATTTACCCAAAATGATCCTAGCCATTCAGTGAGTCTTAGAAATTCACTTTTTCATTTGTTCATTCTATAAATATGCATTAAGTCCTTACTACGTGTGTAGTACTAGGTTAAGTTTACTCATTGAAACCATATTACCTACCAAAACCATGTTATAGTAGAAAAAATAAACCACACTAGACCAGGAGTCAGGAATATCATGATTTTATCCTGAATCTACCAATAACTAGCTGTGTACCCTTGGGCAAACTACTTTCATTGTCTGGGTCTCATTTATAAAATTGGGAGGTTGGTTCCTTCCAGTTTTAAGGCTCCATAAAGTTCTAAGCTTCAAACTTGCATTCTTTAATTCCTCAAACTTTTCATACCAGACAAAACTGCAGTGGTCATGGCTGCAAATGTAACAGTTGTGGGCAAACTGTGTAGGCACAAGAAAAAAATGTATACTCTATTTTCTAAAAAGTTACTTCTGCCAGGAAGGCTGAGACTGATGGATTTCTTGAATGCATGTGTTCTGAGCTGTAGTGGTCAATAGGGTTATCTTCACTAAGTTCACCATTGATGTGGCAATCCCCCCAGGAGAGGGGAGTTACTAGCTTGCCTATGGAAGGTGAACCAGCAGATCAAAAATGGAGCAGGTGTACTTCCAGCCTAAGTTAGATGGGGAGATAAGTCCTCATAGAAAAAAATATGAATGAATGAATGAGAGATAGGCAGATAAACAAATGAATAAATATCTTTAAAAGTCACTTCCACATGATTCACATTTGAAAATAAGAATTCTTGTCTTGAAAAGTCCATCTGAGTAACTCATAGGAACAAAGGCTGAAAGTCTAAAAATATCAGTCCAAAAATCAAAACATCTGTAAGTTAACCAGAATGAAGTCACAGTAGGGGATTTCAAGTCCTATCTTAAACCTACCACAATCTCTTCCATAAATTTAATCTGTAGTGTTGGTTGGCATGGTGTATAAAGCACTGGACTAGGCATTAGGAAGGTCTGGGTTAGCTTCCCACTTCAGACACTTACTGTGTGAACCTGGGAAAGTGCAAACTCTCTTAATTTCTTTTTCCTCTTCTGCCAAAGAAGAATAAACAATTGCACCTGCTTCCAAACATTGTTGTGAAATTTGAATGAATAAATGAATGAAAACACGTGCCTATTAAGTATTTGTCATAGGGTACACACAGTGCTGGGTGCTAAATACAAAAAGAGGTAGTTCCTGCCCTCAAGGAAATTGCATTCTAGTAGGGGAAAACAATGCACTTCAAGGGAGTGGTGACAAGGAAAGGAAGCTTGTTCTGGGAAGTCACAGATATGATGTTGACCCAAAGGGCAGTCAAATGACATATCCCTTCTGGAAGTAACAGCTCTATTGATTTTATCTGAAATGATATAACATATGTAAAGCATTTGCAAACCTTGACATAAAAGTGAGCAATTGTCAGATTTTAACATATCCTAGGTCCTCTAATTTCCCCTATCACCCTTCTCTCCTTTTGCTTAGTGCTCACTTCTGCTTCTGCCTTCCTTTAAATAATTTGCATACTGTTGTTCATAGTTTAAAATTTTCCTGGATGTCTGTTCATTCTACAAAGTGCCTTCCCCATTCTATTCCATGATGTCAATAAGATGAACATAGAGGTGCATTGAGGACACCTAGGTTTGAATCCTGATTCTGATATTACCCGCGTACCCATGGGCAAGTCATGTAAATCTCTGAGCCAGTCAATCAGGACAAAAGCATTAAGTGCCAGGCACTGTGCTAAGTGCTGGAGGTACAAAGAAGGTCAACGACAGTCTCAGCTCTCAGGGAGTTCACAATCTAATGCGGGAAACAACATGCAAACAACTATATGCAAACAGGATAGAGAATACAATGAGAATAACCAGTAGAGAGAAGGCATTAACATTAAGGGGGGTGAGCAAAGGCATCGAGGTAAGAGGGGACTTTAGGTGGGTCTTGAAGGAGGCCAGGGAAGGCAGGAAGTAAAGAGGAGGTGGGAGAATATTCCAAATATGCGGATCGGAGACTGAAAATGCCCAGCTGTAATGGAGCCGCTTGTTTAAGGAAGGGTGAGGAGGACAATGTCACTGGACTGGAGGACACAGAGGGGAGTAAAGTATAAGACTGGGAAGGGAGGAAAGGGGCATGTTTGGAAGCGCTTTGAATGCTTTCCATCCTGAAGATGGAAAGGTGCTAACTGGATTGGGGGGCGGGGCAGGACAGAGGGTATAGCCCTTCCCGATGCCTTTCTATAAATGTCATCATTATTCACCCAGACCAGAAATCTAACAATTATCTTTCATGCTTCATTCTCCTCTGTTCCCATATCTAATCACCAAACTTGTCAGTTCTTCCTTTAAAATGTCTTTTGCATTCATTCAGTCGTTCCACCTTTTCCACCACTGTCACTCTACCCAAGACCTCTTTACCTTGTACCTGAGCAAGGATCTCTTACTAGTCTCCCTCAAGATTGCGGTTCCTGAGAGTCTGTTTTCATCAAGTTCATCTGTACAGTGGAAATAACACTAACTGAGCCTGACTGCGGTCCAAAGGCGTGCGTGTGAAAATCGTTCCGCCAATCCTTGGGGTCGTTCGCTCAAATCCTCTATTGGAAACCGGCGTGGGCACGCTGCCTGCTCCGGACCTTGACTTGAAGGAGTTCGTTTCCAGAACGGACGGGACTTAATAGTGCACAACGGAAACGACAGAGCCAAGAGTTAGCCTTCGAACCGCCCCCAGCCGGAAGTGGCGTCACCGCAAACCCAGAAGGCTCTCACGGGGCCTTCGCAGAATCCCCCAGAACTTCCAGCACAATTGGAGAGTGCTCGACACCAGCATGGACGGAGAAAAATAGCTTTTGCCAACACAGCCATCAAGGGTGTTGGTCGAAGATATACTCATGTAGGACTGAGGAAATCAGACACTGGCCTCACCAAGGGGGCCCGTGAGCTCACTGAAGATGAAGTGAGGGGTTGATCACCATCATGCAGAATCCCCGGCAGTACAAAATTACAGACTGGTTCTCTAAGGGACAGAAGGATGGAAAGTACAGCCAGGTTCTGGCCAATGGTCTGGACAGTAAGCTGCGTGAAGATCAGGAGCGACTGAAGAAGATTTGGACACATCTTGGGCTTCGGCACTTCTGGGGTCTCCGGGCGAGACCAGCACAGCAAGACTGCAGTAGGCCGCAGGGGTCCCGCTGTGGGTGTGTCCAAGAAGAAGTAAACAGCTTACCGGCCTTGGCTATTAATAGTTTATAACATGACAAAAAAAAAAAGAGGACCTAGGTTCAAATCCAAATTCACATGCTAATGCCTATACAGTTTTGGGTAAGTCATTCAACCTTTCTGGGGTTCATCTTCATCTGCACATGAAGACTAGATAACCGCTGATAATTCCTTTCAGCTCCATATCTATGAACCTCTGGTCTCATCGGAAATCTTTAACAGCTTCTTAAATTTGACAGCTGTAGATGGGAAAATGCAAAATCCTTAGCCTAACATTCGAGGTCCTTTGCCATCTGGCCACGTGCTACCCATTTATATTTATTTCTCCAATTTTCACTATACCTATGCAAATCCCACCATGACCCCAGAATATGTTGAATTCTACTGTGTTACTTAGATTTTTTCACTTCTCTACTCATCCTGTCCAGAAGAATATTTTTAAATACATAAGATTACCAAGAAAACACGATTATACTGAAATACCATTATCAAAATATTCTAGTGCAACATTATTATTTTGCAAATTAGAAAATTAAGCTACCAAAAAAGGAAGTCATTTGCCTAAATTCATTTGGCTAATTAGCAGAAGTCAAAATGAATTCTAAATCCAGTGTTCTTCTAGTGAGTATTATTCCAATTCAGGGCTAGAAGTGTAACATGGCAGCCAAAAGAGTTATCATGACGTTGGACTTAATTAAGAGAGACATAGTGTCCAGAATGAGGGTCTGTAGGCTGCCCCTGGCTAATTCTAAAGTCCTGACATGTTTAACAAAAATAGAAGGCACACAAAATACATGAGACCCACAGACCACAATGCTCCCAGTTGTGCTACCATCAACAGCACTTTTCAAATATGAGGCATACTTAAAACCACAGTGGAATGTTATTATTACTTAATGAGCAGAAAGATCTGGATTCTTATCTCTAGCATAAAAGGAAATTCTTGATTCCTCAGGCAAAAAGTGTTTCAAAAGAAGTATTGCATTTACTGTAAACAATTTTTTAAAATACAATAGGTCCTTTTCCTTCTTTCCTGGAAACACAACAAAAGAAAAATGAAGGACAAAATATGAAGGCCAATTTATTTAGCCTTAATAGATAACATTTGGAATCAAATCCATTACCATCTCATAGTTGGGCCATTCACAAAGAGTGTAATAGCTAAAATTAGCCATCTATTCCAACATCCTCATTTTGCAGATAAGGGAACTGAAGGATGGAAAGATAATAGAATTCGTTCAAGATAACCCAACTAGTAAGTGGCAGTCAAGCCTCAAACAGGAGCCTTTTGACTCTTTCTCAAGTATCCTTTCCTATCAAATACTTCCTCCCCTACTGTGCTACACTAGAGGGTCTGTGAATTTTTTTAAATAGTATTTTGATAATTATTTCATTCATCTCATTCTATAGTGATTATCAGTGGTAGATGAAAAATAAATAAGTAAAAGTCCATCATGAACATGATTTCGACTAAGGCTTAAAAAATGATGTGGAGAAAGAGCCTCTAAATGAAGTTGAAATATACCTTGATATTTTAAGACTTTAATGCAAAGGTTGGCAGACAGTGGAAAATGTGCTGGAAAATATGTTTCAGTCTCAAGAAATTAAAATGGCAAAAAGCATGTGAATTATGTGGAAACCTTATGTATAATACTATGAAAACTTTATTCAAGAAAAGAAATTGAAAGATTCTACACATAAGAAGCACCATTCACTGGGAAAAAATTAACTTACTATTCTTAAAACACTGGAAGCAATTAGTTGCAGATGTGGGAGTCAGTTTATAATCAACTGTGTGTATAATTAGATTGTTGACTAGTAAGTCAAGAAAAGAGAATAAAGATAAGAAGAAAATATTGGGTTCATTAATAAGAACTCAGTGTGACTTATATAAATAAGCTATTGACTGTGACAAATTGGAAATAAGTTATGCCACTGAATTAGTGCTAACATTTCTTAGCAAATTTTAGCAAATGTAAAGCATTAACCACAATGTAGATCACCCCTCAAAAACAAACACAATAGCCCCCAAATACTTCATCAACTTCCCAAGAATCAGGATGAACCAAAGGATCATACCAATTTAAAATACAAGTTCATATGCAAAATATTATACAGAAAAATTACAAAGGTTATGAAGAATAAAAATTTATATATGCATATATATACACATATAATATTACCTACTTTACACGTCTTAAAGCTGTTACATAAGTGGTAACTATTAGACTTATTATTAAGAATATAATTTTATAAAACTGCAAGAAGCATTAAATAGGAAAATATGACTACAGATGGCTTGATTTGAGATAAACAATTATGGTATTTCAGTGCTGAGCAAATTAGAGTCATTTTTATCAATTGCTTTAGAAGTACCTGCTATATCAGAATATGTCAGGAAGTGCAATTGGAGCCCAACAAGCACATACAGATTTTAAAACCAAGACGAACAAACATTCCGGAAAAGATTAGTCATCAAAAGATTCCTGCCACTCAAAGCATAGTTCTGGTGTGACACTGACTCAAAGGATGGTGCTAATATGAAACTGACCCTACCTTTTCCCCAAAATGGAAGAATTTAGGAAGTTGGGTCATAAGTATTTTTTTAAATTTAGTTATTTTTTAGAAATTCATTTTTAAACATTTCGAGTCTCCCTGCAGCTCTGTGGTATAAGTGATACATGTGAAGTTATGCAAAACATTCTCATATTAACCAAAAAAAGAGCATTTATGCATGAAACTGAAAGGGGGAAAACAAATAGATGAAAATGAAACATTGATTAGCGTTTCTGTAGCAAGTTTTTCTTGTCGTTGATAACATTGACACCACAATGTTTGTATTCTAAGACCTCTACTCTAATGTGCTATAAAACTAAGTGAAATGATACCCAAAAAATGAAGTTAAGAAAGGTTTCTGGATCACAAGAGCAAATATATAGAGAAGAAATCTGTCATGGAAGTGATACAGTATCAATGGCATTCTATTTTTAAGATGTCTCAAAAAAGATTTCAAAAAAATGAATATTACACTAATAGACATTTTCCTTACTCTCTCCAAAAAAAGCCACTGAGAAGATTTCAGTATCTACTGATTCATATACCTAATTTCTCATGTATGGGAATGGTCTATGATCATTTTTGAAGATGTCCTTGGTAAAATGCTCAGGATTATGAAGGTGATTTTTCAGTCAATCACATATTCACAGCTACACAACTGGCTACATAAGATAAAAAATATATAATTCCATTATATTTGTTTTTTCTTGAATATAAACAAATTTCTTGAATCAGTAGAGTAGAACTCTATAGGTTTTCCTAGATATATGGTACAGGCTTGTTTTGGGGTTCTTTTTTTCCATCTATTAAATAGAAATAATGCTTTCAGTATCTACTTCACAGAGCTATGTTGAAGAAAGAATCTGGTAAAAACTTAAAATGTTCCATAAGTGCAAAGCATTTTCCTCTTCTATTATACTATTCCTCCAGCATTTCAAAAACAGGAAGTACCTGTTTTTAATGATCCTTTGATTATAAACATCAAGGGAAGTATAAAGACATATGCTACACAAAGATATTCACCATTTTCATGGACAATGTTCTGTACAGAATCTAAATGGAAGAAAATTCTGTACAGATGGTGAGTTCCTCCAGATGCTCCTACTTATAGATGGCATTGTGTTGATGATATTAAACTCAAGAACATTAAAGAGCCTCCTCAGTGAAATCCTGGCCATTCAAAGGAGATCACATTTAAAGTCTATGCTGGGGAAAACGAATAAAAATACATATGACCAACGTTAGCTTTTTTGATGGACAACCCACTGAGTCCATCAGTACATGTACTTTGGACAATGAATTCATCCCAAAATTGAATAAATAGAGAGGAAGTTTGATAGCAGTTACGAAACTGTGCAGCACTTTCACTAATAATAAGCTATTCCACTACAAAAAAGCCCATCTTCTCAAAAGTAAAATCAATTTTGATTCTTCAGTAGCCATGATTTTTCATGTTCTACAGTTGTGGATGATCATATGCATGTAAATCATGGGAAATTATGGTAAATAGGCAATTAAAATTGCATTTGATCCAATGGCAATGTAGAAGCACCTGGTGGGTTAAATCAGCTATAGCTCACCACTAGTAGTGACTTTCCTGTGTAAATAAGAGTAAAAATATCAACAAGGACATGAGTAATCAGGAAAAGAGGTTGCCTAGCTATGTAACAAAAGCAAATGATAACAGATGCATGCCTTGAATGTTATATAAAGTACAAAAGTATTCTAAAAAGTCTTAAAGGATCTAAAGAAATGCCAGTCAGGTGTTAAGTAGATACTCTATGAATGGTTTGTGCAAAGATGTGGACTGGAATAATAAAAAATATGTTGTAATCTATATTGGTAATGGATTTTGATGAGATTATTATCTACCAAAGTATGGACTTGAAAAAGTAAGCTTCCCACTTAAAATCTTTGATAATAAAATTGAAATAGGGGCGACTAGGTGGCACAACAAATAAAGCACTGGCCCTGGACTCAGGAGGACCTGAATTCAAATCAGGCTTCAGTCAGTGACCTTGGGCAAGTCACTTAACCCCAATTGCCTTGCCTTCCCCCCTCCAAAAAGCAAAATAAATTAAATAAAATAGAAATAGCTATCTTCAAGTAAAATACTCTATTTTATAGCAAAAAATTAAAATATTTAAACTTACACTTAATCCACTCCTTAGGAGGAAAAAAAAAAACCTTTATACCATCTTACAATATTCTGAACATCAAATTATGTTCACCTTTATCATCTTAATCATTAATCAACATTTAGTGGCCTGTGATATACCAACCACTGTACCAGAGAGAATATATTCACTACAGAGATGCCAACAGCACATTTATTTATCACACTTTAAAAATTGAACTCTATCATGCATGATAAAGGTCTACATAAGCAAGATTATGCAAGGTGAATGCAATTTACACAAGGAACACTATAATAAGTCAAGTCTGGAAAGTTAATAAGCAATTAAGGAAGAGTTAGGTGATGATACAAAGCTCTTGAGCAATGGAAGGACAAATAAAATTGTGAACAAACACAATGATTGTTTTTCTTGAGTTCACACTTTTCTTAGAAAGTGTGAACATTTTTTAAAAGTCAAAATCAGTTCCCTTCAAGTCAGTGCTTGGATCAGATACAGAATTTATCTCTCATTTTATGTATTTATAACAGTAAATATTTCTACAAAACTAAAAGAAGAGTCATGTTTGAGAAAGCTTTCTTTCCCGTTAATCCAACTTTATTCTGATTGTTCTAATTATTCAAATACTTACTTGGTGCTTCTATAGATATCTTTGCCTTCAGTTCATAACTGAACTAGGGTTCTTAATCCTAGAACCATCCTTGATTTCTCTATCAAATTAGGAGCTAAATCTTATCATTCCTGTCCTCACAATACCTCTTGTATAGATCCTCTTTTCTCCACTCACACAGCCACTATGCTGGTTCAGGACCTCCTCCCCTTAAACCTGGACCATTGCAATAACATTCTATTCCATTTCCCAACCTCATTTTCCCCATTCAGTGCATGTTCCACCCTGCTATAAAAGTTATTTTCCTAAAGTGTAGGCCTAACCAAGATACCCTCATACTCAATAAGTTCCAATGGTTCCTATTTATGATCTGATACAAATTCCTTTGTTTGACATTTAAAAGGCTTTACAACTTGTTCCTTTTCTACTTTCTAGGCTTCTATTGCTTTACTTCCCTCATCACCCTCTGTGATTCAGTCACAATGACCTACTTTTTGTTCTTCACACATGATACTGTCTCTAAAAAATCCTGTCTCTAAATCCTGTCTCTATGCCTTTATAATAGTTGTGCATCATGTCTAGAATGCTTTACCCCTTTCCTTCACCTCCTAACATCTTGTAAGCCCTGTCTTCTTTCAAAACTCAACTCATTTGCTGTGCTCTACAAGCTTTTGCTCTCCCTTTGTGATTATTGTTGCTACTGTTCAGTCATTTTAGTCATGTCCTACTCTTCATGATCCCATTTTGGGGGTTTTCTTGGCAAAGATACTGAAGTAGTTTGGCTTTTTCTTCTCCAGTTCATTTTATGGATGAGCAAACAGAAAAGCTGTTAAATGACTTGCCCTGGGTCACACAGCTAGTAAGTGTCTGAGGCCAGATTTGAACTCATGAAGATGAATCTTCTAATCTAAACCCAGTGCTCTATCCAGCCCCATCTCTGTAAAGCACATTACCTTTTGTTGCTTCAGGGAGATGCCCTTGTATGCAGGCGAGTGAAAGTCAGACATCCCACATGAAGCAGATTGATAATTACTAACACTTATATTGCACTTTAAAGTTTGAAAATAATGTTTTTTTTCTCATTTAATCTTCACAACAACCCTCTGAGGTAGGTTATTGTCACATTTTACAGATAGTAAAATAGGCTGAGAATAGCTAACTGATTTCCCCAAGGTTATAAAGCTAGTAAAAGAATTCAAAACCCTGAATCCAAGTCTGGTGCTTGATCCATTTCTTCAGAGACCTCAGGAAACTGAATGCCAAGTCTGAAGGAAGCCTCTTCACAGGACAAATGCTGACCACCTTTATTTCTCTTGTCATGGCCTGAAGACCACTGAGGTCCAGAAATTTATCTTTTTGCTGCCTTTCCTCATTGACAGTGGCCCTGTCCATGGTGCCATTGTTGTTTTATGTATTTGGGTCTTTCTGATGTGACTGTGAAGCTCCATGAGGGCCATAACCACAGTTAAGGGAGGAATGGGGCTCTCTGTAAGGTTTATTTATTCTTTTATCCTTATTTTACACATGAGACAACTGAGGGTCAAATACTTCTCTTATCACTCAGCTTCTAAGTTTCAGATTAAGGACTAAGTTTAGAAATAAACTAAGGTTAAATTTAATTCAGATTTCCTCAAGTTCAGTGCTTTATCCTCTGTGAGTGCAAGAACTATTGTTTTCATATTTCTCCACATCACACAACAGAACAAAATAAATGCTATTAAAACCCTTCCAACCATAAGGAATCCACTGAAAAGACTATCTGAAGTTCAAAGTTCTGTGTATCTGCAACCATAAAAATCATAACTCAGAAGCATGAAGTGATATGTTTAACTCTGGTAAAAGCATAATTAGTGCAAAGCAGACACTTGATGAAACAGTATAACATGAAAAGTAGCAACAAAACTTTTTTGATAAAACTAGGACACAGACTCCAACAAATATACACAAGTATACATGAGTGGGAAAAGTAGATGTGGAAAACGTGTATAGAATAACATATGGAGAGAACAAGCAGATAAGGCACATGTGTAGGGAAACATGCCTAGAGATTACATGTGGCCCAGGCATACATGTGGAAGAATAATTATATAAAGTGTCAACCCTGATGCTAGGAGACCTCTGACATGTTCTAGAGATGTCATCCTACAGCTCCTATCATATTGCTCCTACCTATTCTGCTCCTACCAGGCCTCCTTCCACTGGTCTCCACCAGATACTGCCCATTTCAAGGCTGCTTTGCTGAAATATAGTCTTCATTGGATGGTATCAGGTGGCATGTGATTGTGGCATTTTCCTCTCTTTCTGGCATCTGACTTCAGCTGAAGTCCTTGCCTATAGCTCTATCTCTGCTTCAAGGGAAGAGTGAGATATGCTAAGCTCATTTAGTTTTAAAAAATATTTTCTTATGAGCCTTTTAGGAAAAAACAAGTGCCCTTCTCTCAGCCATAGAAATTGCAGTAGCTCTGCCCAAGAGAAAATCTTGCTTATTCTCTCCTCCCTCCCATTTAAGGAGTATCTTGTCTTCTACTTTCCAGAAACCTACCTGCTCTATGGCCCAGCAATATATAATATATATACACATATACACACATATATATTTTATATATATATATATATACATATACACACATACATATATTATATATATATATATATATATATAATCCCCAGCAAGACATTCTTTACTCCAAGTATCAAGCCCATTAGTATACACAACAGGATCCCCTGCTATGAACATTACCTAGAAGGCTAATGCTCTCAGGCTTCATCTTTTCTTTAGAGTGCACTTTCTGGTCATTAGGTGTCTCCATGGGTGATCTAAAGATAGCTTATGGTGAATATCTTTTATACTTTAATATTTCAATCTCTTAAAACTAGATTAAATATTTGGGAATTATTCATCTAATCACTTCTAAACAGTCCTGCAATTTCTGGTTGCCCTAGTTTTCTAATTTTTTTTCTGACTTTCAATTCTCTTTCCTTTACTCATTGAGGGAACAGCACAGAAGCAAAACAAAACAAAAACCATGAGGCAATATTGATGGAATCCTAATAAAGCTGCCCCTAGCCCCAGTATTTTAACTTTATTATAGGCCTGGACCTACTGAACAGCAGGTCCACTGTACCTACCTACCTACCCCCTCCCCCCTGCCAATGTCCTAACTTCTTCATATATGCCTCACTGCTCATTAGAATAACAGGTGTGTCCCCTGTACTCTTAGTTACCTCAGAAATGGCAGATGTGTCCATGTGATGGGAACCTAGTTACTGCCTCTACCTGGTTACTGCCCCCAGACCCATTCCCACAGAAACAGGTGTGTTCTTATATTCGATCACAATCACATCATCCATCTAGGCTAAGACAGGATCACAATACCTAACTATCTGTCTTAACCAGACAGGACCATAATAGCTAGCCAGTTGGAGGACGGAATGACCAGAATGTTTAACCACCCAACCATAGATGGGACCCCTCCTCCATTACCTAATCCCTTAACAAACTCCTCTGCCTTTTTAATATTAATGATATTCCTCTATTCTATGTAAATTTCTGTTGTGTAATTGCATCAATACCCTATAAAAATCCATCTTGCTTTCTCTAAAGTTGCTGGCTCCTCTTGGAATTTAGCCCACTTCATAAGAGGTGTCAATCTCAATAAATGCCTATTCTTGGATTAGAGGTGGTCTGACTCTGAATTCTTTGAGATGGTTCCACCACAACATATCATGAAACCACAACAGTTTTGGGGTAGACAGAGCCCCCACCTCAACAGCTTTTGGCATCCCTGGGTTTAAACCACAACAATATGATTGTCTCTCCTATCTGACTAGCTATCCTTCTGGGGTTAGTCTTTGAGCTCACTCTCATACTTCTATTTACAGATTGACTGTACAGACTCTCCACCAGGTATTTGATGCCCTTCCTGGTTTCAACTCCAGGAAATAAGATGTCCCTCCCTTCTAAACTCATGACTGAAGCCTTCACTCACTCTTCTTCCCTCAGTCTCCTCTCCCTCTGTTTGGAGGGCTAGAGGGAGGAGTCCTCTCAATGCCTTCCTTTCTAAAGAGCAGAAATCCACTCTATTCTGCATCTTCTGCCCTGCATTGGTTTCAACTCTATGTAACAATGTGCTACTGCCCCTTAGACTTTCTGGTTTCTTCCCTCCCCCCCACCATTTTTCTGTCTTTTTGTGTTGTTTCCCCCATTGGATTATAGGTTTGTTGAGGGGGAAGCCTTACTTTTTTTTTATTAATTGCATCCCCAGCACTTAGAACAATTCCTGGCATGTCATAGGCACTCAAGAAATATTTGTTGAATTGGATTGAGTGAACAAATAGACTATCTTGATCAATTATTAAGAAGAAAGAAACATTGCTGTGTGACTTCAAAATATGGGACAAAATAATCTCTAAAGAACTGAAAAATGAACATCACACAGAAGGCATCTGTATCATTGGAGAGAGCAACCAAATTGATGAGATCACAAATCTATATGAGTTCTGAGAAGAATATAAAGAGGACACTTTGGAAAGAAGGCCTGGATTTATTTCATTCATGCCATGTTGTTGTTGTTCAGTCACATCTGACTCTTCATGACTCCATGGACCCTAGCACACCAGGCCCTTCTATCATCCACTATCTCTTGAAGTCTGGCCAAGTTCATGTTTAATGTTTCCATGGAACTATCCATCTTATCCTCTGCCATCTGACCCTTCCCCTAGTAGCATATTGGCAACCTTCCAACCTGAATAACTCATTTTCCAATGCCATGTCTTTTATTATTTTAGTACTGTCCATGGGGTTCTCGTGGCAAACATAGTGGAGTGGTTTGCCATTTTCTTTTCCAGTGAATCACATTTTGTCAGAATTCTCCACTATGACTTGTCTGCTTTGGGTAACCCTGCATGGCATAGCTCATAATTTCATTGAGCTATACAAGCCTGTCTGCCCCCAACAAGGCAGCGATCTAGCATGGCATTCATGCCATAATGTATTCAAAAGGTACAAAAATGGCAGGTTTGGAATGCTTGTTTGTTTTCCCTCATCTCATGAATTCCCTTTAACATCAAGATGATACAATAGGATGAATCCAAGTATAAATGAACCTAGTGAAAAAGGTCAGGTTTCATAGATTTAGAGCTGAGTCTTTAAAAGTCATTGAATGCAACCTTCTAATTCTAAAAATAGGGAAACAGAGAGTTTTAGTGACTCATCCATGTTGACTGAGCCAGTGCATATCTGAGATAAGAGTTGAAGTGAGGTCTTCCCGACTCCAAGTCCAGTATTCTACCTTCATTACTCAGCTGTCTGAAGTATTTTAGAGTATAGATAGCATCTCTCCATACCAGAAATTGGCATTATTTTTAAATGATAAGACCCTTCAATTATAGAATTTTCAAAAATAATCTTTTATCTCTTCAAGAAGCCCCTTCTAGTTATGGCTTCAGCATATTAGAGAGGGATATGAAGCAAAACTGCCAGTCAAATATCATCTGCATTTGATTGTAATTAGAGTCATTAGATTGTAAGCTGAAATTGGGAAATGTTGTCTTGCTATTTGTATCCCTGGTACACCACAGTTCCTGGCACCTAGTACATGCTTAATAAATGTTTATTGAATTCTATTGAATTGAATTGCATGAATAAGGCAGCATAGAAAAAGAGATACCTGCCTACAATTCATAGGCATACAAACACCTCTGCTGCTTTCACTTCAGAAACTCCATTCTGACTGTTCTCTCTCCTCTGGCTTCTTTACCATAGCCTGGCAAATTATCCTGGTCTGATTCTCTCGTTACATCACAACTGTATTCCCCCTTGTGTTGAATAGGCTGAATCCTGGCAAAAGACCCTGCCAACTCAGATCCTTCCATGGTAAAAACTCTCATGTTTTCCTTCCCATCATCCCTGAAAGGCAACTTCCCAGCTAAACTGTGACTTGGACTCAAGAAACCCAGTCCCACACCCTAGTCTAAAGGAGATCCAGCTGGATTGTGACAGCTATTACCATTTGTTGACCACTCTGAGAATAAACAGACTTTAGTGTCTAAAGCTGCCATCCTGGTATCTTTCAACAGCTCTAAGTTCTATGAAAATACTTAAAAGAAATTTCTTAAAACCTCATTTAAATAGCACATTACAGGTTAAGCAGCACTTTCCTTACCCTGTGAAGTAGGAATTATATGTATTATAATATCATTTTCATTTTATGGCTGAGGAAACTGGGACCCAGGGAATTGCCTAATATCATACAATAAGTGGCAGAGCCAAAACTCAAACCCATATCTAGTATTCTTTTCACTCTACTATGCTGCCTTGTATTACTTTAGAAGCAACTTAATTTCTCAGTTACCTAAAGAGTATTCAGAGCTTTCTATTTGCTTTGAATCCAAGAGGAAAAAAACTGCCAAAAATGTTCTTGACAATGTAAGAAATTTATCTAGTTTTTATTCTTGATGTAATAATATCTATATTATTTTTAAAGGGGAAACTTGTAAGAATTTATGATTTTACTATAATTTCTAGTTCTGTAAATTTAATAAAAATTACTTACATAAAATACTAAAATTTGTCATCTCTTGACTCTCTATAGTCTACCTTCTCCACTCCTCAGCACTGTCTATATCTAGAATATGTTAAGCATTTAATGTCTTTTCTATAATGTCTATAATAACCTATATATTCTATATAATAGTCTATAATATATAATAGATTATATAATAATCTATAATAATAAGACTAAATATCTATATATCAGAGATAGATTAGGTTGAAAACTATGCCCACCCAGCCTACTACTTTCTTTTTGTTTTACCATCAGTATAAGTTGGACACCAGACTTAGTACTTAGTTGTCAGTTAGCTGAGTCAGTGGACCATGGAAAGATAAAAAATTTATTAGATTCAAATTGGTCTACCTTTCTTTTACCCATCTCTTATCTAGAATTTGCTGTTCATTTAGAAGGTTATGCACAAAGGGTGATTCAATGGTAAACTGTATTAGTAGTGAAAGTAGTGTTCTACATGAATGAGTGCTATTTCTGGGCTATTTAACCTTTATAAAATGCAACCTGAATAATAAAAGAGCATGCTCATCAAATATTCAGATTACATTGAGCTAGGAGAAAATCCATGAAGAAAAGAATTAGAATTCCCTCTCTAGCCCACGTTGTTAGCCTTTCTCTCACCTGAAATGTTCCTTTCTTTTCTTTCCACATTCCAAAATTCATAAGTCTTTCTTCCTCCATGAAGCTTTGTATAAGTCTTCCAGCACATGAACTCTGAACTCACACACTGTCTGTATTTCTCCCTTTGATGTGTAATTATACAAGAATTTATTAACCTCCTACTGTAGTCAGGCATTATGATGAATCCTAGAGATACAAATACAAAAGATAGACAGCCTCGACCATCAAAAAGCTTACTTTCAAGTGGGGGGTGGGATATAAATATAAGGTATGTACAAATAAATAGATGGTAATTTCTGGTGGTGGTGTTATCTAAGAACTGGGCGAATTAGGAAAAACCTCTTGAAGGAGGTGGCATAAACTGAGTCCTGAAAGGAGGGAGGGGTTGTAAGAGGTGGAAGTGACATAGAAGAGTATTCCACATACAGAGATTGGGCCTATCGTGCTGTTGATTTTTTTAACAACCAGATCTCTGAAGAAAAAAAATGTGCCCAGCACACTTTTAAGTTTAACCTACATTATTAACATTAAAAACATTTTTCCATCTTAATTCTAGACAATAAACAAAACAATAAATCAAAGCCCTGATTTGTATCATTTGCTAATTTTCTAGGTGTAAATGCTCAACCTGAAAATTTAATAATTGGTTCTTTCCAATCACCCCTAGTGATTCAGAGGCATGGAGTTAGAAAGAAGATAGACTTTGTATATGTGTGATAAGCTAGCATGCCAGTTTGTCTGGAATACAAAGTTTTTGAAGAGGGGGATATTATATGTGATCAATGCAAAAAGAAAGATTACTGTTTCCTGCCCAGCCTATCAGTTAAAAATGGGATCCCAGACCCCGCCTTAGCATTTCACATACCTACCCCCATGCCTACCCACATACACATTGTTTGTATTTATGTCTTTTACCTCCAACAAAATTATAAGACTGTCGGCATAATGTACACCCCTTGATAGCCATGTTTTGTTTTTGTATCCTCCAATGGTATAAAGTGAACCATCTGGCACACTTCCTTGATCATAGGAGGTTTTTAAGAGAGCTGTATCTTACTTGTTTTCTACCACTTTAGCAATAGCATGGTGCTGAGTATATAGTAATTGCTTAATAAATATTCATTGAATTTAATTGAACACTATCAAATTTTACCACTTCTATTTGCTTAACAACAACCTCAAAGATACCTCTTTACTTCACTTATCTAGCTATTCTCTTATAAGCTTTACTCTATTTTCTTATGTTTATAGTCAAACATTGTCCATATATAAATTACAACCACTGGTTTCCCTTCCTAGACATGCCAATTTCCCTTTTAATTCCCTATAACATAGCTTCAACCCCCATTCCACCCTACCAAATATAATTTTTCTAATTATCAAACCAAATGGCTCTTTCTTAATTTAATTATCTTTAAGTTCTACCTTTGACATGATTAACTATTGACACAAAAAACTTTTTGTCTTAAATTCGATGACATTAAATTTTCTTGGTTGTCTTTCTGTTTCTCTGACTAGTATTTCTGTCTTTAATATTTCCTCTTCCTCCTCCAATATCCTAACTCTGGATTTGCCCACAAAGTTCTGTGTTTTGTCTTCTGTTCTTTTTTCTTTATACTTATCCTTGGTTATCTCATTGACTCATGTCTTCAACTGCTATGATAGCAAGGGAAAAACAAATCTCTAAATAATTTTGACAAATATAAATGTGATTAACTTGCCCATAAGATAGAAGATGGCACCAAAAGTGATACTGTCCCTCAGGACTTCTGCTCCCTTTTGACCAAAAATGTTCCTCTCCACCTTTGAATTTGAACCCAGAAGTGGGTATAGGCAATGGAGTTGCCAAACAATATCTTGTCCTGTATCCAGTGCTGGCACAGGGATCCCCTATGATCTCTTTCTGATCAGTTGCCAGATCCCCTTACTGTCTCTGGCTTGAGAGCTCTGGAAACTGCTCCTGCTGCTTTCTCTACAACCAGGCCTCACCACAGATATTTCATCCATGTGGGCTTTGGGTCAACCTTTACTCCTGCAAAACAGATCTCTCTTTTCAAACTCCTAAGTTGTCTTAGGTTGGAAGAATGTCTCACCCTGACTTTTAATGCATCTGATACTGCACAATTTGATATGAGGCATTATCTTTAAGTTATTTGGAGGGGAATATTGGGAGTGCTCAGATGATTGCTTTCTATACTCCAACATATTGACTCTGACCCTAGAAGTCCCTGCTAGTTATATTTCTTAAGAGTTATTGAAACTCTTTTTGAGAATTGATTAGCCATGAAAACTGGCTTAGATTGTTGACATGCTTTGTGGTCAACTGAGCACAAAAGATGACGAGGAGTTCCAACCCTCTGAGGTTTCTGATCATGGATAATCAGTAAGGACCAATGCTAGAAAACTATGTTCAAGTGAATCAATATAGTATTCTCATTGAATCCTCCCCCTGTTAACTAAGTAAGATTTCTTTTCTTTACTGTCATATGAAATAAAAGCGCTTCATTTTGGTCCAATATTGAGCTAAGCTACCATTAGTCATTTCTAATAATACCTTCATGGAAGCAAGTAGGTAAACAAGGTATCCCAGCAATGTCTTTTCCATTATGCCAGGGTGTGGGTAAATGAAGCACGCACTCTCTACTCCACCACCCTAGTCCAGTAAAAAGTGTGGAAGACTATAAGTTTAGTAGAATATTTGAATATGTGAGTAAAATCTCTCAAAAGTTGACTTAGTTCAGATGAATGTAAGGTGGAACCACATAAATAAGAACGTTTGTTGAAAAAATTGTTTTTCTCATTGAAATAGTTTATGCAAACAAAACACAAGCCACATAAGTATTGTGTTTTTGCATGTAGCAAATAAAACATTTAAAGCCATTCAGTGACAAATATTTAGTGAGTGTACAAAAGTAGTGCTGAATACAGCTAAGCTGAAAAAAGTAGTACTGAGGTACAATCTCAACCATGACAGAATAATAGCTATTCAAATTTAAGGCAAACCATTCAACACAACAGTAATACAAGTCTATGCCCCAACCACTGATGCCAAAGAGGCCCAAGTTGATCAGTTCTATGAAGATCTACAATATCTTCTGGAAATAACACCAAAAGAAAAAAGAAAAAGATGTCACATTCATCACAGGAGATTGGAATGCTAAAGTAGCAAATCAAAAGAAAACTAGAATAACAGGTAAGTTTGACCTTGGAGTAAAAAATGAAGCAGGGCAGAAATAATAAAGTTTAATCAAGATAACTCACCAGTCATGGCAAACACTCTTTTTCATCATCGTCAAAGGTGACTCCACACACAGACATCACCAAATAGTCAATATAGAAATCAGATTGATTATATACTTTGCAGCCAAAGGTGGAGAAGCTCTATACATTCAGTTAAAACAAGACCTGGAGCTCAGTGTAGCTCAGATCATGAGCTTCTTATTGCAAAATTTAGACTTACATTGAAGAAAATAGGGAAAACCATCAGACCATATAGGTATGATCTAAATAACATCCCTTAGGAACATGAAGTAGAGGTGATAAATAAATAAAAGGGATTAGATCTGGTAGATAAAGTGCTTGAAGAACCATGAACAGAGATTCACAATATTATACAGAAGGCGGCAACAAAAAAAAAACATTCCAAAGAAAAAGAATTTCAAGAAAGCAAAATGGTTGTCTGATGAGGCTTTACCAAAAGTTGAGGGAAAAGGTAAGTGAAAGGGAAAGGAGAAAAGGAAAGATATACCCAATTGAATATATAATTCCAGAGAATAGCAAGGAAAGATTAGAAGAGATAAGAGATATCTTGTCTCCTAAAGAACTTATATGTGATCCAAGAAGCAATAGTTAGAACCAAACATAGAACAACTGACTGGTTTAAGATTGGAAAAGGAGTGTGATAAGGCTGTATGTTGTTGCCTTATTTATTTAACTTATAGGCAGAGTACATCATGCGAAATGCCAGATTGGATGAATAAAAAGTCAGATTTAAAGTTGTTGGGAGAAATATCTACAATCTCAGATATGCAGATAATACCCACTCTAATAACAGGAAGTGAGGAGGAATTCAGAAGCTTCTTGATGAGAGTGAAAGAAGAGAATGTAAAAAAAGTTGGCTTGAAGCTTAACATCAAAAATAAAAAAGTTCTTAGCAACTGGTCTGATCACTTCCTGGAAAACAGAGGGAGAAGAAATGGAAGTTGTGTCAGATTTTATCTTCTTGGGCTCAAAGATCACGAGACAGTAAATACAGCCATGAAAGTAAAAGATACTTGCTTCTTGGAAGGAAAGCTATGGCAAATCTGAACAGCATAGTAAAAATCAGAGATGTCACTATGCCACATAGTCAAAGCTATAGTTTTTTCTAGTTAGCAATGTATGGTTGTGAGAGTTGGATTAAAGGAATACCAAGTGCTGCAGAATTGATGCTTTTAAATTGTGATACTGGAAAACACTTTTGAGAATTTCTTGGACAGCAAGGAGTTCAAGTTACTCAATACTTAAAGAAATCAATTCAGACTATTCACTGAAAGGTCAAATACTGAAGCTGAAGTTTAAATACTTTGGTCACATATTAAAAAGTCAGAACTCATTGGAAAAGACCCTGATATTGAAAAAGATTGAAATCAAGAGGAAAAGCAGATAGCAGAGGATGTGACAGTATCAAGAAAACAACAAAAATGAAGTTGGACAGACTTTGAGAGACAGTGAAGGATATAAGGGCCTGGAGTGATATGGTCAACAAGGTTATGAAGTGTCAGACATGACTTAACAACTGAAGAACAACAGCTAATCTCAATACTTCAAAGTTGAATCAAATGTAATCAATTAAAACACTCCAAATAAAACTGAAAGGAAAATTGTTAAAGTATCTATACAACTCTTGTCATTCAGAAAAATAACATTTCCTCCTCTTTGGAAAATAGAAGACTGAATTTAGATTTGCCTCTTGGGACCAAGTTTTCTCCTTAGGTTTTTCTTTTCTGTTGGGAATATTACAAGCTAAAATTACTTTTGTTGAATGAATTAACATATCCTTTTCATGAACTTAAACTATATAAGATCACACTAACAATGGAAATAATATATTGCATTGTGGTTTCACATAAGGATTTTTTGTATCCATATATATACACATATGTGCACACATACATACATACATACATACACACTGTTACATATACTTATTTGTCTGTATGTATATACCCCTACAGAATTTTAAGCAGAATATATATGATGTATCTCTACTTCCATAAAAATTTTAGAATCACTTTTCCAAAATATAAATTAGGAATGAATTTTAACCAGCATTCAGTACTGATTTTTAAATTGAATTTTTAAAATACCATTAATGATTCCCAAATAAAAAATCAGCTTCAATTCAATTTTATTTTAAGGTAGGTAATTTTAACAATTGTTTTTACATTATTACCAATTATCATCATCTTCTTCTTCACATTTTTCATCAAATCTCTACCTAAAGTTATTTAGGTTTGAAGATCAAAAAACACAACACTCAAAGATGTCATCTAAGGAAGTCATACTAACCTTAAGTTTTGTGGTGTCCTCCAGATTCCCTGTACCATGGCTCTTGGAATATGAGGTAGACTTCTATTTCCTATAATGAGATATGAGACTGTAATGGAAATGTAAATTTTAAAGATCTTCCCTGCCCCTAGGCTGA
>NW_027187391.1:14539436-14555854 GCF_028583685.1 Petaurus breviceps papuanus
TGTAATGGAAATGTAAATTTTAAAGATCTTCCCTGCCCCTAGGCTGATGTGCACCTGAAGCCTGGGGTGGGAGGCTTGTTTTTCAGTAGATACTTCTTGATTGGCCAGTGAGTCAATAAGGTTGTTACATTCTCTGAGCCAGGAGAAGGCTATATAAGCCCTGATGTGTAATTTTGTTTTGGGACTCACTTTGAGAAGTGTTCTGTGGTTTGATCTGAATTCTGGGAAGCCGTTCTTGAGAGTCCCCCGGCTTTGAAAAACCCAGAATGTGGAAACCCAGATGTTGACTGGGTATGGATGTAATGGTTGGACAGTTTGGAAATCTGTCTACTTGATGTTTCTGTCTTGATAATTATGCCTGTATACTTTGAGATTCAGGGTGCTGACCTTTTCTCCTGAATAAGGTAAATGATATATGTCTGACTGATTAAAGTAAGCTTGTTAACCCATTTTGAGTTGCTTTCCTTTAGCAAAGCAGATCCAAGAACCTGTGGTAGCTGCAAACCCTGAGGACGCTTGGGGTGCTTGCTGCTACAGAGACATAATGGAAGTGCCTATTATAATGGCATAGGCTATGGCCAAGAAGGTGGTTTTTAATAAAACTGAGAGAGGGTGGATTGCATTCCCACAGAAATTGTGGAAATTCAAACTGTGTCCAATCTTAGAAATGTCAAATTGCCCAGGTTTTTGATCTTTACACCAAAGGAAAAACTACAAATTCCACTGTTTGGAACATTGACTGGAAGAGTATTAACGGAGACCATTATTATAATCCCAGCACCCATGAGTCCTTCAAGCATCTAGGTTTTGCCGACATTTTTATTATAAATCTATTTTGTGGACTTTCTAACTTAAGCAGTGTTATTCAGCTGGAGCTGAAACTTGGAACATAACATTGCAGTTCACAAGGGACTGTTTTTCCAGGAATTAGAGGGGGAAAAAGTTTTGGATATCACTTGATAAAAAATATAATAGATGTTTTGATTCATGTAGTTTTTTTTTAAACCACTACTTTCTTTTCCCCTTCTTTTCTTAATTTCACTATTCAGTCAACACAAAAGCATTACAAATTGCAAAGTGTATGAATGGGAATAATGTATAATCATACTGGAAAAGTAAGCTGGAAGCAAATTGTGAATTACTTTACATGTCAAAAAGATTGATCCTAGAGATAATATGGAGTCATTGGAGCTTCTTGAGTAGGGGAGCGACATAGTCAGACTTGTGCTTTAAGAAGATCAACTTGACAGCAGAATGGAGAATGGATTGGAGAAGGAATAGAATGGCTTTCAGAAGACTAATTAGTAGGCTATTGCAATAGAAAGAATGAATGGTGATGAGAGCCTGAATTAGGTGGGTTCTGCTTTTACTGGAAAGAAGGGGACAGATTTGAGAGATGTTGAGGAGGCAGAAGTAATAATACTAGACAATTGTTTGCTTGTGTTGGGTGATGAAGGGTGAAAAGTAAAGGATGACTCCTAAGTTGTAAATCTGGGTGACAAGGAAAATAATGATTTTTTGACAGAAATAGGGAAGCTACAAGCAGGAGTAGATCTAGGCAGAGATAAGTACTGCTTTAGACATATTAAATAATGCTTATAGGACATGTGGGGAGAGATGTGCAGCAGGCATGTGGAGATGCAGGACCATTAGCTGTTGATGTTATGGTTTGTTCATTTGTTTGTTTATCCCTCAATCTCAAAGAGGACTGTGGCATCAGGAAGGTAATGCTATGACTTGCAAGTGAACTGGATTTCAGTGAGGGAGGGCTGTGTAAAGTCACCAGTCTCACTTTCTCCTTCAAAGCCATCTGGTTCCAGTGGCAACACATAAATCAGGATGATTGGAGATGGCCCCTGCAGGACCATTAGTTAAAGGTAAACCAAATACAGAAGGCTTGATATTGGTGTATTACATGCTAATGAGTAGTCAAAAGTCTACACATCTTTTTCTGGTGGCCAAGTCTACAAGATAACCTAGAGATCTAACAGAGATAGCTTTCTTTTAAGAAAACTGGCATCTTTGCTTCTAGTCTAGGGCAGAAATATTGGAAGAAAATAAAGTAAAGATGGTAGAGAAAAGGCAGTGACTCATCTGAACTTTCCCCAAATCCCTTCTAAACACCTTTAAATAATGCCATAAAACAATTCCTAAAGTGGCAGAGCCCAGAAAAAAAAAACAGGGTGAAATAATTTTCCAGTCAAAGACAACTTAGAATGTTGACAGGAAAGGTCTGTCACACCTGGGAGAGAGTGGAGCACAGTCTAGCACAAGCCAGGTCAACACAGACAAGGCCCCAACAAACTAGGAGCAGGCCTTGGGAGTCACTGAATAAGCAGTGGCAAATTCTGCTTCTAGAGCTCTCCACCCACAGATGGTAAGGGGGTCAAATAGCTGATCAGGAGATTACAGGGGTCTCTTTTCTGGCACTGGGGGCAAGACTCTGTTGCTTTGTCCATACTCAGATCTGCATTACAGTCCTTGGTGGTAGTCACAGAGCAAGAAGGAGCACTAAAACACAAGAACCTGCAGCAGCAGTGGAAGTGGGACCCTCACAGTTCCAAGGCAGAAAAGAGTGCTTGTGATCACTCACAGACCAAAAGAGTAGTAAACACACCTTTCCTTAGATCATGCTACCTTGAAAGAACTAAAAACTTACAAGTCCCTAGAAGTATCTCTGAAAACAGTTGCACAAAACCCCGGAAGCTGGGGAAAATGCACCTTCTACCCTGGAAGCAGAGTTCTAACTTAACAAAGAGTTAAAAGTCAAGAAATAGACTGGAAAATGAGCAAACAACAGAAAAAAATTTGACCAAAGAAAGTTACTATAGTGACAAGGAAAATCAAAACACACACTCAGAAGAAGATAACAAAGTTAAAGTTCCAACTTCCAATGACTCCAAGAAAAATATGAATTGGTCTCATACCATGGAAGAGCTCAAAAAGGATTTTGAAAATCAAGTAAGAGAGGTAGAAGAAAAATTTGGAAGAGAAATGAGAATGATGCAAGAAAATAATGAAAAACAAGTCAACAGCTTAGTAAAGAGACAAAAGAATAATGAAGAAAATAACACCTTAAAAAGCATACTAAGCCAAATAGTAAAAGAGGTACAAAAATTCAGTGAGAAAACTACCTTGAAAAGCAGAATTGGCCAGATCGAAAAAGAGGTACAAAAATTCACTGGGAAAAAAACCTCCTTAAAAAGTAGAATTGGCCAAATGGAAAAGGAGGCATGAAAGCTCATGGAAGAAAATAGTTCCTTAAAAATTAGAATTGAGCAAATGAAAGCTAATAACTTTATGACAAATCAAGAAACAATAAAACAAAACCAAAAGAATGAAAAAAAAAATAGAAGACAACATGAAATATCTTTTTGGAAAATCAAATAAACTGGAAAATAGAACCAGGAGAGAGAATGTAAAAATTATTAGACTACCTGAAAGGCATGATCAAAAAAACTGCCCTGATGTTCTAGAAAGTAAAATAGAAATTGAAAGAACCCATCAGTCACCTCCTAAAAGAATGTACCAATCACATCCCAAAAATGGAAACTCCCAGGAATATTATAGCCAAATTCAAGAGTGCCCAGATCAAGAAGAGAATGTTACAAGCAGCCAGAAAAAAAATTAAAATATTGTGCCACCATAGCACAAGATTTAGCAGCCTCTACATTAAAGGATCAGAGGGCTTGGAATATGATATTCTGGAGGGCAAAAGAGTTAGGATGACAACCAAGAATCACATACTGAACAAAACTGAATATAATCCTTCGGGGAGGGTAGGGGGGGAGGAGAGAACAGACATTCAATGAAATAGAGGACTCTCAAGCATTCTTGATGAATAGACCAGAGTTGAATAGAAAATTTGACTTTAAGGAAAGCATAAAAAGTTATATAGGAAAGGGAAATCATAAGGGACTTAATAAGGTTAGACTCCTTACATTCCTAGATAGGAAGATGATTCTTGAAACTCATAAAAACTTTCTCATTACAGGGCATTTAGGAGTATATATAGACTGAGGGCACAGGTGTGAGTTGAATATGAAGGGATGATATCGAAAAAATTAAAATTAAGGGATGAGAAAGAGGAATGCATTGGGAGAAAGGGAAATGGAAGAGCAGAATGGGGCAAATTATCTCATATAAAAAGAGGCAAGAAAAAGCTTTTACAGTGGAGGAAAGGATGGGGGAGGTGAGGGTGGGGAATGAGTAAACCTTCCTCTCATCAGAATTGGTTCAAAGAGGGAATAACATACACACTCAATTGAGTATGGAAATTTATCTTACCCTACACAAAAGAGGGGAAGGTATAAGAGAAGGGAGGGGGTAGAGGTAATAGAAGGGATGGTTGGTGAATGAGGTAGTCAGAAGCAAAACACTTTTGAGAAGGGATACAGTGAAAGGAGAGAGAGAATAGAATAAATAGGGAGACAAATAGAATGGAGGGAAATACATTTAGTTATCATAACTGTGAAAAAATATGAAGCAAGTTTCTCTGATAAAAGGTCTCATTTCTCAGAGAACTGAGTCAAATTTATAAAAATAGGAGCCATTCCCCAATTGATAAATCATCAAAGGGTATGAATAGTTTTCAGATGAAGTAATCAAAGCTATCTATAACCATTTGACAAAAATGCTCTAACTTGCTTTTGCTTTTTTTTAAAGAGGGCAATTTGGGTTAAGTGACTTGCCCAAGGTCACACGGCTAGTTTTTGTGTTAAGTGTCTGAGGCCGGACTTGAACCCAGGTCCTCCTGACTCCAGGGCCAGTGCTCTATTCACTGCGCCACCTAACCGCCCCTCTAACTTGCTTTTGATTGGAGAAATACAAATTAAAACAATTCTGAATTTCTTTTGGCATCTGCTTGGCTATAGCACATGGCAAAGGCACACAATTGCCATCCCTACCACTCAAGCTATACTCAAATCATAACAAATACAGAATCAGAAGAATCCTCACAAGACATTAAGACCAACCCCCCCCCCCCATTTTATAGATTCAGAAACTGAAGTCCAGAAAAGTTAGGTGAGTTACCCAAGATCATATAGCTTAATATTAATTGGATTTTAATTCTGAGGGACTAAGAAAGAGCTTTTATTTATTTATTTTTGTAAAAAGTCCTCTCATAACATCTTCAGCCTCCTGGAATAACTGAATTCCAGCTAATTGATCTTCAAGACCTGATTGCCATTCATACTTTTATGGCTTAGCATTTCCTAGTATAAACCCCAGTCATCTGACTATTTTACCTTACCAGGAATTTCTGGTTCTGGTTTTATTTTAAATTATAAATTCCTCCAAGAAACACTCACCATGAAGTCTCATGCTGATAGTCACATTCTAAGTTAATTATAAAGTATGCATAAAATAATTAAGATTGGGAACTGGCTAGATTTATACTTAGTGTTATGGTGAATAACTCATCATTTCATATGAACTATGTGATTATATTTTCCCATGCATCTTTGGAATGGAACTACTTAGTAAAATTAAATTATTTTACAAAAAAGAAATTGAGTGTTAAGTGCCACAATTGTCTAAATTGAGCAGTTTCCACCCCTAAGGAAGGACGTGTCATAGGTGCTAGAATCCTAAAGTTTTGGTGGTTTACTGTAGGTGAGTGGCCAAAAGTTCAGATGCCATCCAAAGTTGATCCAAACCTCTTTGGATTGGAAATATCACAAAAGTGGGCTTTTCCACGAAATTTCCAGTACTTCCTGTTTTTAGCTGAGCTGGAAATAAAGCAAGAACAGTCCTTCTTTAGGGTATTGCGCTGCTTCCACTTTTGGTCCCACTAAAACCCAGCAGAGACCATAAGCATGACTAACCAAAAAAACAGTTTAGTAGGGAGGAGTCTAGGGCTAAGAAAGGGAGAGTTAATGGGAACAGAATTTCCTAACCTGATTACCACTTAACCACAGTTTGAATGTCCAATAAGTTCTGACTCACCAAGCAACTGGTTCCAAAATAACACAAGAATTTCTCAAGCCAGATGATCAGTATAGTACATTGTTAATGATATTTCCAGAAAGAAAATTGTATCTTACATTGAGTTATAAACAAGAAAAAATTTCCTTCGGGTCTAAAGGCACACATTTATTTTATTTTTCAGAATACTTTTAGTGCTATTGGTGGTAGTGTTGTGTTGTTGTTTTTGTTTTTAAATAATGAGGGATACCACAAACGTCGTGTCAAATTTTGGCTGCAAAATCTGTTCCTATCAACAGAATAGATGGCAGTTGGTCATACAAAGACAATTGGAAAAACACAGAGAGATGACATACTGAACAGAGACAAAGAAGATAAGAAACATTGGCCTTTAATGGACATAGGATTGAGAGCAGGAAGAAACCAGAGGGCTTAGCCAGTTCCACCCCTTCATTTAACAAAGGAAAAAAACAGGAGGATTCTCAAAAATAAGCAGCAGAAGCAAAATGTGGACCTAGATCCTTTGGTTCTAACCTCAGTGCTCCTTCATCTATTTTACATTGCTTAACACTTGCCACAGCAGCTATAGACCCTTGGTCCCCAATCTCCTAAAATGAATTTGCTAAAAATTCCAAAAGTCATGGCATGATACCCCATATCTAAGATCCTTGAACTAATAAAAAACTCAGAAACTATCCAGCCAAACCTTCTCATTTTCCAGGTGAGGAAATTGAAATCCAGGAAAGTTAAGTGACTTTCCCAAGGTTACAGGCAGGAGGCATCAGAAGTAAGATTAGACCCAGGACCCTAGACTCCAGCATGAGTGTTCCTTCCCCTGTCCTGCATTAGCTCTCAACTAGACTGTTCTTTGGCTAATCTTAATCCAACATTTAACCATTTTACTTCTAGGACAATACATATATAAAGTATTATAAGTTAAATTAATTAAAATGTTATAAACATAACACATAGTAGTTACTCAATAAAATAAAAATAATTATGGAGCTTTAGACTTTTTCACTAAACCATATCAGTTATGAAAATAAAGTCAGATTATGGTGTTTCTGGATTTTTTTACTAATGAAGTATGTGATTCAGGAAAAGTTCATGGGATATTTAAGTTTTAATTCAACAGATACTTATTAATAATAATAATAATTCACATTTGTATAGCACTTTAAGATCTGCAAAGCATATTGCATACATTATCTCAACTGGCCCTCAAAACCACCTCTGAGGTAAGTATTATTATCACCTCCTTTGTAAAGATGACTAAAAATGAAGTTTTGGGCCATCTACCTAATCCAACTAAGATGCCCTCAAACATACCATTTTCAAGGTAAGAAAACAGAGGCCCAAGTTGAATTCTGTGCCATTAGCAGGGGCAATATACTACATCTAAAAGAACCATGACTTTGGAGCTGAAAGATATGTAACTTTGCATAAATCACTTAACCTCCCTGGGACTCAGTTTCCTCCTCTGCAAAATTACCTAGATACCATCTGAGGCTCTATCCAGTTCTATATCTGTGAATGAGTGATACATTAGCTTAATGAAGTTGATGATGAGACATTGTATACAAAATTCATTGCTTTCATCTCAGAATCTTCTTATAACACAAAATTATAATAAACCCAGGAAGTATTGCTTGGGTTTCAACCCTCACTCCACCATTTACTAGTAAGACCTTGAGCAATTAATTTAATATTTTTCATTCACAGTTGCACTAGTGGTAAAATGGAGATACTAGTATCTGTACTTTATATTGTTGCTATTAGAATCAAATTAGATAATGCATATATAAGACTTTGTGATGGAGAAGTGGTATATAAGAGTGAATTACTATTATTCAAATGAGATAATTAAATGATCCAATGAAGTAATAATTGTAAAGTTCTTAGCACAGTGCCTGACACATAATAAACACTTTATAAATGTTAGCTATTATTAATTGTTATTGGTGATGGTAAAAAAAAGTGTGTCTGTGAATTCTTTACTATGCTAGAATGTGACTAGTACTAACACTTCGTCAAGGCAAATTATATCTAATATAAATAGTACAAATAATACAAACACAATTTATAAATTACATTATTGTGAAATGTTTATACTGATTCGTCATGCCATAAAAATATCTACACTCTTAATTTTTTAAATTTTTTATATGTGAAACCATTAAACTATGTTCGAAACTTTTTTAAAGAAAGAATAGATTCACTATTATTATTATTTTTTAAAGCAACCGGGGTTAAGTAACTTGCTCAAGGTTACACGGACAGTTATTTCTGGGTGTGGTGCTGAGTATCTGAGCCCAGATTTGATCCAGGTCATCCCGACACTGGAGCCGGTGCTCTTACTCGCTGAGCCACCTGGCCACCCCAATTCACTACTATTTTCAAAGCTGTCTTATTTGTTTGTGTTCCCCCCTTCTTTCTCTTCTCTTCTGTGTGTTTTTAAGGATGTTTCTATAACTCACTTTTCTTTATTTTCTCCCTTTTTGACAATACTATTTTTAGGCTCCTCTTTCCCAAATCCTCTTCCTCTCAAATAAAAGGGGGAAAACATGATACCTATAACAAATAAACCTAGTCAAGTAGTCAGAAATAAAAATCATTTCACTGTAATAGTCCTTACCTGGTCTCAAAATATATTAAGTGGATTCACTTTTTAAAATGAGCAGATAATTAGTATAAAAACAACAATAATGATGGTGACACTTAAACAGAGCAATAATTTAGAAAAGTAATATATACAAGTCAATCATAGACACTTGCTTTGCACACAATAGGGCACTTAAAAAATAATTGTGAAATGAATAAACAGTGTTGAGAATGCTACTCAATGGCAACTGTCACACCTTTTGTATTCCTCCTTCCAGTTATAACAACAATACTGAGTAATGTTTTGTTATATTTAGAAAAGTGTTTCTAAAATATTGTCCTCTGTAATTTGGAGAAATGAAAAAAATAGATTCAGAACATACTTCTAGAAGCTTAATGGAAATTAGGGTTAAGGAATGGAGGAAAAACAGTAAGGACTAGGAATTAATTATCAAGAGCAAAAAATAAAGAAACAACTTAGATAAATTGTGCAAATAGAAATTAACTAATGTGTCTTACAAAATGGGAAAATTTAGGCACTAGACTGAAAATAAACTCAAAAGCTTAAAATCCACTCAATGATAACTATCACTCAAAAATTGTGCATAAAAATATTCAGAAAGAATGCAAAAAGAATCCTCTATAGAAAGATTTGGAAGCCATAACTGTAGAAGATATTTGGAGAAGCTCTGGAAAGTAGTTTCATGATGTTCTCTATAAAACCTTAAATCATAAAGACTGGTGATGAATATGCACTATCAGCTACCTGAATCCCTTCCTCCTTATATAACTCATCTACCATATTCTCCATTTACCTGAGTAGTATAAAATGATCCTAGAAAAAGTCAACCAATCATGACCAATAGGTTCCCTTACAAATAGCAGTATCTAATCTCAACTGGTTACCATGGCTATATGGAAACCCTTTTACTCCCACTTGATTAATTATCATAATCTTCATAATAGCTATTCCTAACTTTTTCTATCTCCTCAAACTTCCTTTATCACTTCCTTTACTTATCTCCTAGCAAGGGACCTTTCCTCTTCCTTCATTGGGGAAAGAGAGGCAATTCTTGAGTCTCTCTCCTCTTCTGTACTCTGTATAAAAACTCCCTCTTTATCATTCTCCCTTATCTCCTCCTTTGTTGTAATTTCTCCTTAAGCAGTGCCCTTTCACCTTGCTAAAGTCAATCCTTTCAATCTCACTCCCAAGCATATCCCTTTTCATCCCCTCAAGAAACCTCTCCCCTTGATCTTTCCCTCTCTTTTCTCCCATCTTCAACCTCACTTGATCCACTGACAGTTTCTCTGACACCTACAAACACATTCAGGCTTGTCTTATTCCAAAAAACAAACAAATAGAATAACTTTCCATAACTAAAGCCACAAGTCCAGCCCCAATTCTTTTTTTAATGATCAAGAATAGTGTTTAATAAGAAGGCATGGATAGATGGATCAGAGTCTCTACTGTTAAAAGGAATACCCTCATCAGTGAAATCATAGGCCTAATGATGTCTTTTTAAATACTATGGAAAGATAATTAACATGGATTTATTTATTACTCACATTAACATAAAATTTTGTTATTTACAAAACTTTCCTTAAAAGAACTCTGTGAGGTAAGTAGTGAAAATATCATTACCCCCATTTTAGAGATGAAGAAACCAAATTTCAGAATGTTAAAGCGATTTGGCAAAGTTTTCACAGAAAACATGTCCAAGGTGGAACTCAAGAGTCTGTGCTGTGCAATGGAAAGAACATTGGATTTGGAATCAAAAGGCCAGGGTTTGAATATTGATTCTGCTAACCACTGCAGGAGTGGAAGATGAGTCAAAGTGCAAGATCATGTCAGTATTTTTGGCAGGGTCATTTAGGGGGTGGCAGAGAGTGGAAAGATGTACTGTTTATGAACACTTTGGTAGACCAGCCTCAGTGATGAAAGAATAGTAGTGATAGAGTATTTGCTAAGAGGCAATGAACTTTGTGGTAATATTGGGAAGGCGTGAGGGGGAGAGATTTGTGGTGTACTGGGATTTCCTTGCCACAGTGCCTACCTATGGTGTTTGACCTTGGGTCAGCTTCCCTTGTGTTGTCAGTGTGGTGTGTAAAAGATGTCCACAAGTGTTTGTTTTGATCCAGGGTCAGGACTTGGTTGCTCCAGTATACTCACAAAGCATGTACCAGAATGAAAAAGAAGGTAATCATGAAGCTGTGAGGTCAGATCCAGGCTAAGCAGGGTTATCTGAATTTTATCAACTGAGCTAGAAGCTTCCCCAGTTTCCTCTCTCCAGAAAAGGATACTTTGACTCTGTGCTCACTGATCTTCTATAAAATGATAACTTTTCTCTACTGCTTATGTAGATACTACAATGCAGGATACATTAATATTCTGTATTTATACACTTCTTATAGCTTAGCTTATAATTGCCCTATTAAAATTTATACCCTGCCCCAACATCTTCAAGTGCTAAATTGTACCAGTGGGTATACCGTCTTATGTTTATAGGGTGATGGAAGCTCATGCCACTATTTGTTATATGCACTCATAGACACAAACACAAATTCATAATCCTGGGCCTTCAAGGACTATTTTGAAGCATATGGATATTTAAACTCTTCAATAACAGAGGAGTCTTCTCTTTTGTCTTTTGAGCACTGAATTTCTCATTTACTATCCAAGCCTGCTAAATGCTGTTTCCATCCCCACTTTTATTCAATTCTGAAGCTCTGTTAGCTTTTGTTAATTTTCTGTTCTCTTTCCCCTTCTCTCTATTTTTTCCTTATTTTTTAATCTCCTGCTGCCCTCCCACCCCTTCATGTTTATTTTCACACAAAAGTTTGCCTTTTATGCATGAATAAATGCATAATTATGGATAAAAATATTCAGAAAGAATGCAAAAAGAATCCTCTATAGAAAGATTTGGAAGCCATAACTGTAGAAGATATTTGGAGAAGTTCTGGAAAGTAGTTTCATGATGTTCTCTATAAAACCTTAAATTATAAAGACTGGTGATGAATGTGCACTATCAGCTACCTGAATCCCTTACTCCTTATATAACTCATCTACCATATTCTCTATTTACCTTAGTACTATAAAATGATCCCAGAAAAAGTCAACCAATCATGACTTTTGGTTGTCCACTTGTGGACACCTTTTACACACCACACTGACAACACAAGGGAAGCTGACCCAAGGTCAAACACCATAGGTAGGTACTGTGGCAAGGAAATCCCAGTACACCACAAATCTCTCCCCCTCAAGCCTTCCCAATATTACCACAAAGTTCATTGCCTCTTAGCAAATACTCTATCACTACTATTCTTTCATCACTGAGGCTGGTCTACCAAAGTGTTCATAAACAGTACATCTTTCCACTCTCTGCCACCCCCTAAATGACCCTGACATTTATTTTATTTTTTTTGTGCAGAGAACAAAGAACTTATTCAGGACAAAGCATCATCAGATCATACATTTCTTTTCATATAACAAACCAACCAATTACATCAGGTCAGGTACTATAATCTTTGAGTTCTTGGAGTTTCCCATCTCTATGCTCTTTCATCGCTGCAAGATCAGGGCCTTGCCCTTCAGAAAAAGATTTTGGTGTTTTTATTTTGTATACTTCTAGGTGAAGAGAAATACTTAAGGACTGAGGATTCTTGAAGGCTGGACTTGAGATAGCCAGACTTTATTAGAATAGAATGTTAGAGGTAAAAATGGTTTTAGAATTCCTCTAGTCCAACCCCTTATTTTACAAATAAGGAAACTGCCTAAGAGAGGTAGTCTGCCCAAGGTTAGACAGATAGTGGAAGACAAAATCAGGATTAAAACATAGGTCTTCTTCTAACTGGCACTAACTTGAAATATCAGTCATTAGGAAAGGGATAAAATGTGGTTTCCACTTTTTGTTAGGATATGCAAAAGTGTACCTTCCACATTTATGGCTTGAATAGTTTAAAAAAATTTTCAGGCACAAAAGTACTATAGTTCGTCTGTTATTTTTCCCTACCATGACAGGCTTAGTCTACATGCAATGCATGACATTCTCAAGAAAAATAGCTTTAAAACCATAAAAGATTCATTGCAGCTGGTGAGACTAATTCACATGCTACAAGTTCCAAAGACTTGGACCTAAAATCCTGATGGAAAACCAACCTTATAGACTTTTAATATAGTAAAAGGTTAAGAGAATAAGTACTAACAGATCAAAAATGGGAGGTAGAGAAGAAAGGCAGGGAGAAAAAAGGGGATGGGGAGGCGGCACTGTTCCCAATCCAAATAGTTTTTTTAAATGAAAACCAGGATATGAAAAGAACTAAAACATGGAAAAATGAACACATGCCCAAGGCTTTGCATTACTCTAGAATGTTCCTACTCCCAAGAATAATAAAATTTTATATTTCTGTTCGTGTCACATTGTCGAAGATGCTCTAGTAGATTCTGGGACCACAACAGTGCTAACTTAATTATCTTTAGTACTTTTCAATACTGAGAAGTTAAGAAAATGTTATTGAATGAATGAAGAAATATTTAGGACAAGCTTACTTTAAAAATCAAATATGGAATACTGATCTTCTGTACTCTTATTTCCGCTAAAAAACTATAATAAGAAGAATAGTTGATTTTATATATTGCTTTGAGGTTTGCAAAACGCTTGATGTATATTTATCTCATGTGAGCATACTAATAACCCTGTGAGATAAATATTATTTTCCCCATTTTATAGTTGATTCAAATGAGTATCTGAAAACTATTTTGCTTCTGAAAAAGGAAGGGTATTCATTTTTGCCTGGATCTCATTTCCCACAAAATCATTAACTATAATAGTCCATTAATAACACATTGAATTACTAAATATTCATTTGTTGCTGAGCCAAGAAATAGCAAGCTGCTATATAGGCCGATTAACCTGGACAAAGCATCCAGGCTAGAGAAGTGAGGTGAAATGGGAAGAGGGAGTAAGAGAAGAGGATAAGCCGTTATTAAGGATATGCTATGTGCTGGGCATTGAACTAAGTATTACATAGATCATTTGATCCTCATAACAGCTCTACAAGGTAGGTGCTATTATCTCCATTATACAGTTAAGTAAACTGAGATGGGGACCAAGTGCCCTGCATAGAGTTAGTAAGTATCTGAGGCTGATTTGAACTTAGGTCTTCCTAACTCCAGGTCTGGTACTCTAACCATTGTACCACCTAGCTGCCTGTAGATGGGCAATGGAGAGTTGGTTTTTTTAATGGTCTTAAAAGTAAAATGGGAATCTGCATTTGACACAATAAGAAACAGAGCTAATATAAAATACTAAGTAAGGAAAAGGCATGATAAAATAGTACTTAAAGATTTCTAGCAGTCGTGGGTTTGAATTTGGTTGTAAGGAAGATAGAAGGGAAAGGTAGGATCAGTCAATATGCATGTATTAAGTGCCTTTTATAGGCCAGGTACTGTGCTCAATGTTAGGAATACAGAAAGGGCAAAAGGCAGTTCCTCAAGGAGCTTACAATCTCATGGAAGGAGACAACATGTAAACAAGTGCATATAAAACAGACTATATACAGGGTAAATAGGAAAAACTTAACAGGGAGTAGGGGTAACCACACTGGCATACCCAGAATATCTGTTAGCACAGGTTTTTAGATCTGCTTTACTAGAAAAGATAGATGGTTAAGAGGTCAACAATCTTTTTAAAATTATATTCACTAGTTCAGAGGAAAAGTCAGCACCCTGAACTTCAGAGAAAATACAGGCAGAGAAATCAAGACCAACAGAGAGGGTTCTGACTTCCTAAATCAAAGCAATATTACTAAAAACTTACATACATCCCTGGATTGAGAGAACCTTTACATTTGAGCAGTTGGAGAGCTCTGAACATACGGCAACTCAGAATCTTGACCAGGAAATCATAAGATCTTTCTCATAAGAAAGCCCCAAAAGGAAAATACCAACTCAGAATATATATACACTTCTCAGAGCCAGAAGGCATCACAACCCTCATGACTCAGTGCCTAATTAGAAATTAGCAAAAGGTGTGAAAGTCTTCCTATAAGCAAACCTCCCCTAAGCAAGCTTCTCTTAATGGTCTCCACATGAGGCCTATTAATGGGGACACAAAGGGAAAGCAATGAAATTAAGAAGGGTTGGGGAAGACTTCCAGTAAAAGATGGGACTTTATTCGGGACTTGGAGGAAGCCACAGAAGTCAGTAGGGAGAGCCGAAGAAAGAGAGCATTCCAGACATGAGTCAGTCAGAAAAAATACCTGGAGGGAAGAGATCAAATATATTGTTTGGGGAAGAACCAGGTGGCCAGTGTCATTGAATAAAAGAATACATGTCAGGGAATAAAGTACTAAAAGACTGGAAAAGAGGGAGAAAACTATGTCATGAGTGGTTTAAATGCCAAATGGAGCATCTTGTATTTGATCCTGGAGGCAATAGGGAACCATTAGAGTTTATTGAGTAGTAAGGGTGGTAGGGGTTGGAGGGAGGTGACATGATCACACTTGTACTTTAGGAAAATCACTTTGGTGGCTGGATGGAGGATGGACTGGAGTGGAAAGAGGCTCGAGGCAGGCAGATCAACCAGCAGGCTATTACAATAGGAAATAGGTGAGTAGGGTCTGTACCACATAGGTGGCAGTGTCAGAGGAGAGAAGGGATAATGTTCAAGAGATATTGTAAAGATGAAATCAACAGACCTTGGCTACAGATTGGTTAAAGGGAGGAAGGTGAAAAATAATGAGAAATTTAGGATGATTCCTAGATTGTGAGACTAAGGGACTAGGAGGATGGCATTCCCTCCTCCAAAAATAAGGAAGGTAGAAAAGGGAGGTTTTAGGGGGAAAGATAATTGTTGTTTTCCTTTGTTCTTGAATGACATCACTGTGTTGGGGTCAAAGTACAGTGTGTCTAACTGTGGTTGATCAGAACAATATGAGCTCAGAAGGCTCTACCACTGGTTGGGCACGAATAATCTATATAAAAATTTGGAGTAGAAATATCTCCAAATTTGTACATCTCATGTTTCATTTGAGATACTACAGCTCTGCTTTGCTCATAGAGCACAGCACCTTCTTCAATGTAGGCAAACCACACTGGACAGTCCTGTGCCAGCATCTCTCATGTCATGCAATCAGTTTCAGAGTTCTTCTGTGAGACCTTCAGTGTCCTTGTATCCCTTCTTGTGACCTCCATATGAGGACTTGTCTTGTGTGAGTTCTCCATAAAATAGTCTTTTAAGCAAATGTATATTTGGCATTTGAACAACGTGGCCAGCCAACAGAAGTTGTGCTTTTTCCATCAGAGTTTGAATGCTTGACAATTTAGCTCAAGAAAGTGTCTAGTACCTTCTATTGCCAAGTGATCTTCAGAATCTTCCTAAGACAATTGAGATGGAAGAGATTCGTGTTCCTGGAATGGTGCTGGTATACTGTCAAGGTTTCACAGGCACACAACGAGGTCAGCACAATGGCTCTGTAGACCTTCAGTTTGGTAAGCAGTCTAATACCTCTTCTCTCCACCACTCTTTTTCAGAGCCCCCCAAACACTGAACTAGCTCTAGGAACATCATCATCTGTGTGAACTTCCTTAGTACACCACCAAGATAAGGGAACTTATCCACAGAATTCAATATTTCTCCATATATTTGCTATAACATATGGTTCCACATACAGATGATGTGGTGCTAACTGGTGGAGAGCCTATATTTTCTTGGTGGTAATTGTTACTGACACAAGCAGCAGGAAATCAACCCATGCTTTGTTGCATCTCAACCCCAGAGGCTTCATTGGGTGCACAATCCTCTGAGAACAAAAAATCATGCATCAACTCTCCTTCCACTTTAGTCTTGGCTTCTATCTAGCCTTTTTTTCTTTTTTTTTTTTTTTTTTTT
>NW_027187391.1:14555954-14595175 GCF_028583685.1 Petaurus breviceps papuanus
GATTTAGCTGTTTTTCTGTGAGTCTCAGTCACAAGAGCATAGCATAAAGGAATTAGTTTTCTGCAGAAGCAGAACCACCCACCTAGATTAAACCCAACTTTTTTTCTTTTTTTTTTTTTTTTTTTTGCTTTTTGGAGGGCAATTGGGGTTAAGTGACTTGCCCAAAGTCACAAGGCTAGTAAGTGTGTCAAGTATCTGAGGCCAGATTTGAACTCAGGTCCTCCTTACTCCAGGGCTGGTGCTCTATTCACTGTGCCACCTAGCAGCCCCAGTATGTAACCTTTTCAATTTAAATAATTTACCATCAGTGTGGTAGCTGACCTTGTTGAAGTTAAATACTGCCTTCTTAGAGGAAGATGAACTATCCTACTGATAAACCCTGTGGAGTTCTCATTTTCCACTTAGCTGCTTCTGAATTTCCCCACCATTTTCATCAAACCAGTCTTGATCTTTATGAGTGTTCTGGCCCAGATGAGTAAATGCAGTGCTGTATATAAAACCTCTGAAAGCTGCCCACTCCTTTTCTCCTCCACTGTTGCCAATCATGTATTGGTTCGGATTTTCTTCCAAATTAACAACACATTTCCCCCTCAGAGAAGCACTCTAATCTGTTGACATTAAGTCTTCTGGTAGTCATCTTGGCTTGGGGCAGGAGGGGGAGGCACCACTTTTTTTTAATCTGAAATATTTAGCTTAAAAAGGTGTCTATGATCAGTCAGGCACTATGCACCACTCATCATCTTCATCACTCACATACTGTCTGTCTCTTTTCCTCACAATGACATAGTCTATTAAATGCCAATGTTTGCTTCTAGGATGCATCCGTGAAGTTTTATTGAGTAAATGAAAGACAGTGTTGGTGATGAGAAGGTCATGAGAGGCACAGATAAGTGACCCCACTGCTGTTGCCCTTCTTGAGTCCATTCCTCCCAAGGACTCCCTGCCACGTCTGGTAGTTTGTGCCTACTCTTGCATTAAAGTCATACAGAATTATAAGCCTGTCCTCTTTTCGCCCATTGATGATGAGAGTCTTTAGGTCTTTATAAAATTGTTCTTTGACCTCATCAGGGTTCATCATGGTAGGACCATGCACATGGATTTCGTGCAAGTGACAATCTCATTGCGATGAGCACATCATTCACTCCTTTTGGTATGCATACAAGCTTCTTGACTAGATTAGTTTTGATTGAAAAACCTTTGCCAGCTTCAAGGCACGGTCTTTCATTGTGGCTACTCTAGAAAAATGTGTATCCAGCTCCAACTTTGCAAAGCTGGCCTTCATTTTCTAGCCTTGTTTCACTCAGGACTGTTATTGGAATGAGATACCTGCTGGGTTCTCTAACAACTAGAGCTGTTTCTTTCAGGTCTACTGGATTTTGTGTTGTTCATAAGCATGTACACATTCCATGTACCAATGGTGAGTGGAATCATCTTTGTCAATGTTTTTGTACTTTGTGTTTCAACCTCAGGGTGGGATCCCTGCCTGCTGCAGTAAGTAGGCTGAGGTTGGGTGAAACAGACAATTTCTAGGGCATCTTTTCTAGCCCCTTCCTTGTGCCAGGAGGGAAGAAGTGCAGTCCTTTCAAAAGGCTGCTCGGCCACCTAAGGAGCTACTGAATCTCACTGTTGTTTTTCACTTCAGTGAGAAGGTGACCCTATGGCTTCGGCCTCCTGTGTGCAGGCTGGTGACTACCAGATTCCAGTGTATCCGTCTGTGTCTGCTGCTTTGTCACTTGCCTGACACAGGACGTTGAGGAAGGTAGTATAATTTCAAGCTTTTCAAGTTTAGCTACAAAGAGCAAAAGAAGTATAAGGTGATAGCAGGTTGGAAGGATCAAGTGAAGGTGTTTTGAGGATAAGGAGACATGGGCATATTTGTGGGCAATAGGGGAGAATATGGGATGAAATGGGATCATTTGCATGAGTAGAGATGTTTGTCTTGGTAAGGGGTTAGGCCATTTAATCCTGTGAGACAAGGGTGAAGCAGGATGTAATGTCAGAGGCATCTCAGTGATGGTAAGTAAGGAAGAGGGAAAAAGAGAGAGTTCACAGCAAATGGCCTCATTTTTTTCTATAAGTCAAGGTTCTCAACTGAGAGAGTTGGGGTAAGGGGAACCACAGGAAGTTAGAGGAGAGATGAAAAGTTTGGAAGAGTCACTATGGAGAATGGGATAGTGAGTTGATGAGGGAAGTATAGTTGGACTGTCTAGCAGCAGTGAGGATCCAGTTGACATCATGTAACACAAATTTGTAAGATATGCCAGTTGTCAAGATATGGAATTAAAAAGGTTTAAAATAAGATGAAAGTTGTGCTATCCCTCTTTCCAACAGTATCATTGGCTTGTTGAATTATCAATCAGCATTAGAGCAGTCACTGATAATGAAACAATAAAGTGGAAATCCCTGCTGTCATGGAGTTCACTTCTAGCTCTTATAGGTCTGATGATGAATGATAGCTCCCCTTGTCAAAAAGAAGAAAGATCTAGGAATCCTAAAGTATTTCCTGTATTTCTTTCCTCAACCTCCACTAATTCAAGAAAGAAATAAAGGCCTAGATAGCAGCCTGAGTTTGCACAGTGTGTACTTGACTGCTATGGGAATGGTACTAAGGATGCTAACAGACCCTTGAGCCTGATGTTTACTGTCTCCTTTGACATCTCCTCTGGGCCAAAAAGGAAATAGGAACAATGCTCCCAAATCTTGCACTATGGTTATGGTCTGGATTCATGAGAAAATTTGGAGAAAGAATCAGCAGGATTTGTCCTGGATGAAATATGAATGGAAAGAAAGAGATATGAACCAAAGATGACATGAAATAACGCCTATGAAGAAAAAATTCCAATACCTGGTGATCTTACTGGGGGGTAAGGAGAAGCAACTCAATTTATAGACAGAATGATATTTTGTAAGAAGATCAAAGGTTTAGATGTGGAAAGGATCTCAGTAGCCATTTAGCCCAACTCCCTCACAGTATAAATAAGGAAATGTTTGCCCAAAGGAGTTCGCATGAATGAGGAATCATTCTCATAGACAAATTATCCATGTATTACATATTCAATTTCCCTATTCTATAATAAACACATGGGGAGAGACAAAGAGAATTTTGTCTCTATACAATTTTCACCTTACATACTGACATTAGAACCTAACTCCCAGGTAAGATGTGACTATATTGTATTTTCTTAACAACTCTATTATTGCTAAGAAATATGTTACATTCCTAACTATTAAATTACATAAAGAGGGAGAAAAGAAGCAATTTCTGCTTCAATTGCTAAGCATAATGCCTGCACATCATAGGTGCTTAATAAACTTTTATTTATTGATTGCACAGAGTTGATTTAAGGCCAATGGCAATACTTATACAATATTCATATATGCACATTCTACATAAAATAAGTTGATAAATTGTAAAAACTCCAAGAAACAATGGCAGTACAAAGAAGAGAAATTAGAACAATTTCCCATTTTGAATCTTTTTCAGTATACAGGTGAGCTAATTCATTCTATTTAAAGTTGGTTAATATTACTCCTCCTCTTGTTTTAGGTATTTTCAAATAGAATAATAACTTCATTTTAAAAAAAAGGATCTATCTATGAATTCACAAGAATCAAGGAGCTATTTATTAATGATTATTGTTGCTTTAATCATAAAGGAAATAAGAAGAGTAATTCAATACTTCAGCAATAATATAATAGTTTAAAGTCTGTGATACTGATAAAGTAACTAAAATGTCCATACCCCTTGACCCAAATATTTCACTCCTAGGGTTATACTCCCAAGGTGGCCACTGATAAGAAGAAAGCCCTCATATAAGACTAAAATGTTTACAGCAGCACTGTTGGTGATAGGTAAGTATTGAAAATACAAAAGTAAGTGCCTATCACTTGAAGAATGACTAAATAAATATGGTACATGATATAATGAAATATCATTTAGTTGTAAGAAATGATGTACAGAGAAGCATGAAGAGATTTATATGAACTGATGCAGAAGGAAGTAAGCAGAGGCAAGAAAATAGTCAACCCAATGACTACAACAATGTAACTGAGAACAATCACAAAATAATGAAAAATGAGTGCTGCAAAATTATAAAGCATAAGCATGACTCCAAAAAGGATATGTGAGAAAACATCTCCACCCCACCCCTTTGCAGATATGGGAGGTCCATACATATGGTAATTGCTTATATTTTCAGACTTTTTGATCTGTTGATCAGTTTTGCTGATTTTTTTTCTCTTTCCTTTTTCTCTTATTTCTTAAAAAAATATATTATAAAGGATGACTTTTTGGGATGTGGAAAAGGAAAGGATACTGGGGAAAACTTTGTGGTAATGAGACATCAACAAAAATGTATTTAAAAGGGGTGGCTAGGTGGTGCAGTGAATAGAGCACTGGCCCTGGCATTGGGAGGAGCTGAGTTCAAATCCAGCCTCAGACACTTAACACAAAAACTAGCCATGTGACCTTGGGCAAGTCATTTAACTCCAATTGTCCTACCTTCCCCCCTCCAAGAAAAAAAAGAATAACATTAAAAACATGTATTTAAAAATAAACTCTGTGATAGTCAAATGTTTTGAATGTTAGAATGCTCTAAGACAACTCATTTAAGGGTTAAGAAAGCCTTTCTTTCCATATGTGCTGTTAGATAGGGGAAGATTTCAAAATATCTGACCCACTACCCTTCTCTGTCATTTTCCTCCCGCTTCCTGAGGAAATACACCACATTGCTGAAGTAATTTTAGCAAAACTATATATGTGAGACTCAGTAATAATCACATACCATTACATGTCTTTTACTGGGACAATAAATTTTCTCCGAGAGAAGTTGAAATTAGAAGCAGACATTTTTAATCTCTGCCCATATTGTTAGGAAGTCAGGTTTATGCTCAGAAATCCTAATCATTTTTTGTTTGAACTAACCTTCCCAGACTTTCCTAGCCATCAGGGTCTGTCAGTAAATGACAATATGTTCAACTTTCTCTAACTATATTTGAATTTCTTAACTTGTATTCAACTGTAGCTCTAAGATTCAGCCAAAAATTTCTAGCAAAGTAATAATTGAAATTAAGCCATAGAATCAAAAAGCAATTTTGTCAAACTCAGACAGAAACAAAAGCCACTAAACCATTTATATGGATCTCTACAGGTCACATATTGAATTAGCCACATATTAACAGTATCAAGGTTCTATCATTTTCATTTATTTTGTTAAATTTCCCAATTGCATTTTAATCTGGTTCAGGCATCACTCAGGAGTATTGCTGGCTACCAAGGCTAGCCTTTGACACCTCTGATATAAGGAACCACAGAACTGGAAAGACATGTTCTACTCCATCTTGGAGCTTATAGTCTAGTAGAGGAATACAACTTACACAAGTATATAATATTATTCAAGCTATAGTTAGTAATTTAATATGGGAACTCCAATGTGCTCCATGAGGTTGGAGAAAAGAAAGATTAATTCTTACCAGGAGGAAGGAGAGAAGTGGGAGTAAATATTTATTAAGCACCTACTATGAGTCAGGCACATGTGCTTTACAAATACTATTTCATTTAATCCTCACAATAACCCTGGGAAATATGTGCTATTATTATCTCCATTTTACAATTGGGGAAGCCGAAGCAGATAGACATTAAGTTCTTTTCCCAAGGTCACACACATGGCGAGTAAGTGTTTGAGGCCATATTTGAATCTGTGTTCCTAACTCCAGGTTCACTATTCCGTCCACTACACTACCTGCTTGCCTGCAAGTGATCATAGAAAACTTGCTGGAGGAGGCAGCATCTGACCTGGATCTAGAAAAACTAATATGATTTCATAAGGAAAGGAGATGAATACTAAATAAAGGATAAAAATGAGAGCAAAAGCAGATATGCAAGAATGCTATGATGAATATAGAACTTATGAAGGATAGCTATTGGAGTGGGGACAACTGCAAAACTATTTTTTTAACTATAAAATAATCCATTTATAAATGGTCTTTTGTAACAATCTGAAAGAGCTAAATACTTGATTTCCAGAACTTTCCATGAAAAAAGGATTCTACCAGTTCTCTCTAATGTAAACATTCCACATACCATGGAAAATGCTTATGTAAGTGAAAAATTGGTGAGTGTCTCACATAGTCTACTATAATAAGTCATATTCTGGAAATACTTTACTCCCATAATCTCATCAGTCATCTTATTGTCATTTATAAAGCTTCCACTACACTTCCCACTCTCCCTGCCCTCCTCACAAACACACACACACACACACACACACACACACACACACACATTTTCTAGTTCTAGACCTAGAACATAATTGATACGGTCACTGATACAGGAAAGGATGTGTCAATATGGTTCTACTAACCATCTCCCACACTTTTCAAACTAAAATACATCTCTCAGGCTACAACTTCCCCTAACATGTCTCTCTCTTATTAAAATATAAACTCCTGGAGGGCAGGAACTGTTTTTACTTTGTGTGCTTAGTGCTTAGCACAGTTCTTGGCATACATTAATGCTCAATGAATTCTTATTTCATTTGTTTGTCATTTTGCTCTAGTCCTACAAAGTTTAGAGAAATATTACCCAATGTTCATATTTATTTTGACTCAGTATTTTAATTCAGCATAAGTATGGGTAAGAATAAGTAAATAAGTCAGTAAGAGACTATAAAGGTAACAAGGATGGTATAATGTAAGAAGTCTTCATATATAAGGAATATATACGAATAATTGCCAGCTTTTTGTAAGGTTCAAAAATTTCCTCTAGCAATCTCAAAGTGAGCAACTTGTCCTATATATCTCTATGGATAAGAAAATATTAATTCTTCTATGCCATAAGGTCTGGTTTAATCAAAGTATTTAGATCCTGTAGTGAAGAAGATAAGTCATATTTGACTAAACTCAATCTAAAACCTAAAATACTTTTTTTGCTATGACTAGTCTTACATCTCTAGACAGTTTTAATAATTACTTTCTTTGTCTTGTATTTGTTTTAACTTTTTCCAAAGAGGGGGTGGTGGTGGAATAAGGATATTATTTCTATCCACTAATTCCTAGACATATGAGTAAGTATGTCACCAGCCCTTACAACTGCATAATGGGATTCGTTCAGCAAAGAACTATATTTGTCTTACATGTAATATGTTCATACTAAGAAAAATCCTCATGGTTATTAAAGTTTTTTATATTAAGAATGAAGAATTGTTATTAGAGTTGATCATATTTGCTACAAATAGCAGAAATGAAGTGTTTTTTAATTACTTTTGGCAAATAATTGGTCTTAACTTCCCTACCCTAGATCTAATTCATGAGTACCAACACTTTCTTCACTAATTCTGGGAGTGTTGAGCAAGCTTTTAGTTAGTCTTGTTTAACTTGGCTGTTTAAATGGATAACTCTTTTGTAACTTGGCTCCTTAAGAAAATACCACGCCTCTCTTTATATGAGTGAATATATTTTAATTTGCCTTTTTCTTTGTACATGTTAAAATATTTTTAATCTAAAAAATTATGAGGTGGTGAGCATGTAGAAGTTTGTATTGGTACTAAGGAAACATATCTTTGACAAGTTTCATCTGACAGGCTTCCAGCAAGAAAATCAAACCACTCTTGGTTGGACTATTGAGCAACCAAACATAAAAATATATGGTTTACTGTTGCAATGAAAATATATTGGAATGGACAAAACATATTTTCAAAATGATATTAAGACTGGACTCCAAAACAAATTCCTAGCCCCTAGCCTTTCTGTGCCCCACAATTTTATGAAGTGCTGACTTATTTTAATGGCCCTGACTCTATAGTGTGTCAAGGAAGTCAAATCTTTTTAAAGTCTGCTCACTGAAGAGTTCACTTGTATCCCATGAAAGGTCAGTAAGCTTTGCCCCTACTGCTACATTTGGAAGTTATAGATGATGGAGAAATACAATCAGGATTGTGTCAAATTTTACTCTTGCCCCAGGAAGCTGGGCAAGCTAGTTCCATCGGAAGAGAAGTATGTCCAGTAGAATATCACTTCCCACTTTTCATTGGCAGCTCTCTCATTAATAAAAAGGAAAAGGAATTAAAGCTACACTGAACTATGATAAAAGCTACTTTTAGGTGACATAATTAACTTTTAGTTTAGTGACATACACTTAATCAGTTCTGAATGAATGAATGATAGAACTATTGACTGGCTAACATTGAATTTAGCAGTAGTTCAGGATTCAACAATACAATATAGGCATTTTCATCCCATCAAAGTGCTAACTGCCTATTATGTGTATAACATGCAAACAAATATGTTAATATAAGATATATAGAGATATACATGTATATATGTATATGTGTATATATATATGTGTGTGTGTGTATATATATATATGTATATATATATATATATGATGAATTGGAGATAGTCTCAGAGAGAAGGAACTAGAATTAAGGGAAATTTGGAAAGTTTTCCTGTAAAAGGTCAGACTTTTATTTGGGACTTGAAGAAAGCCAGGGAAGCCAGGAGGCAGAGATGGGGAGGGAGAGTATCCCATGCTTTGGGGAAAGTCAATAAAAATGCTTGAAGTTAGGAGAGGAAGTTTCTTGTTCAATAAATAGCAAGGAGTTCAATGGCACTGGATCACAGATTGGGGATGGGAGAGAGGTAAGGGGGCAAGTTATGAAAGGATTAGCAGACATCTAAAAAACCTCCAAATTCTACATCTTAGAAAAATGCAATATAAATAGGTCCTTTTGCTATAATCACTTGTTTTACATAATTATATTAAAATCACAAGATTTTACACATATTATGAAATTCTTCATCATGAAAACACATTGATCACATTGAATATTAAGTGAATTTTAATGAACAAGCCATTTCTTAAAGTCTAACCTTGATTATAAGTCCATAGATTTCCAATAAGATCTAAATAAGGCAAGTTCCAAAGCCAATGAAGCATATTTATCTTCAGCTTTTGGATACATTTCTTAACATTTCATGACATGTAACATGGCACAAAGTCATGTTTCTGTATTCTATTTTCATTTAGGAATTTCTGTAGTAATGGAACAATCCTATTTTCTCAATATAATAACATATATATCGCCATTTACCATTCTCTCATTGATCTCAAGACCTCCAGGCACATTAGAAATTTTATTTTAATCTCCAAAGCATTTTTCAGGGTGCATATTTTATAGTCTGATGAAGGCATCCAGATTTTATGGGATTGTCCTACACTACTTCTGACAAAGGTTTTTGTATAGCCTTGAATGAAAAAGTGAATTTCATCAGAGAAACGTTTTCTCAGTTTTTATTGTCTTGGCAACGAACAAGCATATTTTTTAAAAAGCAACAATTATTAGCTTTTTTTTTAACTTATCTTCATCTATGCCTCTCTGTAGCAAAATCAATAATAACCCATCCAACTGCTAGATCCCTTTCGAGGTCTTAGATTGCTTTATAAAAATTAATTAGGCTGTTATGCAGTAATAGTTTATCAGGTTTTGGTGTTGTTTTTTTCCTTTGGGCTCCAATGTGACTAATTCTATTTCACTGTCGTTGAATGATGCCTGAAGTATTTTATTTACCCATACTAACAGCCACTACAAAATCTCTAACGTACCTTCAGAACCATACCTTCAGACATTTTCTTGGAGTTCATTCTTAAAAATTATTTTCAAAAAATGAGTACAATGAATATATGTATGGTGTAGAATCCAACCAACAGTTTGTTTTACCCCATCCTTTTTCTGATTCTACCATTTCAGAATTCATTTTGAGGTATTATTAACATCATTTGGAGGAAAATTGAAGAGAACTCAGGGAAACTCCTTCCATTACTACTCTTATCATTCCCTTGTGACTGTGAATATTATTGATATAGCTTGTCATGGGAGTGTATCAGGTAACCCCAAATAGGTCGCAAGCTACTTGGAGGCATGGATTATATATCATTCTACAAAACAGTGCTCAGACTAGTGCTACATATATATTTGGTGATCAATAAATATTTGTTGAAAGAATAGAAGAAACCTTCAGATGCCCTGACACTGATTCCATTTGGATGGCCTTATTTGTGCATTTGTCACTGAGGTAAGTTTTTCCTGTGCTAGATTATAACTTGTCTGTAAATGCAAAAATAGCCTAACAATGCATTCAGGGTAACTTAAATCTTCCCTAAGTTTTTGAGTGATTATGGAACTCATTTAGGGACTCTGGCAATGCCCTGGAGCTTATTCAATCAACAAAATGTCATCTTATATCAAGAGCACCTGGAAGACTTCACTATGTATGAGGAATCCCTCATATATGGATTTTGCATATATGAGCAACCTAAGTGACAGAAACAAATACCTCTAGAAAGTATGTATCATCTTTTTTATGCTTCACTTGATATTACTAATCAGAGGACTGTCAAACAAAGTGTCCTCTATTGCTACAGCTTTCAAAGGAGTTTAGTTTATGGATACACACAGAAAAAAAATTGGATAAAGAATACCTCTTTTTCAGATTATGTTGTGCATTTCAATATGCAACCCACAAAAAGTGTGGATAAAGAAGGAATCTGGTCCAGAATTGAAAAAGAAGGGGAAAACAGGCTCATTTCCCTCTGGGAAATTGTGTGGTGTTTTTGGTGATTACATTCCTCTCTTAAAAACAGAGGTCTAAACTTCAATGTGCTATGAAGTAGCATGAAATAATGAATAAAGCTGTATTTCCTCAGAGTCTGGAAATTCTGGGTTTTAGTTCTGTATCTAACACGTGCTTGGTCTTTGACCTTGGGCAAGTCATTTAACCTCTAAGCTCCCTGAGATACCTTCTAAAATAATAAAGTGGAGAACAAATGTACAATATAAGTGCATCATTAGTAGGGATTATTTCATTCCTCTTTCCTTCATCTCCAGTGCCTAGAACAGTGTCTGGCACATAGAAGGTGCTTAATATATAACTGCTGATTGATTGATTTGTGTGCATTAATAGAGAGAGTCTCTTGACTTCTACTCCAATGAAATCACAGTTCCAATTCCTTCCCCCACCCAAAAATAAAACCAACCTTCTGACAATGTATTATTGTATGTTATATATATATATATATATATATATATATATATACATATGTATATGTACAATGTATAATTATAAATTACAGAATACCTCAATGTCTAAAGAATTAAAATCTATGTCTACCCAAAACTCAGTAGAGAGGAGCATGGTGAGCATTACTAATGAAGAACTATGCAAGAAAATTGGCAGAGATGATATTTGCATCAAAGAAGTATATGTCTAAAAAAAAGAAGTTAGAGGGGCAGCTAGGTGCCACAGTGAATAGAGCACTGGCCCTGGAGTCAGGAGGACCTGAGTTCAAATCTGGACTCAGACATTTAACACTCACTAGCCATGTGACCCTGGGCAAGTCACTTCACCCCAATTACCCCGTCTTCTCCCTTCCAAAAAGAAAAAAAAAGAAGTGAGATTGCTATTTAACAAGAGCAAGATTGATTGATAGCCTGCCTGGTACATTAAGAAAGCCATGTACTGTAAAGGGAATTAGTGAAGGGAATTAGAAGAAAGCCCCTTACATGTTGGTTGGATCTCTGTTAAGGATTTACCAGGGAATAAGAACAAGACTCAACTCAGGTTGAGAAAATATGAAGGGGTTGTGATATTCACTGCAAGATGAAGCAGCTACATTAATCAATTATTCAACAAGTATTTATGAAATACTATGTGCCAAGCCCTATGCTAGGTACTAGAGATTTGTACCTGCCCTTAAGGAGCTTATGATCTATTGAAAAAGATGTACATAAAGAATACATATAAAATAAGATGTACATGAAGAATACATACAAAATAAATACAACATTCTTTTGGAGAAAGGGAACCAGGAGCTCTGAGATCACTAAAGTCCTCATGGAGAAGGTTATATTTTAGCTGATGAAGAGAACAGGGACTTCTAAAGAAAAAGGCCAGTTTTGCTGGGCTATGTAATCCATGAAGGGGAGTAATGTACAATAAGGCTGGAGAGGTTAGCTTCTGAAGGGCTTGAAATGTCTAGGATCATAGTAAGTGCCCAGAAGAACTGTATTATATTTAGTGGAGGAGTGACATGATGTAGTTCCAATGCAATATTCACAGCACTGACGGAGACTATGAATATGTCAGCATAGTTCTGAATTCCAAAATATAACAGACTCTCCATATAGAAGACAGAAGCAAAACATTTATTCAAACATCAGCAAGCCAAATCCCAACACCAGAACCAAATTCATCATAGCAACAAAGAAATCTATACACAATAACACTGCAGAGAGCAACACCATCCCAAAGACTTCCCACAAACAAACACTCACAAGCCTAGCCATCTCCTTACCCAAGTCCTCTTTCCTCCCTCTATTCTAACTGTTCTGACTCCCAGCTTCCTCTGGGTTCTTCTCTACCCTTCCTGCTCCACCCATTCAACAAACTCCTCACACCACAGGCTCCATGTGATTACATTTGGCCTATTAAGGGGCAGGGAAGATCTTCAAATCCCATTATACATAATTCTCAGAAAAATCACTTTTGCCAATGTTTAAAGGATGCACTGGACAAAAGAAAGACTGGTGCAGAGAAAACATTTAGAACACTTCCAATAGTCCTGGTGAGAGGTGGTCATAGCCTTCAATAGGGTGACAGCTATATGAAGACCGAAGTGGTCATATGCTAAAAATATTTAAGAGAGTTTAAGAGAGAGTGACAAATCAAGAAATTTAGGAGTATAGTGTTAGTTAGATGGCTCAGGAAGACCTGAGTTCAAATCTGTCCTCAAACACTTACTAGTTATGTGACCCTGGGCAAGTCACTTAACTTCTTAACTGCCTAGAAGGCAGGCAGGATAGAGGACTGGTCCTAGAGTCAGGAAGACCTGAGTTCAAATACAACCTCAGACACTCACTAGTTATATGACCCTGGGCTAGTCACTTACCCTCTGTTTGCCTTAATCCATTGGAGAAGAAAATGGCAAACCACTCTATATCTTTGCCAAGAAAAACCCATGGATCATATGGTCCACAGGTCCATGAAGAGTTTGACATGACTGAACAAATGAACAACAACAAAAAGTTAGCCTTCATAGGAATAGAGTTTAGAAGAAGAGCATATTTGAAGGGAAAAGTAATGAGTTCTGTTAATGAGTATGTTCATTTCCAGATGTCACTGAAACATCCAGTTTGAAATGTGCAATATGCTAGACTAGAAAGAGAAATAGACTGAGGATTGATATATAGGTCTGAGATTATTCTAGTCTAGGCCTGACATAGGTGAGTCCACTAATTCAGTTTCTATGTTCAAATACAATAAGACAGACATGGATCATAAAGTGAAAATAAAACATCTTTACAAACAAGAGATCAAAATAATAAATACATATAATTATATAATAAATAAATATTTAAATTAAATGTACTGTGGAGTAGCATGAATTTAGGGAGTTTGAATTAATTAATTAAAATAAATAATAAATTTCAAAGATTAAAGGATATAAAACATTTACCTACACATCAAGAGCTCAGAAAAGTGATAGCTGCTAGCCATAGGAGCACAAGTGCATTCTCTGACTCCTATACCCACTTAGCTGACTGAAAAACAGTCAGAGAGCTTCCCATCCTTTAAAAGACTAGTCTAGTGCATATATCCATAGCCACCCTGTATTTAGGGTGCTGGGCAGGCCTACAGCAAAGGGTGTTGAGATGAGATGGAGGGGACCAGCAATGACTGCAGCAGCAGTGCCACAGTGATGGCCCTAATGCCCAGGCAAGGCCATTAAAAGAAACATTGAAGTGACAGGAGTGCAAATAAGAAACAAGGGTGTAATACAAGTTCTGAAAACAGCAAGTCATTTGCATAGAGATGCTAGTCTCATGAGAGTTGATGAGATCACAAAACAAGTTTTGAGAGAGGTCAGTCAATAGGCCGTTATTATAAGCCTACTTATGTGTCAGGCACTGTGTTAAGTGTTGGGCTAATAGATGCAAAAGATGGTCCCAGTTTTCAAGGATTTCACAGCCTAATGAAGCAGACAATAGTAAAACAACCATGTATGGGCAAGATATATAGAAGACAAACTGAAGATAATAGAGGGAAGGCAGTAGCATAAGGGAGGGAGGGGGTTAGTAAAGGCATGTTATAGAAGATAGGGTTTTAGTTGGGACTTGAAGGAAGCCAAGGGCAAAGATGAGAAGGAAGAATATTCCTGGCATGTGGAAGAGAGCTCAAGGCAGAGCCTTAAAGTATAATCTCAGTAAAGGGACATTATAAATGTGATGAACCCACAGAAGAGAATGAAAAGGAATAGTCTGATTAATCAGAGGAGAATCAAGAGAGGGCTGCATAAGGAAAAACAGAGAAGAGAGAATATCCAGGATGAGAAGATAGTCAACAGTGTCAAATGCTGTAGAGAAGTCAAGAATGATGAGAATTGATGACAAGAATGATGACAATTTCTCATAGGAGATCATTTGTAAAAGAGAGATGAGAAGCCTTTCTTTGAAGAGGTGGGAAACAATGGACATGAAACATTAAATGGACAGTAAAAATAAGATAAGATACTTTCATATTTGTGGCTAAATTTGCTGAACGTTTCTTTTCCCATTTCTTATTCATTTTTGTAAGTATGTCTGGGAGAGATATTTTGGAAAATGCAGGTGTGTAAAAAAAGATATTGATGAAAATGTATTTTTTTTCTACCAAACAAAAGAGATCATTGGTGACTTTGGAGAGAGCAGTTTCAGTTGAGTGATGAGATTTGGAGCTAAATTGAAAAGTATTAAGAAGTGAATGAAAGGAGAGGAAGTAGAGGCAATTAGTGTCAGCTTTTTTTTCTAAGAGCTTGACCACTAATGTCATAAATCAATCAAAGTATTGAAGTGTCTGAGGAATTATGAATATAAACACACACATATGTACTATCAATCATCCTAACACCTAAATGTGGCAAGTGTGATGTTTTAGCTAAATGTAGAATGTTAATAGAACTTTTTAATGCTTGAGATGCTTTCCAAACATTAAAAAAGGAATTCACTTTTGAATGATTTGTCTGTTTTTAATTCTGAGTGAGAGATTTATTCATAAATGCTCAGAAATAAAATTCCAAGAATTATCTTCAACATCCTAGAGATTAAATTGAGTTAAAGTAGCATTAACTTGCTTGTCATCTCCCCATGGTGACCTTAAACAGCTTAAAACTAAAAAAGGTAGGGGCAGCTAGGTGGTGCAGTGAGTAGAGCACCGGCCCGGAGTCAGAAGGAGTTTGGTTCCGGCCTCAGACACTTAACACCCATACAAAAAAAACTAGCCGTGTGACCTTGGGCAAGTTAATTAACCCCAACTACTCTCCAAAAAGCAAAAAAAAACCAAAACCTAAAAAAGGTTCTATGTCTTTTTTTCATATACTATTTTGGACAGTTTTTACTGAGAGGAATTTGTGTAAAGGTGAATTTTTCAGTGGTCTCTCCTCCCTACATTCTTAGCAGGATGAGAAATGCAAACTCTTATCTCTAACTTCCTCTTTTTTTGCCAATGCTATCAGCAGGGCTAAGTCACAGACAACTAGAAAAGGAAAAAAGAGAAAATAAAGAATGAGAGTAAGAGACTGGAGCATATGAAAGGGAGGGCAGAAAGAAAAGACATGTGCCTGATGGTAAATAAATCACCACAATAAATTCCCACTCAGGCAATTTGTTGACACTAATGTCCCCAAATTCTTAGTCATAACAGAATCACAGAATTTCTGTATTGAGAAGGAATTTAGGGCCTATCTAGCCTCTCCTGAACTAGACTCCAGTTTCTCACTATTATATCCCTAATCAACAGTCATTCAGCTTTGGCTTGAAGGCCTCTAATAAAGAATTGACACCTCAAGACTGAATTTACCTCTTCACAAATGTAATTTCCTGTTCCAAATTCTCCCTTTTGAAGTCAGACAGTCTTATGTAGTCCTTGAAAACAATTATCATGTCAATTAATCAGTCTACAAGCCAGGTTATGTTTGCAAGAAACCAAGTCAGGCCCAAAAATTGATGCAAGGAGTTTTCTCAAAATTATACATCTCATGCAATTCATGTCTTACCTTAAAACTGGCCCCATATTGATCGATCAGTTATTGTTTTCATGTTCCTTTGATTGCTTATAGATACTTAAGGAATTGGGATACCTCCTTTTCTGAATTCAGGAAATTGTACCTGTTCACCTTTCCTCTCCCAAATTAGAAAGTCCCCAATCTTTCCTCCAATTAGAAATCAGATTATGTAATTTTTGTATCCTGGTTAATTGTTTACTTTTAATTAATTTGTTTTACTTGATTGTATTTAATATATAAAAAATCTATATTAAAAATCTAGCCCTAAGCTGAGGAAAAGGCCTGTTCCTAAATTATTAGACGATTGGCATTCCTTAATAAATCGAAATGTTCAGAATATCAAACCTTTGTTTCCTCAGTCATTTCATCTTTCACTTGTCACATGGGGAAACTCTTGGCAATCTGGATTCTGTCCTGGATTTCCTCCATGACCAAGGTAAATGCCTTTGATGACTAGCCATCTGCCTTTTTATGTCTTATTTGATATTAATATCCTTCTTGGACTTCAGGGGCAGTTTTTAGTTTTACTTTTTATGCCTTGTGTTTAGCCAACTGCCTAGGAAAGAATAAATGCTTAATAAATTCCTTTCGACTGATTGATTGATAAATTGATGGATAGTCAGAAAGTCATCAAACAAAATTATCACATTACATCTTGCAAAAAATCTTATAAGAAACACCTTGCAGGAAAGTCTTTAAGGCAGCAGTTTTACTCAATCAAATGCCTTTTGAGTCTACCAATAGACTGGAACATCTTGTATTCTCTACATCTTTCAGCCAAGTATGTGACTAAAGATTCTATATGTGGTACAATATTACCTGTGAAAGTTTTCTCTTACTTTCAAGTATGCTCTCAGGGAGTGAAGATTAAACTCATATTTTTTTTAATAAATGGGAAAGTAGGAATGTGGAGATTTAGATACTGATATTCTCTCAATCACATGGACAGGTAATATGGTCTGGACAGGTAATATTATTTTTTTCCTACATCTTTGCTTTTCCTTCTTCCTTCACTGTCATTTCTACTTCCTCATATAGAATATCTAGGATTGGGCTATTAGAGTCGAAATGTGTCAACAGTTTTGTTTTATTTGATGGGACAAAAAGTTTGTTATATAAATCTTCATAGATCTTTTACAATTATTTGCCTGTGCTTTGTCCACCTTCCACTTTTATCTTTCAATGCTCTGAGAATAGTTTTGCTTAGGGTGGTTTCTGGCCAAGCTTTCTTTAAACTTTTTTTCCTTCTGCTGTTTCTTGCTATTTGGGGAGGAAATACTACTCCTAAAATTGCACCAGAAATTCCTGTAAGATTTTTGCAAACAAATTTATATTCTAAACTTTGATTGCCTTTGACTGCCATACATTTCCACTTTTGCTGCTTAAGAAGATCTCTAGTCTCTTTTGATCTTCTGGTTAAGAAAACTGACATGCACTGGGTAAACTTTCTTTTAGGAAATTTTTATAATTGGTATTTATAGCCATCCCTCTATGCATTTCCCATTTATTGTCATTTGTAGGGTCTTTGGATCCTGTTTGAAATTGTTCTAATTGTAAATAATGCCTGTTTCTCATTTTTATTCTTTCTTCTAATTTATTATTTATTGTTATCCTTATTCTAACAAGTCAGAAGTCTCACTCTACAGCCAGCTGATTTGGTAATCCGAATTATCCAACTGATTTTAGTAGTCTATTATCAGTGATAAGTTGTCTCCTATCTGTTATAATCAATTTCAATTTTTCTTAGATGATTTGGCTTAAATTGATATTTCGCCAGTGTATACCTTGTCTATAATGATCCATGAAACACTGGGGTTTTTTTTAAGTTTCTGGGTCACCATCCATCTGGTTGGCCTCAAAGATTAACTAGTTGGCCTAAGAAATTGGCTATACAATTGTTTCTAATTTGTAAGTAACCACTTCCTTAGTTCTTCCTAAAGTTATGCTCCTCCCTGTGGCTTGATAATGACCAAAAAAAGAATAATTATAAAGAAAAACAGAATATATGACTCCAAGGACAGTATAAAAATTCATAAGTTACTCACAAGGGAAAATATGCAATCTCTACAACTCAATAGAGGAGAAAAAAAGTTGTTGATGGGAATCACATATCACAACACCCTTTCTTTAAATCATCAGTCAAAAGCAAACAATGATTTATGATCCCAAATTCTACAAGACAAAGAGCTAATGCTAAACATACCTAACAGAAATGAGAATGATGTTCCTTCCATGACTTCACTGCCATTCCTTCTGGAAATTTCACTTGTGAAACAGGCTATACAACATGAGATCTGAAAAGGAAGAATGGACCCCTCCAGAGTTCATACAAAATGGCTATTATGTGGTTCACTGAATAGTAAAATTAATTTATATTTCATAAGAATAAAGTCACCAAGATATTGCCTTATTTGAAGGTGGTAAAATGCCAACTTTCAATTAGTCACATTAATAAAACATATATTGATGAATTAGGGAAAATAGGGCTACTTCAGATAGAATTCTGGACCTAGAAGTCAGGAAAACCTTTAGTCAAATCTTGCCTCCTACCAGCTTTACCAGACTCTGGACAAGTTATTCAATCTACACGTGCCTCAGGAAAGTTGTTAGGACTTTGTGTAGTAAATTATAGATGGTTTTGGTAGAGGTTGGGTGGTTCAGTCGTCAGGGATTCCCTAGCCTGATGAAATCACAGATCCTTCCTCTAATGAAAAACATCGTCCTTCAATACCCACACCACAGTGGAGAGGTGACTCTATGTCCTCAAAGGCTATAGTCCTAGAATACAAGTTCCAGGAGATACTATCAAGACAGAAGAACAGCAAGGACAGGTCTGGCAATGTACTTGTGATGTCTATCATCTGAAGCTAAGTCTTAGAAAGTACTAGAAAACTGAGCACCAGGTAATGAATTGATCTTATTATAGCAACTCATAAATCAAATAAGGTATTAATGGTTTGCTCCCTTTTTCATTGGCTTCAGTACCTATGCCAATTAAATAATGGATTTTTTGAAGTTAAGATAAAAATGAAAGGCAAATAGAATGTCTAATGTAGAATTGTGAGTAATCTAAAATCACTCATTGAATATTCTGATAGTGCAATTCATGGCATTTTAAAGCCATGATGCCTATAGAAGCTACAGTTATTCCTCTTTACTTCTGTTCCACAAATTGTAGGTCCATCAATGATATGACCATCTTATTTAGGAAAATTTTTCTTCAAGATTTTTCCCCCCACAATGAATGTCCTTTATCCTTTATTTCCAATGGGAGAAAGGGAAGAAGCATTTGGTAAACCAAGCACATCATACATATTATCTCATTGACCTTCGCAACAAACTTGGGAGGGAAGTGCTTTTATTAACCCACCCCTGTACAATTGAGGGTCGGCAGAAGTTAAGACACTGACTTGCCTTACTTTGCTATCTCCTTATTTCTCAGTCATGACTTTCATTCTTCTCAGGTTTTAAGAAATTCAGCCAGTCTAAGTGATGGCTTATTCCACACAGAAAGCCTTCCAGTCTTTCAACTATTTCTTCTTGATACTTCCAGATGGAAGGCAAGCTTCCTCTTCTCTAAATTTAAATAATCCATTGCTGAAAATTCTTAGAGGATGATGGGGAGAAATTATAAGAGCTGTGTCTTAGCAACTAAGAAAGAGAAAACTTTTTAGCATTCAAAGTTTCTCTGCTGTGATCCCCCACTGTGGTCTACTGAGTAGGTTAAGGAGCAAAATTGGACCCCTAATGAGAGACAATGGAAATGCATACTTGGAATGAATGAACTCAGCTAGAAGAACTAGGATGGACAGCTGTCTAAGAAGGAACAAAGCTGGCCTTAGGAATTCTGCTTGACAGAGGAAGGCGGGTCTTGCCTAGGAAGTGGCAAAAGTTAACAGAGGAATAAACTTGGCTATGGCAATGTGCAGTCTTTTTGGGAAGACGGGAGATCAGTCTGTAGTTAGGCAGGAAGTTTGATTATCCACTGAAACCCATGGGGAAGAAGCTAATACATCATACATAACAGGGATAATTAAGAGTCCACTATACAGGGGGAAATGTAAGAGAAATTCTCAGTTCTCTAAGAATGTGGCTTTCTAAATAAATTTAAATAACAAAGAAAGTTGATAAGATTAAACAAAAACACCACTAAGAATTAATTTCTCTAGGACTATATTTTAATCATCTATATATGAGAAACAGTTAACCACTGAAAGATCCCCAGACATTGATTGGCAAGATCCTGATTATATGACACTTGGTCCTATAGTTGTTAAATTCTGCATACATGCATGGGTCAATAAGGAAATTCCCTAAGGATACATTTGCTATTGCTAGACATCTGTCTGCGTCACTTGTAGTGTTATATTTACACAGTTCACATACCACTGAATGCATGCTATAGAAGCAATGAATCATGTGCCAATTTGAAACATTCCTATGAAAAAAATAAACCACAACTCTAACAAACAACAACCTAAAAAATCCCACCCCCAACCCCAAACCAATGATTTTCAATCACATTGAAGAATGCTGATATTTTTACTTCTGATGAGGTTCATGAATTTTATACATAGCGAGATTTATAATCTTAGAGGGGTGCCTGAAGGTCAAAGAAGCTAAGAGGCTTACCCAAGGTCACATATAAATGTACTAAGGGATACTTCAGTACTTCATGGATCTGATTTCATCAGCAGGGATACTCCCTCTCCTGATACAAATAACCAACTATCAATGACTTAGGAAATAGTTGCTGTGATCAAAAAAAATCCATTACTCTGCAGTCAACCTGATTTGATGAGCATTCCTGAATTTGGCTAGGTTGGTCTTCAGATGACAGACAAAACCAGACCCATCCTTGAAAGTTTTCAAGCTCAGTCAGACCTGCCAGAGCTTGTACTCTGCTGGAATGGCATTTGGAAAACTAGTGTCCCTTCCACACCACACTGAGGCATCCAAGATTGGATTCTATGTTTCAGCAGGTATTTGGGTTACACTAGGTAGCAATGCTAGTGCACTGAATACCAACATCTGTCAGTTTTAGGGAAGACTCATAGTTGCTGATTGGTGAGACCTTGGTGGAGATTACCATTTCCTGAGGGGCCCCAGTAATGCCTATTTCATTCCCAATTCTCATTCTCTGGTCTGCTCCATGTCTTAACCCCCAAACCCTACCCTTTTCAAATTTCTCTTTATATTTTGCCTTCCTCTTTTACAATTCAAGTCCTTTGAGAGTAGGGATCCATCTTGTTTTCTTGTATTTGCATCCCAAGGGCTTAGTACATTTTGTGCTTATATCTAGCACAAAATAAGTGCTTAATAAATGCTCTATCCATCTCTCTCTATCCAACTTGGCTTTCTCAAAGAAATTTATGGAATGATCCAAGAAGTCACCTTGTGATATGCAATAGGTCCAAGCGACAGGGCCATAAAGAAGATTAGATACTGAAAAATTTCATTGTGGTCTGATTTTATGTCACAGTGCTGCCGTGCCTTGACAACTAACCTCCATGTTGGCATTTCTTGGCCAATCAACTCATTCTGTGTACCAGTCACTGCTGAAGCATATCTACCTAGGTAACAGAATTCAGAAATAGCTTACCACTCAATCACTGATGAGAATCTTTGGCTAAGCAAAGAATATTCCCATTGCAGGCTGGGATACAACCTCTTTCTGCCTTAAGCTTATCTCAGTCCATTGTGTATTGCTGACTCTGCAAAGCAGCTTGTAGCACCTACATGTCTTTAAGAGCATAGAGAAGGTCTTGATAACTATCTGAAGGAGTTTCTGATGATGCTTAAAGGCTGCTTATCATGAAAATATACATGCATGCCTGTATGCAAGCATACACACACACACACACACACACACACACACACACAATCTGTGAACCACAGTTGGATATCCATTTCACACACATAGATAGAGTTCTCTGGAACAGACATTCCTGTTAAATTGACCAGACAAAGAAGGCATTGTACATTCAGCTGTCAAAATAAATGCTGCATTAATAAGTTCACTTTCACTTCAAGTCTAATGATGTCAAAAATTTCATTAAGACAACACTTTTTTTTCCCACAAGAGGTCTGAACCTGAAGGCAAGATGTTTGCTCTGAAGGTTGTGAGTGAGTGTTCATATTTTAATAGATGATTATGATGGGTGGATTTCTTTAAAGCAGTCACAAACAGAAGGCTGTTTAATCTACTCATTGGCTTTAAAAGACATGGCTAACTTGTACAATATATAGTTTGAATAAGGCATTCAAGGAAGTGGTGCCCATTATTTGTCTCACTTATGAATCTACTATTCATTTTAATGACATGCTATTTCACAGTTGAAAAGCACAAAGAAATAAAAAGATAGAAAAGAAAAAATACATATGTTTTCTTTTGAAAACATTAGGACATGATACATCCATTTATTTACTTAGGTGTTATACCTGCTTTCTAAAAGCATTCAAGGAAATCATAAACTAAATGTGAACCAAAAGAAGCCAGCTTGAAATAAAAGCAGGAAAATAGAATATATAGATGTTTCCAGGTACCCACAACAAGTGATTGCTACTACTTAGCATTGCGGTAGGTCTTACAATTCTTGGCACCTACAGAAAAAGGAAAACATGTTCTGGTATTGAGATGGCATGTAAGAACTATAAAAATAATAACAATTTTTTTTTACAGTTTCAGTACATTCCTAGAGAGGAAAAAAGTTTTCAAATTATGCTGTAATTTAATAAATAAAATTGTTCATCAAGGAAATAAGGTTTTTCACACTTCTTGATTGATTCAATAAGCATGAAGTACAGAGTATTGTATTTTCTCAGGACTGTATTTGCTTTGAGGAGGAAATACACAGAAATATATCAAGTGCCTAAAACAGTACTTTGTCTAGAACAGAAGCTTAATATGTTGGTTGAATTGCACTGAATATGCCACATATTCCCCTGCCAAGAATTTAGAATGTCATTGGGGAGGCAAAGTATACACCCACAAAACAGTATATGATTAAGAGCAAAATGGGTGATACAGATAATACCTACTTCAAGAAGTTTGAGAAGGAAAAGTTCAGTATGAATAGGAGTGGTTGAGGTGAGCATCATAGAGAAACCAGGACCTGATTTGGTCCTTGAAGAATGTGTGCAACCTGGATAGTTGGAGGCAGGTGAAGGCCATCCCTGTCAAAGGAAATAGGATGAGCAAGGACGGAGGGATAGGAGTGAGTGTAGTGGGAGACAGAGAGGAGGCAAACTTAAGAGACAAATTGTGTGGGACCTTAAAAGCAAAAACTTTTTCAACTTGTTCCTGTAACCAATGAGGAACCATTATATAGAGGGAATAACATAAAGTGTTGTTTTAATATTATTCTGACTCTGTAGAGCTCAGAATTGTTTGGAAGAGAAAGACATTGGAGTTGGGGTGGGGAACCTGTGGTCTTGAGACCACATGTGCCCCTCTAGGTCCTCAAGTGTGGCCCTTTGACTGAATCCAAACTTCACAAAACAAATATGTTTGTTTGAATTAAGTCCAGGAATGCCTATTTTCTTCCCTCCTCCCACTTACTTGGACCTAACATCGAACTTCTTTTTACAGATTGGGTAAATGGACATTTCCAAGCTCCTTTTAAAGACCCCAGAGTGGCACATACCTGTAATTCCTGCTGAAGAGGCTGGGGCTGGCAGATTGATAGAGCTGGAGAGTTCTGAAGTGCAGTGGACTAAGTTGATTGGGTTTCTGAACTGTCTGGGGTTATTTATGGTGAGACCAGATTTGGTGGGAGAGGAGCACCAATGTTCCTAGAGGGGAGAACCAGAATCAGCAGAGGTCAGAAATGAAGCAGATCAAAGTTCCCATAATGATCAGTAGTGGGATTGGGCCTATGAGTGTCTAGTACACTTCTAATCTGGATGAGAGAGGGAGAGCCAGTCTCAAGATAGAAACATACATACATACATACATACATACATTCATACACACACACACACACACCAGAATGATGAAATTTAGAATATGATTTTTCCTCATCACCAGTTTGGACATGATTTGAGACTTTGAAGCAAAAGAGTTAAAAGCAGGTCTCAAATACTAAATTTATCTTTTCTTTATTCTCAATCTCAAAATATCTACTGGAAAAAGTCAAACTCACCAGCTAAATAAGAACCACAAGATTTTAATTTAATAAATAAAAAAGTACAGTCAATGGAAAATAAAAGAAAATGTATTGGAAAAAAAATACACTTTCCTTTCCCCAAATCCTATTCACCAGAATGTAAATGCTCAGATGGAAAAAAAAAATTAACTACCTTATGACAAATATACTCTACATTGGTGGATGTTATGATTGTTGCAGATTTAATTATAAGCAAAAACAATCTAAAGGAAATAAATGTAATTTTCAACAGAAAACATTTATATTTTGCTTCCCCTTCTGTACTACCATAGTAAGTATGCTTCCTTTCTCAACCCTTCATTTTAAGCAAATATAAAGTAATGTCAGCCAAGTCAGGTCCCTTTGGATTCTAAGATAATATTTATTACTATTTTTTAAATATTCTGGCAAACTTTTTGATAGAATTAACTTACATCATTAAATCTGAGGCAAGCTAGAAATATCCACAGCCACTGACAAGCTCATCATGGTGATAAATAGTTCACCCTACAGATGTCCATATACGGCCAGCCTTCCTATAAGGCTGACAGTTCTGTATGGGGCATTGCGTATGGCTCTTGGCTCAAAGTCACATTCCTTTGGTATGTTTCTCTGGGAGCTTTTGATTTCCGCTTTGAGGGTTGGCACAAACCTCCAATTGCTCTTATAAGAAAATGTCTGCGACTCAGAGTTGAAAATGGGCAAGAATCCTTCTTTAAGTACACAAACACTCCAAGTCTAGCCACTTTCCTGTAGAACTGCCAGGTTTTCAGTATGTCTGATACCTGATCAAGTGACTTTTTTGGGGTGGGGGAGACCATGAGGAGGGTTGAAGAAAAAACATAAGGGAAGGAATGTAGTATATCCACACCTGTACATTTTACAAGACTTAACCAAACGAATTGTAGCAACCAATGCCCAAGTAGACACATACCGTATATAGCTGTGTAAACAGGACTGTGCTGCCAAACTACTGAATTCCTCATTTAACCAGGAAAAAAAATGTGCTCTCTAAAAAGTATTTGCTGTATAAACACTTGCATACAAGTCAAAATTAGTGCATTTTGACCATCTTGCACACAGATTCAAAGCTCTATTTCTTAAAATTATGACCTTCTGTCAATGCGAAGGGGTAAGTCAGAGTTGGACGCCGTTATAAGAGGCTACTATTTCCCCTTACCTCCCAGGATCACACAAACATTTGCTGAGTCACTTATAATACTGCAAGAATTCAAAATCCCATGGCAAGAGTTAAGGACAGAGTGTCAGCCTTTCCTTTTGAATTTCCTGGCTTTGAATGGTCTGCATCACAACATAAACATTATCCACACATACTTTTGGGTCTGTGAATGTCTTGGATTTTTAAAAATAAAACCCTCATCTTCCTATTCCTCCAAAAATCCTAAGTCATAAAAGAGGGATAGAATCTCAGCATAACACATATAATGCCCAACATATTTTTCTGGTTACTCTGAGATTTCATAGGCTGTGTATATTTTAGTATGCATATTTTAGCTCAGCTAAGATTGAAGCTATTCATCCATCTTTTGGCTAACTATGGGCTTTTAGAAACTTTGAAGAAAAATCTTAGGAAATTTCAAAATCAAACCACAGCCATTTTTTATAATGGAAGGGGACAACCTTAACAACAGTGAAACATGCTGGTAATATACTTGGTGTTTGTGTGAAAAACAAAAGAGAGAACAGAAAAAGAGAAAAAATAAAGAAAATACCCTTCCAAGGGACTTAATCTAATCAATTTTCATAGCATCTTTGTGAAGCAATAACCTCTGTCACAACCACTGACATGTCAATTAGTAACACCATAGCCTAGGCTAGTTAATTAACCTACTTGGGCCTTGATTTACTCATCTGTAAAATGAAGGGATGGCTTAGATGGCCTCTGAGGACTAAGCAAAAGTTGCATGACTTCCACAGGACTTGCCAATTTTAGTGCAAAGACTTCAGCCCAGGTCATACCACCCCAAATTTATTGCTTTATTCATTTCATGAATGAGTGTCTCCTATGCAACTCATGAAATTATTGATGTCTCCAAGACTCTCTTGAGAATTCAAAAATCCCCCAGTCCATTTCCCACCCACCTCACCCTACAAAGCCACAGGAGTTCACCACAGAGGCCACATCCCAGCTTAGGTGAGATGGGAGCCGACCACCACTACCCATCCCCATCTGCCACACCTTCTTATCCATTAGCGGTGGAAATAATTGGGGGTTTGGGTCTTGAAAGATTTCACTGTGGTTCCCCACATATTTTGAACTTTCAAAATCACCCGCAAGGGAAGAACAAGTTGGGGACCAAGTTGTCTATAATACACATGTGATTATTAACATAGCTTGGAATGTTCCATCTTTAAATAGGAAACCTGAGGCCTGGAACACTCTGAATAACAATTATGGGGATTCTTGGTGAGCTTTGGAGACCTCCTTTGCTTCCCATACTCACTATTTACATGCCATTCTACTGTACAACACTGGTCACAGATGCAGATTGCTTAACAAGGTAATTGTGCACAGATGATGTGGTCTAAGAAGGAGTTGGACTGGGTATTTGTTCTTGGCTATATTTCAGGAGAAAGAATGGGAACTTTCAAAAGGCTGGCTTAAAAAAAAAGAAGAAGCCTATAGTACTCTACTGATAAAAGATCAGACCAATATTTTTTTAAATAGTTTTCTCACAAGAGAATAATATATACAGTGATTATTATAATGAAAATAACAACCAAATAATGATAAAGGCTGAGTAATAGTAATAACTAATCTTCTCCAGAAAAAAGATAAAATGAAGTATATTCCCTCCTCTTAGGACAGATGTGGGAGACTCTAGGTATGGATTATTGCAAACACTGTCAGATGTAATGATTGTGTTGATTGGTTTTGTACTACTATTTTTCTTTGTTATAAGGGATGACTCATTTGATGGTGAAGGGATATATCTAGAGATGACCAATTAAAAAAATAATATAAGAGACATCAATATGCCTTATTTTTAAGCGGTCTTTCCATCAAAAACAGAATGTCTCAAATATGTCCCCTTTTGGCCCATCTAATGATGGTTATATTTATATAGGTCAAATATGGTATATATTTAAACAGGTATATGGTTTATATTTAAACAGGTATAAACCAAATATGGTATATATACAGGTCTAATGATGGTATATATTTAAACAGGTCAAAAGTCAAAATGCAGCTACTGGTTGACCCAAGGATCAGAAGATGTGGCATTGAAACAGATAAAGTGATATATTGTTGCAACAATTCCTTCTTGCTAAAATAATAATTGCTACAGTCTTTGTGGAGGTGTTTTCAAAAAGGCCCACTGAAAAGCCACTAGTTCCAATAGAGAACAGATATAATAGTTTAGTTCCTTTTTTTTTTCCTTAGAAAGGATAATGAAAGAGAATAGAAAGTGGTGGTGTTCTAGGAATTATTGGTCAAATTTGTTTGCCTGTTGCACACACAAGTGGGGGAAATAAAATACTATTCTTTCTAAGGTCTGACCTCAAATAATCATGCCATATGCTTCATGGCAAATGGCCACTATCATTGTTCATATACAAACATTTAGTTTGGGATGGACTAGCTTATTATGTTAAGGTATAACTTTCCTTTCATAGGACCAAAAAGGAAAGTATGAATTGAGTGAAATGTGTTTCACCCATTTCTTAAGGAATCTTTTGTATATGGATATTTTACTAATTTGGAGGCACATAATAATTGTCTACAAGGTAGATATGCATCCACTTTTTCAGTCACATTTCTTCCTAACTCTATACCTTTCCCCATTCTAAAGAGAGGGCCTGCTTACTCCCACATCAATGATCTCTGATGAAGTAAAAAGATACTTCTTTCCTAATAATAATCATATTCTGTGAATAATGACAAAGGCCTATTCATTCTGTCACATTAATGGACCAAAAAAAAATTAAAATAGCACTCTTTAACAGAAAATAAAGGTAAAGTACTGAGAAGTGCCTCCTCATAATGGGATTCAGACTATGTTCTGCTGCCTGAGTGTCCATCAATCAGCTGTTCCACTTTTTTCCTCCTGATAACTGAGCTATCAAGTTCAGAGATTACCAAGGGGGAACTTTCAGGGACCAGAAAGAAAAAAAAATGCAGGCAGGTTTCTTTTGAATTCATCCAAGTGAAAAACAACTCTTTCCTTTGCTCCCTGAGATATTTTAAGTGCATCCTGGTCTGTCTCTAAACCCCAAATCAACATCAAATAATAATAATAAAATAAAGTCTTTAAACTGACTTTTTAGACAAACTGATTCCCTGTGGTTAGGATTTTCCAACAACCTACCTACAAAAAGAATTGGGGGGGGGGGGGAGCGGCAAGGAAAGGGGAATAGACATAGCAACTGGAAATAAAGGTGAGTTCTAAAAAAAAATAATTAAAGAATAGCCTGAGTATTTCAGAATGATATAAATCAGGAGCAGTAGGAAGAGTAAAGGGGAGGGGGCTTTGAAAAAAAATCCTCCTTGGTGGTGGAAATACTGCGCCTTTTTTGTGGGCTGGAGTGTGCCAGCTTTTTCAGACAGGAGGAATGCTGAGTGTCAAGGGGTCAGGCTCAATCCGGTGCGAGTTGATGAGGCAGGAAGGTGGGGAGGAATGTGCGGAATGTCCCTGTTTGTGTAGGACTCCATTCATCCCATTGGCGAGCGCCGGCTGCCTGGAGCGTATAAAAAGAGAGAGGCAGGCAGTCTGAGACTCACAAAACAACTCTGCCTAGCAGCTGAGAAGGAGCAAAGCAAGGCAACTTCAACCACAGGCTAACGCCTCCAGAGCAAAGAGCTCCTACCGCCAGACAGCCAGTCCGACAGCAGCCTCCCCAAGGCAGACAGGAAAGAAACAAAGGAAGAAGGAAAAACCTACCTACCCCGACTCACCTCCTTATCCATTCACCTTCAACGAGATCCTCGAGATCAGACTCGGACATCCCACCTGAGCACAGACAAGCCAGAGGCACGCTCTGCTCGCTCGCCCGCTAACTGCTCGCAGTCTCTCCCGGAGCATCGCTGGTCCAGTCACCCGTCAACTTTCACTACTCTCGGAGAGCAGCTCTCGAAGATGTCCGCAGGGAGAATGGGACCCATGAGCTTCGCCTTCGTGTTCCTGCTCACCTTCTGCAACCGGGTAAGTGGAGAGACCCTTCACCCCTTCGCGCTGTCGCTGACCCCACCGGTCCCCATCGCTTGGGCTGGAGGTGGCTGGTCTCGGTAGCATCGGTCTAGCATCCCAGAGTAAATCCCAGAGAGCAGGGCTGAGCGGGGACTCTGGGAAAGCTTTGGCTCTGGGCGTAAGGGGAGGGAACTGGGAAGTGAGGAGGGTTTGCGCGGCTTCCTCCCTGTCCTGGTCTCTTACTGACTTGAGTTTTCTCGTTTCCCTCCTCCCCTTAGGAGATAGCCGGCCAGGACTGCAGTGGGCAGTGTCAGTGTGGGGCAGGACCGCCACCAGAGTGCCCAGCCGGCGTGAGCCTGGTGCCAGACGGCTGCGGCTGCTGTAGAGTGTGCGCCAAGCAACTGGGAGAGCTGTGCACGGAGCGGGACCCCTGCGACCCCCACAAGGGCCTCTTCTGTGACTTCGGCTCTCCAGCCAACCGCAAAATTGGAGTGTGCACCGGTAAGGAATAGTTGTCATCCCCTGCCCAGCTCTTCCGTCCCAAGCAACTCTGTTGCTTCCCTTCCTGGGACTGAGAACTGGCATGTCCAAAATGTGCTTTTTTGGGCAAAAGATACCTAGATTTGCCTCAGGCATCAGAAAGAAAGTCTAAAAATTCCATTTCCTTAACCCCCCTCCCCAAAATCAGATTTCCCTTAATTAGATATGTGGTTTTACTTGCACAGAAGGCTATCGTTAGCCGCTGATAACAGAATTGATAACCAATTCTCTATTTAAAAAAAAAAAACTGTTTCTTGAGGGTACTCAAGTCTATTTTTTGTTCTCTCTCTTTCTTGCAGCAAAAGACGGAGCCCCATGTGTTTTTGGAGGGATGGTGTATAGGAGTGGAGAGTCCTTTCAGAGCAGTTGCAAATACCAATGCACTTGCCTGGATGGGGCTGTGGGCTGCGTGCCCCTCTGCAGTATGGATGTCCGTCTGCCCAGTCCAGACTGCCCCTTCCCCCGAAGGGTGAAACTTCCTGGTAAATGCTGCGAGGAGTGGGTGTGTGAGGAACCCAAGGACAAAGACCGGACTGCAGTTGGACCAGCCCTAGCTGGTGAGTTGGCCGTTTTCCAAGAAATGCATGTCAATGATATGAGCTCTTGATCTTTTTCCTATCTATAACACACTAATCAAAAGAAATATGTGTGTATGTATATATATATATATATAATATACATACATACATACATAGGCTACTTGTCTTAAACTTGGGGAACTGGGGTGGGGAAGGGAAAGGGAAAGCTGGTGATGTATCCCCTAGAGCCTAACCTTCTGTTTGTATGCTTTCACAGCTTTCCGACTGGAAGACACTTATGGCCCTGATCCAACTATGATTCGTGCCAACTGCCTGGTCCAGACCACAGAATGGAGTGCCTGCTCAAAAACATGTGGGATGGGCATCTCTACCAGAGTCACCAACGACAATGCCTTCTGCAGGCTGGAAAAGCAAAGTCGTCTATGTATGGTCAGACCCTGTGAAGTTGCCCTGGAAGAGAATATCAAGGTAAAACTTCCTCCCCAACCCTTCTACATAAACACACACACACACACACACACACACCATAAGTTAACCTGAATTGACAATCATCGATATTGGCCACCATTAGAGTGAGTCCTCCTACTCATTTTCCCAACCCTTCCTAAAATATCCAGGTCTAAGTGGACTAGGTTGCTAAAACCAAATATTTTGTAATAGGTCTCAATTTTATGACCAGCATCTTTCACTATTAAATAGTCACAGCAAGAGCTATAAATTCAAGGCAACCTAAGAGAGGCAATATTGAATACGGAGAAATTGGACTGACTGAACATAAATCTGTCCTCATAACAAACATTGAAAAAACCAAAGAATAGGGCTTAGGAAATTGTTAAAAAACAAACAAAAACAAAAAAACATTGTCTGGACCAACCTGTTGATTTTTTTTTTTAATCTTTGTTTCTCTTTAGAAAGGCAAAAAGTGTATCCGAACTCCCAGAATCTCTAAGCCTGTGAAGTTTGAGCTTTCTGGATGCACCAGTGTGAAGACCTACCGGGCTAAGTTCTGTGGGGTCTGCACAGATGGCAGATGCTGCACTCCCCACAGAACCGCCACCCTCCCTGTTGAATTCAAATGCCCTGATGGTGAAGTCATGAAGAAGAAGATGATGTTCATCAAGACCTGCGCATGCCATTACAACTGCCCTGGAGACAATGACATTTTTGAGTCCCTGTACTACAGGAAAATGTATGGAGACATGGCGTAAAGCCAGAGACAGAGAGAGAAAAAGAGAGACTAATTAGACTGTCAACTTGAAAAGATTCACATCTCATTTTTTGTAAACATGATTTCAGTAGCACAAGTTATTTAAATCTGTTTTATTTAAGAAAAAATCCCACAAAATTTCAACCCATTGCTCTATGTGGCATTCAGACAGAAATGAGCAACTGCTGACCCCAGACATTGGTTTGGAGAAGAAAGTAAGACTTGACTGTGGGACCACATCACAGCACAACTTCAGAACTTGTACTAGGTTGGTGCTTAGGGGTCAATAGAGAGCACTTGTGGAAAGGTTTGCACTACCAAGTGGCTGTTCCCTTAAAGTGGTAATGCTGTGTTCCACCTGGTAATGCAATTGAGAAGGAGACCTTTAGCAGTCTCACTGACCTGCCCTTAGCTCCACTGACAGCTGAGATGTGCCTTCTTGGCTGGCAGGGGGCTGGCAAGCTGTTCTGTTCCTCTGGAACAAGCAGTATTTCAGCTATGACATTTTGATTCAAATGACCATGCTCAAAAAGAGTCAGAATCATGTCTACTAGACTGGACAGCTTGTGGCAAGTTAATTTGCCTGCAACAAGCCAGATTTTTTTATTAATATTGTAAATACTGTGTATATATATTTGTACAGTTATCTAAATTAATTTAAAGTTGTTTGTGCCTTTTTTGTCGTTAATGCTTGGATATGTTCAATGTTAGCCTCCATTTCTGAACACCATAGGTAGGATGCAAGGCTTGTTTGACAATGCATTCAAAGCATGAAATAGATACTCAATGGAAATTCTGCTCAGTTAGAGTGACCAGTGGTCAAGACAGATTGTTTACTAAAGGTGAGGCAAGGATGTTGTAAAGCATGACTTGTACATTGGAAAGCAGTGGCCTCACTTTTAATGAACAGATGACCTTCGGTAAAATGAGTGGCTCTCTAATAGCTGACCATTCTTTCCACCTAGGAGCATTTGTTTCTGACTTTGACCAAGACTGTTTTTGAACAGTTTGTTATTTGTTGAGAAGTGTGACCAAAAGTTACATGTTTGCACCTTTCTAGTTGGAAATAAAGTATTATATTTTTTGTACAAATGGCTTGGTTACTCATTTACTCCTTTATAGTTTTCCCTCCAGGAAGCATCCTTCAGTGGAAGTGATTTTCCAGGCTTTAACTTATTTCCCAATACTTCCTTAAGGAAGATCCTTATACAGTACACCTGTGAAAATAGATTCTATACTGCAACGTGAGTCAGAAGCAGAGTTTTGACTCAAATCTAAACTTCACTGAACTAATTAGAATGGCTTCAAGTAATTTAATTTTAGAACCCTAAGAAATTACTGAGTGTACGATGAAATTGCTGTTATAAAAAGCAGTGCATTTAATGAAAAGAAGCCTGAATTAGAAGCCAGGAAGATCCAGGTTCAAATCCTGCCTTTGATATTTACTGTGTAATCCTGGGTAAACCTCTTAGTCTCTGTTTCCTCATCTGTAAAATTAACCAGTTGAGTTAGATGACCTCTAAAGTTTCTTCAAGTTCTAAATGTATGATTCTATGAAAAGTACCTTTTGGGGCCATAATTAGGTTCTAACTTTAATGGGCATTAAAACATTAGAAATCAATACATTATAAGTAAAGATGAATTTAAGAACAACTCATTCATGAATGCTGATTCAGAAATAGAAATCTATTTTTAATTATGTAGGAAACTTTCACTTAAATCTCTTTTGATTTGAATTGGCTGGTATTCTAGAGTCTCAATATCAGTGATCCTATTTTGCCATTTCATTTGAAGTATGGTTCATAAATGAGGCTGATGAGGTTAAGTGAGGATTAGACTTAAAAAAAATCTACCCCACTCAGTTGTGAGTTGAACTATTGAAACCACTAGCAGGAGAGGGCAGCAGGGATTCCAGAGAAACTCATGAGAGCCCAATATTCTACAGTGCAATATAGTTATGGAATACCAGGAAACAACAGCAGTCAGACAGACAAGGCATGGGACAGAGATACTGTGAGTCATCATGAAAGACAAAGTCCTGCAGGAAAACAGACTAGCTCTGCAAATAGTGTCTGTACCGCAAACCAAAGAGGGAAGCCAACACATGTTCAAAATGTGGAAAGGTTGGTTGGTCAAAACATGGGACTTTTCAGACACACCCACACACGTGGATGGCAGCACCACTAGAGGAAGCAACCAAGTTCTAAATTTTTTAAGGGCAGAAACGGTGCTGTTCTTGTTTTGTATCTTCAGTTCTTAGCTCTGGGTTCAATGATATCATGTCTTAACACAGACAGATTGATGGCTCAAATGAAGGGCTCTGCTTCTTTGGCCTTAACTGCTCTTCTAAATGACTTTCCTGATTCTGCATTGTAGTTTTGGGTTGTTGTTTTTTTTTTTTTTTTTACTATTTGCATTTTTAACATTATAAAACCCAAAAATGTAAGAGCAATTATAAAGAAGAACCTTCTCCTAAATGAAAAGTGTTCTTATCTTTAAATTTTTTTTTTGCTGTTTATCAGATAAAAATTCTTTAAAGTAGTCTTGTTATTTGAGATCATAACTATGGAACTAAAAAGGACATTAGAGGTCATTGAGTCCAACACCCTCATTTTACAGATGAGATAACTAAAACCCCTAGAGGTTTACATGACTTGCTTCAAATCAAATGTGGCAGAACCAGAATTTTAATTCAGATGCCATAACTTCAGTTCCCTTTTCTTTGTACCACTGTGTCTGTTTTCATGCTCATGTCTTCATATTCCTATGCACCAATCAGAAGATATTTTTATTAATAGAGGGCAACCTTAGCATAAGGATTCAGTTAGAATTTGAGTTACTGCTTCATTTTCTCATCTGTAAAATCAGGGGGTTGGACTAGATGACCTCTAAGGCTCCTCCCAACTTCAAATCTTAATATACTATGACCTTAAAAGTTTATGGATTCTTTAGACTCTACTTGCTTTCAAATGTTGTCAAGAATTTAAGAGATATATATTGCATTTCATATGAGAAACTTTCTACTTCTATGATTAAATGAATGGTGACTATCTCATAGCATGAATTTGACAAGAAGATACAGATTTCACAACTGGGCTAGCATAGTGAATAGAAGGAATAAGCTTTGGATCTAGAAAGACCCAAGTTTTCATGTCCATCTCTGGCACATATTGGCTATGTGACCCTCAATAGCTCAACTTCAGTGTTTTGGCAACTCTAAGATTAGAAGTGGCAGAAAAGTTGCCCATCTGCATCCATGGAGGGAGTTAAATCATCCACAAATTTCCTATATCAATGCAATCATAAGTTCAGTTTTTAGCCTTAAAATTGATACAAAGATATCCCAGTCTGTATAATTCAAATGATCTACTGGGTCACACTATCAAGTTTTCCTAGAAAATATCAGGCTTAAGAGCATGGAATTAGATATGAAGCCACATGTCATTCTCTGTTCTTGGTAACCCACCATTCCAAACTATCTGACTCTGTAGGTCTTTGCCACCATGCCCTGACAAGAGTACCTTCATCCCACCCATTCAACTACCCATCTTCCCATCCCCTAGGGAAGTGGATATAGCACTGGGTCTGGGAGTGAGGAAGATAGTTCAAGTCTGACCTTAGACACTTTCTAGTCAAGTGACCCTGTGTAATTTAACCTGTGTCTGCCTCAGTTTCCTCAACTATAAAATATAATAATAATAGTAATAGTACCTACCTCCCAAGGTCTTTGTGAAGATGAAACAAGATAATATTTGTAAAGGACTTAGCACAGTGCCTGACAGGTAGTAATGTTTATTTCCTTCCTCCCTTTTCAGATCCCTTTTTTGTATTATCTTTCCCCATTGGTATTCAAACTCCTTGAGGACAGGGACTAACTTTTATATACATATGTGTGTATGTGTATATTTATATATATATGTGTGTGTGTGTGTGTATGTGTGTGTGTGTGTGTATTTATCCCTAATTCACACTTAGCAAAGTGCCTGGCACATAGTACTTACCCGTGTTTCCCCGATAATAAGACACTGTCTTATTATATTTTTTGGACAGAAAAACACCAGAGGGCTTATTTTCAGGGGAGGGCTTATTTTAATGAACATTGACAGCAATTTTAATAAACAGGTAAATGTGAACAAAAAAATGTACCTTTATTCAATAAGCAAATCACTGGGGAAGAACAGGATGACACGCTCACTGCTGCAGCTCTGATTGGATGCAGCTCGGAGCGCGGTGTGCGTTTCAGGGGGGGGGGACGGTGCATACAGAGGGTACCGTAATGTAGCGTGTAGCGCAGGGGATCACCTTCACTACAGTAGCAATCTCAATAGGGCTTATTTTTGGGGTAGGGCTTATTTTAGAGGAATCTTACACAGTAAGGGGAGGGCTTATTTTTGGGATAGGTCTTATTATCGGGGAAACACGGTAATAAATGTTTGTCTCCTGCCTACCATTTGAAATCTTTTTTTGCCTTTTTAATTTCAAGTAATGGAAACAAACTAAATGAATATACACTGGTGTTCTTCCTATAAATGCCTTAATAACTAAGTACATGTCTAGAATAATTAGGGCAATGTAACTAGGATGGAGGCAGGGACTGAGAGTTTTTTGTTTGTGTGGAGGCAATTGGAGCTAAGTGACTTGCTCACAGTCACACAACTAGCAAGTGTCTGAGGCTGGATTTGAACTCAGATTCTCCTGACTCCAGAGCCAGTGCTCTAACCACTGGATCATCAAGCTGCCCCTGACAGTTCTTAAATATTTGTAAAGGACAGAAAAAAAATTTTTTTTAATTTGATTCAACCCAAACTCCACATTCCAGCCTAGACCACTGCCTACTCTGCCATTTATATTAATCTGACCCCGTCTGTCTGCTTTACTCATGAAACAAGTATACCCCCAGCAGAATGATAAAACAGAAGCTACCCTCTTTTCCAAAATCTTCAAAACTCTCTTCCTTTCCTATCCGGATCACAGGAGCCTGCCATACATGTAGGGCTCATGAAAAGTGTCTAAGAAATAAAAGTATGTCAGTGACACTTCTTTGTAAAGTACAGATATTTCTTTTTCACGTGTAACTTCATTGGTTTAGAATCAAGTGCGCTAGTAGTGAAATACTCTCATTTCCTATTTTACCCTAGTGCTAATCATGGGTTACTAACTTTCAAAGAATTTTACTAGACTATAAAATAAGACTGAGAGGCCATGTAATATTAATAGATAGAGAATTGACCTCAGAACAAGGACGATCCAGGTTCAAGGTTCACCTGTAACACTTCCTGGCTGTGTGACCATCGGCAACTCAGCCAGTCTCCCAGTGCTCTGGGAAATGTTCTAAGATTCTAAATTGTCCAGAACGTATCATCCCTTCCATGATAAGAGTTTTGTCATTTATGGAGTTTTAAATGCAAAAGAAATCACAGATGTTGTCCATATCCGTCTAATATGATTAACACTGAAACTACAGTTATCCTTTCCACATCATGATTTTCCCCATGGAGATTTTGATACATCGCAGGTCAGCATAAGAAATTAAATGAGATTTTGGGGGAGTTTTACAGGAGCCGAAGAGAATAGCAGACAATACACAAAGGCCAGGAGATAATACAGAAGAGGTTTTGAAGTTCAGAAATGCAAAAAATATATGTGTAGCATCATATAATATAAACATGTTTTATCTTTTAATACCCTAATAATTCAGACTTCTCTTGTATGAAGGGAGGGCCAAAAAATTTTACATGGATTTTCCAGATCATGGGGGTGCTTCACCCCTAGCCCTCTACAATGTAGAAGGGATAACTATATAGCATGCATACTTTCATCTTAATATGAAGAAGAGTCTTTTTTATCAAACAATATAACATTCATGTAGGATATTGGCCTAAAGTAAACTGTATTCGTCTTGAAATCAGAAGTTTTTTGTTTGTTTTTTGCCTTTCTTTTTCTCCCCAGAGCTTAGTACAGTGCCCAATATATTGTAGACACTTAATAAATGTTTGTTTCCTGACTGACTGATGAAATCTATACTGACATACCCAAAAAGTTAACAAATTCCTTGATATAGTATAATATTAGCTTGTTAACTTATCATTTGTCTCTTTCTTATAAAAATAGATCACAGAATACTCAGAAGAAATTCTGGTTATTTTAACTTTCTGTTTGCTTGGGTGTTGGGTAAACATTAGAGTTTATCATATATAGACAGATGACATAGCCCTTAGGCTTGTCACTTTATCAGGAGCATGCCTAGAGACAGGCACAACCCACAGGGAATTTTAGTACTGGACTTTCCTCCTCCCTTGTTCCTTTCCTTAAATAAAACTGGACAGTTTCCCTTCATGAATTTACAGTAACTTCTCTTCTGCCCTTGACTCAGAGAATCAACTGAAATATAACTAAATTGTTGATTTAAAAAAAAAAACTATATAATGTAAACAAAAGAAAATAAATTTGTGAAAATGACAATCTAGAAACCAATTTGAGTCCCAGAATTGAAACCAATGGGTACAAAGAAATTTATTCTCCACATTAGAGGTGTAAATGAAGAGGTTTCAAATGATTACTCAACTATGGTTTCTTCTCCTTCAATAACTAAAATTTCATCTCCAGATCATGCAAAATGTTTATATAAATATATATTTTATAAAAATATATAAATCACCCATCACCTAAAACAGATATTTAGTACTATTTCTGTGGTATGTAACTTTGGATTCAAATTATATTAAAGATTTTTCTCTTGGCTCCCAAGTTATACATGTTTGGTTTGGAACTGGGACCAGAAGAATAAAATTGAAAGAGTACTATAGAAGAGTCAAGGAGATCTGAATTCTAAACACAAGTCTAACATTAATACTATCCCTGTGACCTTGGGAAAGTCATTTCCCATCTGAGTTTCAGTTTCTTCTTTCTCCTCGATGTTCTTCCCACCAAATTTAGACAGGTAGTTGATAAAGTTTTTGATGATGAAAAAAAATTATTAGATAAAATAATAATGAAATAATTAAAATTTAATTATTTAGAAAATTTAACAAAATTTTGTTCTTGCTGCTCCTCATATGCAACATTCTGTTTATCTGGTCTGTGACATTTAAAAAGTTGGAGACACATAATATCTGACTAATTAATAATTTTATTAATCATGCTAGTATATTACTAATAAAAGGGTGAGTGACATTCGTGAATGCCAAAGATGAATGATGGCAGTGGGCTCATTCCTGAGAGTGTCAATCAACTCTGATTGGCTAATAATAAGAGAGTGAATATTATAATGAGAGGTGGGCTCTTTCCAATGAAGGTCTTAAAGTATGTGAAACTGAGCACCCAAATCTTGGTCAAAGAGACTTGTCAATTTCTATCTTACCTGTCTGACTAAAGGGAGAATCTACATTTTCCCAGACCTGAGCAAAAAATAATGAAAAAAAATTCACCAAAACCTAGAATTTCTATACTGTCTTTGATTAGATCTTAACCTGAGTCAGTCTTTGTCCAAGATTTCCTATACTGGTTGATTTCTGAATGAGGAAGTAGAAAAATGGGGGGGGGGGG
>NW_027187391.1:14595275-14618389 GCF_028583685.1 Petaurus breviceps papuanus
ATAACTATTTACAAAAAAGTAAAAAAAAAAAAAAAAAACAATATCAATTAATTTTTTTTTTATTTTTTTTTTTTTTAATTTTGTTTTTTTTGTTTTTTTTTTTTTTAATTTTTTTGGTGTGTGTGTTGAGAGAAGAAGGAAAAGAGAGGGGGGGGGGGGGGGGGGGGAGGCTCGATCCTAATTCAATAATAAGTTATTAAATAAAAGAGAGAAATAATCTTTTCTCTTGACTCTATGCTGCCCCAACATCTGGACATTCACACCTTCCTAATCTCCTGCTTTGGGAATTCTTAGTTTCCTTCAAATCTCATCTCAAACACCAGCTCCTACACAGGTCTTTCCTACTTTCCTATCCCTCTGCTGGTTAGCTCTTAAAAAGTGTTTTGTTGATTGACTGGTGGAGATAAAGGTAACTTGGTAGACTAAGAGAATGGAAGGTCTTAACTTCATCTGAAGATAACCACCACCTCCTCCACCCAAACTCCTTTTCATAGTAAGGACAGAAATTCATTAATATCAATGACCCTTTATGTGAGCTGCCATTTTCAATACAGCCTTTTTAAATTTTCTTCCTCCTGTGTTCTGCTGAATGAGAATGTTGCAGTAGAGTTTATCTTTTTCTTTTACCCTGAGTACAAGCACATTTATTCATTTAAAATCATCCTCAGACTAGCCTAACGGATAACAACTACACACGAAATACATTTAATAGGTTCTAGTAAACACCTCTCAATTACACAGCACAACAAGAATTCTTGCTGTGCTCCCCAGGCCTGTGTTTCATATAATGTTGCAATGTGTGTTAGAAATCCCCCGTTCATTAATGAGGGCTACCAGCACCTTTATGACTGGCACCTCTGTATTCCCATGTATGAGAGCTACCCAAAGAAATGGAGAACATCACTTTTAACTTTATATGAAGCAGAAATTACTCCCCTCCAGATGGAATTTATCCAGATTTCCTTTAACTAACATACTGAGAGAAGTTAAGTTAGTGAACCTGGGGTGGGGGTGGGAGAAGAGAAGGAAGGAATTGCATTTAATGACCTGTGCTTACATAGGAAAAAAATAAAAACCATTTAACCTAATACAGTGGTTTAACTGAGAATGTGTAAAGGTTGAAATTTCTCCAGAGACTGATTTTCAAAAAGGAAACTAGGCCTAATGTATTCTAGTTAGGCCATTTGCTTTCCATTCCCTGACAAAGTATGGGCAATAAGGAAGCACTTTAGTAATTAAAACAACAGGCACATTTACAACCATAGACATATTTGTAAAGATAGAATAGGCCAATCAGGTCAGTTTAATAATAACTAGAATTTTTATGGCACTGGAAAGTCTGCAAAGAGATTGCAAAAAAATCTATTATCTCACCTGATCCTTACAACAATCCTTGGAAGTAGGTTATTTTTCCCATCTTTATTGTTATTGTTTTTCAGTCATGTCCAGACCTTAGTGACTCCGTTTAGGGTTTTCTTGTCAGAGATACTAAAATGGTTTGCCATTTCCTTCTCTACCGCTTTTTACAGCAGAGGAAACTGAGTCAAACAGGGTTAAGCAACTTGTACAGTCACTTGGCTAGTAAGCATCTGAGGCCACATTTGAACTCAGGAAGAGGAGACTTCCTGACTCTATACCCAGTGCCCTACTGCCCTATGAGTAAATTGAGGCTGAGAGGAATTGAATAACTCGCCCTGGGTCTGAACTGAGATCCTTCTGATTATAAGTCCAGTGTTCTATCCACTATGCCATTGCACAGCTGCTTGTGTATACTTCCTCACTTGAAAAGCATGTTACTCTCATCTTATTTATTTTCAAACAATCTCTAGTCCAGGGGTGGGGAACCTGCAGCCTCGAGGCCATATGTGGCCTTCTAGGTCCTCAATTGCAGCCCATTGACTGAATCCAAACAAGATTTGTGCTGTGAAATTTGGATTTGGTCAAAGGGTCACACTTGAGGACCTAGAGGGCTGCATGTGGCTTCAAGGCTGCAGGTTTCCCACCCCTGCTCTAGCCTGTCATTGTCCCTTTTTCACAAATTACAAATTTAAGCCTGCACTGTGCATGCTGGTGTGCTGGACACTTTGAGTCAAGATCAATGAAACAGAAGAAATCTATGAACCCCGAGCACTGACAAGACTCAGAATAAGGGTCTGGGTTTTAGACATTTTGAGAAGGGCTACTCCTATTTGTAGTGGAGTTTCCCTTAACTCATCCATGTCTTATTGCTCACCCCAATGGGCAATTAGTTGGCCCAGTGGATAGAACACTGTGGTTAGAGTCAGAAAGACTTCTCTCCCAAAGTTCAAATCTTGCCTCAGATATTTGTTAGTAGTGTGACCCTGGGCAAGTCATTTGACCTTGTTTGCCTCCGTTTCATCTGTGAAAAGAGCTAGAGAAAGAAAATGGCAAACCACTCTAGCATCTTTACCAAGAAGACCCTAAGAGTCAGAAACAATTAAACAACCACAAAAAAACGGCTTGTCACAAGGTCCAACCTCTCTCTTTGTCCAAAGAGCTCTCTTAAACTAGTGCAATTGGCCCTTGTAATTGAACCCTAGAGTAATGTTTAAATAAGAGAGAGAAATGATTGCCACTTATACTTAACTCTTTTCTGTCATTTCCAAAAGATTTTCTTTTTAAGTGAGAACAAACCCAAGCCTTCATTTCCCTATAAATGAATTTGTTCTCTTATCAACTCTACCTTTATTCTCTACTTTCTATGACTTCCCTGAGTAAAGAGCATTCAAATACAGAATAGGACACTGAAAAATAGGGGATTAGGAATGTTTTCCACCAAAGCAGGATAATCTTTTATTTGGTCCTTGAACAATTTGTTCATTTAACCTAATTTGCCACTTTCCAAAGTTTTCCTGTTCTTTGCCTTCATGGTTCCAACTGGAGAATTTCCCCATATAACTCAAAATTCTTCAAAGAGTTTGAGGCTTCATTTGGACAAATCCTTTTAAGTTCTTGACTCAGAAATTGCTAGGTTCCTCTCCAAAATTCTGTTGGAGAGCTGAATGAACCAAAGGCCTCATACAAGATGCTGATAGAAACTATAACACAACCAGCATGAAACCAGGGAGAGTTGAGAGGAATAAAGATTTATGTGCCAGGAGACTGAGAATAGGGCTTTTCACACTTTGGATGCTGCTTTCTTCAGCCCCAGAGCAAGGTAACCCTAACCAGGGTGGGACAATCAAGGTTTTATTTCAGGATGAGATTTAAGAGTTACAAAAATTAACAATTCAATAATTATTTAAAATAAGAATAATTAGATGGGAAACTACCAAGGCAGCAAAAATTGACATCTATCCAGGAGTCACTCTGGCAAGTAATCCATATTCCTTCTCGACCAATTTTGTCCTAATTACTTTTGGTAATATTTTCACATCATAAATTACAAAGTTGATTTGAGGACTCCAGCTTGCTATTTGCCCCAGGCTCTAAAATTGCTATTTACATCTTTATGGCCAAGCAACTGCCAGGCCTCATCAAGTTAGAATGCTAGGGAACAAAAAAGGGAAAGGTCAGGGAAATAAGAGTTGATAAAGGTTAGAAAAAAAATTTGTTGAAGAGCTTAATGAGGAGTAAAACTTATACAAAACCCAGAGAAAAGCTAACATACAACCAGCATGGAGCTAATAGAGTTGAGAGGAATAAGTAGACGCTAGGTTGGTTTGTTTTCCAGATAAAGCGTAGGTAGGTATTAGTAGGTATTAGTGAACTATTTGAAACTGTGAGGACATATGAGGATGACTCTAGGGTACGGGGAAAGCTAAATCAAAATGACTTAAATGAAAACGGAAGAAGTGCTTGTCACCTCAGGAACAAATTAACTATGGCTCTAAAACCTTGGTGGTTTGACTAGATGAGACAGTTAATAAGTAAACTGGATTTTCACTTTTCACACCACAACAACTGTAAACTGAGAAGCAGCATGGTATAATAGAAACAGGGGTAGTCACTAGAATCTGGAAGATTCAAGTCCTAGGTTCAAGTTCTAACACATACAGAATGACCTTGGACGGTTCGTTTGACTTCTCAGTGTACCCAGCAACTCTCTAAAAATATAAATTGGGAAATTAGGGGCTAGGTGGTGCAGTAGACAGAGCTATGGTCCTAGAGTCAGTATCTTAGTTCAAATTAGGCCTCAGATACTAGCTGTGTGACTCTGGGCAAATTATATGTGTGTATACATACACATATGTGTACATGTATGTATGTGTGTACACATGTATGCCTGTATCTTGTATGTATGAATAGTTGCTACTCTGTTTTGGTAGAAAGTGCTTCCTCATTAAGGCTTCCCTAAATCAAATGAAATCACAAGTGCAGAAGAATAATAATCATTTATAATTAATTTATGTTTGTTTATCATCTTTAATTACTTGTAATTATAATAATAAAAATTTGCCACATAAATTTTTGCAAAACAATTTCACCAACCCTGCAAGATAGGTTTTATAAATATTAGATACTTCCACATTTTGCAAATGAGGAAACTATTGAGTGGCTAAGTGACTTGCCCATTGTATACCTTACTATTGCCAAATACCTAAGACCTGGTGGATAGAACATGGGATTTGGAATTAGGAAGACCTGAGATCAAATTCTGGTGTCAGACACTTAACTAGCTATATGATCCTAAGAAAGTCACTTCTCTACATGCCTCAGTTTCCTCATTTGTAAAATGAGAAGAATGACAGCACCAACCTCTTAGGATTGTTGCGAAGATCAAATGAGATGACAGATGCAAAGTGCTTTGCAAACCTTCAAGTGTCATGTAAATGTATTATTATTATTATTTTTGCACAGTATTCAAATTTTCTTCATATAAAATTGGAAGCATTTTTGTTCATCTTTCCAACATAATATGTTTTGAAAATATTCTTAAATTTATCAGAGTTATTGACTCTGACTCTCATATGTGGTATGGAACAATGAAAAGAGCACTCTTTTTTGGAGTCAGAGGAGTTGGGTTCAGTTCTCCAAGAAGTAGGAAATCTGGACCTTATTACCCACGTTTAAGAGTCCTGGGTGGAGTCACAGAATTTCAAAAATCATCCCTCCCAGCTTGTTACTAATAAAGAGTTCCCTCTGGCTCTTTTCCAATAAGTTAATCAACTTTTACTTAAAGACCTGCAATGAATGGGCATTCGGTACTTCCAAAGGCAGTTACAAAACTACAATTCTAATAGGTGAAATGACTTGTCCAAAGTCACACAGCTCATAGGGATAGGAGATGAGACTTTAAATTCAGGTCCAAGATATTTTTTTCCTTTTTAACCACACCACACTGCCTGTCACATCCAATAACCAACAAGTAGACAAGCCTGACTATTTTACTGTGAAGGCTCAAGATCTGTCAGTCTTCTTTAAGCAGCAGAAAAAAGCATGAGATTGAACACTCTTCTTTCCCAAAACTTAGAGGTTTCTGGAACATAGTGGAAGTCCAATAAATGCTTATTGACTGACTGATTACTTTAGAAGAGAAAACCATGGAAATCTATATGATTCCCTAATAGTGTTCTGGGATTTTAGATAGATAATGTATGTGTGTGTGTGTGTGTGTGACTATACAGAGAATTTCAGGATAAGAGACAAGACAAGAAGGTGAGAATGTGCTGTGGGCTGTACCATGTGCCATAGTGGGTAGAGTGGTGGACTTGTATTCAAGAAGACCTGAGTTCAAATCCTACCTTGCAGACTTGCATCCCTGAGCTAGCCATTTAACCTGCCTGAGCCAATATTCTTTACCTGTAAAAATGGGGATAATAATAGCACATACCTCACAGTTGTTGTGAGGATTAAACGATATTATATATATACAGCACTTTACAGATCTTAAAGTGACACGTGCATTAGCCATTGTAGCTGAAATCCGAGATCCTTCAGAGCAAGTCTCTTTACACTCTTAAGTTCCCATTTTCTATATCCTAAAAATCAGTGACTTAAACTAGATCACATTTTATATGTTTTATTATACTACTTTATTTGGTTTATCTTTGTATATCATAATAGTTTTTTTTTTATTATTTTTGAGGGTCATGGGGGAAAAAAATGTGTCCATCCTTGGGAATTGCTTTCCCTTCAAGGGTAGGCATAGACTGACCTCTAGTGAACCAAGTGTGCAACAGCTAAAGAATTCAAATGTCTGAATTGATTAAGTGAGGACAATTTTAAATTACATCAAAATGAGCATCTATGTTATCTTTGGCAAAATCAGTCTACCATGTCACTAATGTAAAGACTAAAGCTGTCCTGATCATGAATTAATGTCTTGATCTGTGACTTTCAAAGCCAGGAACAGGGGACCTTCCAGCTAGTGGAAAGATAGAGAAAGAAACCTCATTTCTTTTAATTTCAGCATACACAATGCTAAGTCAAGGTGACAATTTCTCCTATCTATATCCCCCACCTGCTGTCTCCACTGTTTCAGAGTCTTGGATGACCATAGGTGATCACTGTAACACTTGACGGTAGAAAGTGTGGTCTTCCTGACTGTGCTTTGACCTTGGACTTTCTAATTTGATTGGTGCCCAGGTGTATGCATCTCCCAAGAAAAGCCATTCTATTTGGGGAAATTTCTAATTTTTAGGAAGTTTATCTTTGCATCAAATCTAAAATCATTGCTTCTAGTTGTTTTCTGAAGTTAAATGCAAGTTTAATGCCTCTTCCATATGCCACACTTCAAATTTTTGAAAATAGCTAGTGTATTCTTCTTCCTGAGTGTTCCCTTCTTTAGGCTTACCATGCCTAGTTTGTCAGATGATATTGTCTTGATATATATCGTTTACCTCTGAATGGCCTCCCAGTTACAAATGCCTTCGCTATAACATGGCACATGAGAAAATTCATCAAATATCTTTTTGTCATTCATCTAACAAATGCATTTGACTTATCTGAAATCAATCTTTGACCTTTACAAAATATTCTATATGAAATGTCTCCCCCTCTTTGAAACTCCTTTGACTTCCATGATATTGAATTTTATCATTTTCTACTCCTTTTCTGTATCTTTAGTTGCTTCTTCTTTCTATTTTCACTCCTTAAATATTAGCATTCCCTAAGCAGGGGACTTTAACCTTTTTTGTGTCACTGACACCCTTGACAGTCTAGCAGGGAACCTGAGGCCTTGAGGCCACATGTGGCCCTCTAGGTCCTCAACTGTTGCCCTTTGACTGAATCCAAACTTCACAGAACAAATCCTGTAGTGCATATTAATAATGTTGTAGCTTATTGCCTATGTTCATAATTGAGGAAAATGCTGAAGTTCAGTTGGAGACTAAAGAAAATAAAGATGCATTTTTTTTTCTACATTCAAGTTCATGGATTTCCTGAAATCTATCCAGATCCCTTAATTAATGTTGAGATTAAGAACCTCTGGTCTAGAAGATCTATATTGTATTTTTGAACTCTAATAACTATGAATTATCAGTGTTCTGTCTGGTACTATTTTATCCTATGGTCCCACTTGGAATAGATATATAGGGAATGTGCTCTGGCTCGCCCTGCCAAAGCCAGGCAGGCTGCATCTCCCCACCCCACCTCCCGCCCTGCAGTGTACTAGGTTACTTCAAGGGAATAGAGCTGTCACTTATCAACTGCCATCAGCTAGAGTCTCACCAGCTATGTTCCTCCCATTGTTAGTTGGTGAGTAGCTAGCGCCAGTCCCACTAAACCATTTAACATCAATTGGCTTTTACAAGATGATATTTACTACCAAGTACAGAAAAAAGACAAACATACAAACATCTTCAGTAATTCCTGGGCATGCTTTCCCCTCTACCACCTCAGTCACTAGGAGGAATAGACTAAAAACTTAGCGCAGCTCTTACATGGCATTGGTCCCACCAAATCCATATCCAGATGAGGCTTCTTCTCAGCCTCCTCTGCCCCAGGTCCAAGGAACTTCCCCCAATAGTTGTTCCTTGCTATTAGAAGAATTGATGCTGGGTTGACTACAAATCTGTACACTATAACACAATGATGCCAAGGCATAATTTTCTGGCCCTTTCAAAACTCACAAGGTGGTGGAGGCTCCATTCCCTTCAACCAGAACTCAGAGGCCAAGGATTGAGGTCCATTTGGGGGCTACATGGCCTCAGAAAGAAGGTCATAAGATCCCCCCTTGTGGTATTGTTTCTCACTAGACTCTACGAGCAAAGTAGTCTCTGAATGAGTTGTAAAAATAGCATAAGCCTGTTAGACATTTTAAATACTTGCACAAAGTGCTTCCCATTGATGTGTTTAGCCAATTAAAGCCAATCTCATGTCTACTCATCCTTCTCATTCTCTCCAAGCCACTTCATGAAGTAAATCTTCTGAAGGTTTCCCAGCTTCTACGTGTAGGAAAATTACAGCAGCTAGGCTAATTAAGAGGGTTTGTCCAGGTATCACACTCTAATCACAGATACAAAAATCCCAAGAAGCTTTGTCATAAAACCCTTAATTAATCTCTTTCTAGATAAATCTAGTTTTATAAAGTCAGTCTTGGTACCAGGTATTTTTATCCTAGGTTTTGTCCCTTACTCCATGTAATCAATCTACATCAGTCGAACACAGACCCCAGGTTAAAACTTCTATGCTATTTTTATTCTTGGGTCTCTTCTATTCTCTCTCCAATCCTTTATTATATCATCTGCCCCCACAACTTCAGCTACTAGATCTGTGCAGATTAACTCACAGTCTGAATGTCTAGACCAGCCTCCCTCTCACGCTCCAGTTGAAAGTTTCCAAATACTTCCTGCGTATCTCTACCTGGATCTCCTAAGGCTTTAGTTTCTTCATCTATAAGTGGGAAGATTGGTCTGGATGACCCATAGGGTCACATGCAATCCTAAATCTATGATCCTAGCATCTTGGGAGTTGCACATAGTCATACAGTCAAATACTGGGCCAAGTTTAGATTCAAATTCAATTTTCTGCATTATCACAAAAAGGTTCTGTCCTTTCTATTAACAATAACACTTTAAAGTTTGTGAAGCACTTTATAAGTATTATTCCACTTGATCCTCTCAATAACCCTGGGAGGTAGGTGCCATTATTATTTCCATTTTACAGAAGAGTTACACAGCTAATAAAACTAGAATTGAAACACAGTTCTTTCTGACTCCAGGTCCAGCACTCAAGCCACTGAACCACTTCACTATTTAACTATTAATGGTAACTGCGTGTGGCTACAGCTATTACCTTTATAATAGGTATAAAGTGTTTTTATTGTATAGCTCCCTGAAGGCGAGGTTTCTGGTTGACTGAGCAGCGAGTCATCAAAACTGATCTGGAGAAGGAGAAGGAAGTAGGAAAGAGCCTGAATTGTGAGATAACCTATTATCCAAACTCAGCAGATGAACAAGAACTAGAGACTTCACTCCTACTGAAGCTTGGAGAAAGGTCCTAAAAAAGACTATGATTTTGAAACAGGAAAAGATTCAAGAGGACTATGGTCACAGGAAGGATTAGAGGTGATACGGACAAGGCCCAGAGGCAAGAAAGTGTGGCTATTAGGTATTTGTCTTCTTGGGGGAAACTAGGTCTAAATGCTAGTCTAGAATAAGAGCTGGTGCTAATAACACTATCAATAATAAGGGCATCTAATATTTATTTAACATTTCCCATTTACAAAGCAGTTTCCTCATAAAGACATGGTATGTTAGACATGTCATAGATTTTGCAAATGTAGCAACTTAAGGTCTTTTATTTTTTGCTTTTTTTTTTGAAAGGCAAGTGGGGTTAAGTGACTTGCGCAAGGTCACATGGCTAGGTTTTGTGTGTGTGTGTATGTGTTAAGTGTCTGAGGTTGGATTTGAACTCAAGTCCTCCTGACTCCAGGGCCAGTGCTCTACTCACTGCACCACCTAGCTGCCCCATGCAATTTAAGTTCTTAAAGATCAAATTCTGCAGAACTATTGTAGGAAAAATTCCAGATCTACTGGAAAAAAACAAACAAACTTATTCTATCATTTGAGAAGTCTGGATCTATTCATGGTCTGAGTTTAAATAAATAAATAAAAATTTTAAAAATTAATAAAGGTAGATTTCTTGGTGGATTGGAATAGAGAATATGCTCCTGCCATTTCTGTATTTTTTAAAGTGCTGCTAAGGAGGCTGTTAAACCATCGGTAGGTATCCATTTTCTACCATTTAAGGAAAAATTTCGCTCCTGTGATGTCAAGAGAGTAAGAGTAAGGTCCCAAGCCCAATGGGTACCTTCTGTGGAGGATGGATGAGAAGGCATGAACGAGAATTGAACAGGATGAAGAATAAGTGGTTGTGACTTGAACCAATGAAGGGAGTACCAATATTACAGGACTCAATTTGGCTCTAGTCTCCTGGCTTTCCATCTTTATATGGTCTAGTCAAACCAGTCATCTTGCTCTTCCTCAACACACAGCACTCCATCTTCCATCTTCATAGCTTTGCACAGGTTGTCTTCCATACCTGGAAGGCACTCCTTCCTCATGTCTTCCCCTTTTAATGCCTAACTTCCTTCAAAGCTCAGACCAAGCACCACCTTCTACATGAGAACTTTCCTGATCCTTCAGCTGATAGTACTTCCTACTGAAAATGACCTTATATTTATTTTGTCTTTAATTTGTATATACCAATATGCAAAGTCTTTTTTCCTCATAGAGTATTGCTAGTGCTTTCCTTCAAACCCAATCACCTCATATCTATTTTGTATATTCCTATATTATACATGTTGCCCTACCTCCATAGAATATAAGTTCCCTGAAAACAGGGACTTTTTTTTTCTTTGCATCCCCAGGGCCCGGCACATAGTTGGTGCTTAATAAAAATTTGTTGATTTATTGTTTGATCTTTTGAATTATGAACAGTAGAGTTTTCTATGTTAATATCTTTTCAGCTGAACTATAAGTCTCAGGCATAAGGGAATTAAAGTTACTTAAATTTTATCTCTCCATCAATACCTAACAGTGTCCAATGAACGGCAACTTCATATATGTTTGCAGTTGTTTCCTCCCTCCAAGAACCACGATCCCAGTCATTGTATGGAACTTTGGATCCCCTCTCTTTTTGCTGAATCTCTTTTTGTGACTTTTTGTGAGCCTTATCTCCTTCAATTATGCTTTGCATTTATTTGGGTGCTTTTGTGCTTACTGTTATATTCCATCCTAGAATATAAATTCTTAGAGGTCAATAGTCATGTTTCCTCATCCTCATGGGCTAATGCAGTTAAGCATAAATGTTGTTAAGTCATTTTTCAATCATGTCCAACTCTTTTTTATCCCATTCAGAGTTTTTCTTGGCAAAGACACCAAAGTACATTTCCTTCTCCAGTTCATTTTACCAGAGGAAACTGAAGCAAACACAGTTAAGTGACTTGCCCAAGGTCACATAGTAATAAGTGTCTGAGGCCAGTTTTGAATTTCAGAAGATGAGTCTTCCTGATTCCATGCCCAGTGCTCTATCCACTATACCGTCTAGCTGCCCTTAAGAGTAAATAATAAACACTTAATTTATGTTTATCAAGTGGATGAATGTTGGATGGAGAATACATGATATTTCTCAATGAAATACAAGAAGCACATACAAAAACTCACTAACTCCACAAGTATCTGCTTGAAATATCATAATCCAGAAATGTTCATATTTATAACTGAAAAATCTCTATTAAAATCAAGGCTGGTGTACTTCAAAATAAAGATGATTTTGTAAGTGTGATGATCATTTCCGCTAACCCAGATTGCTGCCATTCTACACCAAACTCAGCAGGTTTCATGGTTTCTAGGGTCAAAAAAATTTCTCATCTGGTGGACAGGCCTTTGGAGAGGCCTCAGCTTTCATTTAGGTTTATTCTTAGATGACAGATCTGTAGTCTGAGCCTGTGCTCTGACGACAAAGTCTGAAAATTCTGGGTTACTCCTATGCCACCATGAAGTTCCATAGTATGACTTTGGTGGCAAAGTTACGTCAAAAATATCTGACAAACTTTCTTTTTGGAATAGGTGGGGGGTTAGGAGCCAGTGGACTGGGAACACCTTAGAGAGTTACCTGCGGCACTAAATGGTTAAGTGACTTGCCCATGATCACAAAACCAGTATGTGACAGAGATTGCACTTGAATTCAGTTCTTTATGATTCCAAAGATGAATCTTCTCCCTACTGCCACTTTGCTTCTCAAACTATATGTGATGTTACACACACACACACACACACACACACACACACACACACACACATACTTTTCAACTTCTTTTCATGTCAAACTCTAGTCTCAACTACCCAAGATCCATCAACTGCCCATCTTTGAAAGATTTTAAGCTTTAGCTAAGCAAAAGTTACTGTATCTGTACCTGGGTTTGCATAAGGGCTGGTATTTTTAGGTGAAAAATGAGTAACTATCACCATTTAAAAGATCCCAAAAACTTCATTTCAGTTCCTTAATGGCAATATTATAAAATAAAGTCATGGCTGGTTTTTTTTCCTATAGACAAAATGTGACCAATCAGATTAGATGTGTTTTTTTCCATTGAGATTGTCCATAGAGTTTTAATAGGGCTTATTATACAGCACTAATGATATTTTTAGGAGGTGACTACATGCAGTTGACTAAATCATTCAATAAGCACACAGTGTTGCCAAGCAACCTCTACAAAACAACCTGATGGAACTTTTTTTTTTTCTAAAGTCTCTTAGGAGAACAGAGATCTATAAAGGCTCAAAATAGATTCTTATGTGGAAATTCTACCTACAATGTCTTAATTTTTTTATTTCAGAGTAGATGACATTGAATCTGGATTTCTCCCACTTTAAGCAGACTATAGTGGTTATTATTTTGTGTCTCTCTACTTCATGCTCTCTTCCTTTCCTTCCCCCCCTACATCTCTCTCTCTCCCTCTTTCTCTTTCTCTCTGTCTCTCTCTGTCTTTCTCTGTCTCTGTCTCTGTCTCTGTCTCTCTGTCTCTCTCCTTCTCTCTGTCTCTCTCTCACACATACATTTTCACATTTTTCCTTTCCTATAAATGCTTTCAACAAATTTAATCAACAAAAGTAAAATAAATTACCTGTATACCCCCATGTATGCTAATATGGGGTCATTGAATATAATGCCTATAATATTGTCATTGAATATAATGCCTATAAACATGTTGTCCAATTGGGAAATGACATATAAGGGAGGTAGGGAAAGAGGTAATATGTACCAAACTGAATGGCAGGCAGGATGCCAAAATATCTTAACAAGCTAGAATAAAGGACTGAAATCAATAAGATGTGGATTTAAGAAGGATAAATAAAACCTCAGCTTGAACTTCAAAAGTCAACTTCACGAGTATAATGAGGACAGACTATACACAATGTGAAAAAGATTTAAGCAGTGAGTAGTCAAAGGTGACAACCTCAGAATGTTAATGTGTTCTTGGACTATCTTGAGAGAGACCAATTGTATCCAGAATAATGAGGTTATGGTCCCACTGTAATCTGCCTTGGCAAGAGACCATCTAGAGCATGTGTTCAGTTCTGGATGATGCATTTTAAGGACATTGATGATCAAACAAACAATGACTTACATTGATGTAAGTAGAAAGAGCATTGGATTTTCAGTCTGGGCAATTGGGGTTTGAATCCTTGTTCTAATCCTCTGCTGTTTCCCTATCTGTAAAAAGGGGGTGATAATTACACCTACCTCCCCAGGATGTTGTATGGATAAAACGAGATAATGGTTGTAAATCACTCCAAAAATCATAAAGTGCTATAAAATTCTATAAGGCTCCTTCCATTTCTAAATCCAATTATCCTCTAGACTGACACATATCCAAAAGAAGATGATCAGGCAAAGGAAAAGGGGAATATGTTACATGAGAATTTATCTGTTGGGGGAGCAAAACAAGGATAAATGGATAGAAATCTCAGAAATAAACTGAGGTTCAATGTAAGGAAAACCCTTCTAACAATTATAGTTGTGCCAAAGAAGGATGATCTGCTTCAGAATATATGTGTGTGTATACATGCATACATGTATGTATACATGCATGCATGTATGCATACGTATACACACATGTGTTGTTATCATCATCATTATCATTATACTGGCTATGTGACCCTAGCAAGTGACTTAATTTCTCCATACACCAAGTAACTCTCTCTCTAAGATTCTAAGTTGAGTAGAAGGTAATGATCTGTATTTATAGAGGAATTTCCTAACCAGGAGCTCCCTAGACAAATAAAATTACAAACTTATTCAAAATAATAATAAGAGAAAAATGGAAGAAAATAGGAGGGGAATCATGTTTTTGCTTTGGGTCACTTTAGCCCCAAATATCTTCTCTCATTTATGGTCCCCACATTCTCTAGATCAATTCTATTACATACTTACATTTCTTACAAGTTCACATTTTTCTGGCAAAAAGATTCACAAACAAACCATCCTACTCCATGTGTCCCTATTCTTCACTTTTTTCTTCCTTTTTAATTGACACAGAGCAGATGGATAGCCTACTCCTTTCCACTTATAATTTATTGCTTAAAATGATAGATGGACTCCTTAGCAACAGCACAATGCTTCTTTTCTAATTAGAACGCACTGACACCTTGTGGTCACCAAGGGGCTCGCCTAGTAAAAGAAGAGGGAGATTTAGTAAGGTTTTTAAAACTTCAACCACTCAATCTGGCACATGTTATATGAAGAATTAACCTACTGTTTTCAGGAATTCAATCAAATTCAAAAGCATGTTCATACACACATACATATACACACACTCAAACATACATATATTTATTCACACACACAGTCATACATACATACATACATTTATTTATTCACACAGTGAACAATCAGTTTATTTTCTGAAAGAAGTCTCAGTATCAACAAAGTATTAAAGTTACGGTTCACCCAAAGGGCAATGAAAGGGAACTACACAGTCGGTATGAGTAGTCTAGAATATGTCATAGGATATTGGTCTGGGAGAAGAAAGAAATTTCATATCATGAAGTCTATAAACTTATATCAGTGCAAAAGTGGTTGGTTTCAGTTTGGTTTTTTTGGAGGAGAATCCCTTATTAACTCTAATGATGAAATCACAGAAGGAGCACAGATGATGAGATGTTAATGGATAACGTGTAAACATAAGTCAATACCCTGTAACATAGTTCTCCCTGACGGAATTGGAGGAGAAGCCTGCCATTGGCTAACTGGCCAAAGCTACCTGGTGGCCCTTAAAAGCAAGCTTTCCAGCTCTGAGAGACATTTGAGATAGTGAAGGCCAGGAAAATCTTTGGCAGTCTGACCCTTGTTATTTATGCCAGAGGGCAGCAGGGGAAGGGGAGCTTTCTCTTGCCTTTTCTCCTTTCCTTAATGGATTATGACTCAGTGAAGTAGAGCTACTCATCCAATAAGACACATTGCACCCAGAAAACAGTAAGATAAAGACAAGTAGTGGAGGCAAAGTAAATGAGGATGACCCCCAGCAGCAGAAAGGAAAGGAGAGTTATCTCTGGTAGTCAGGAGTTAAGTTACAGTAAGGAACCGGCATAGAGACCCTGGGCTTGGGGGTGGTTGCAGGTAATGGGGGTAAGAATACCATGAGGAAACCATTAGAAAGAAAAGGATTTGGGGACCCTGAAATATCAGAGGCATGAGTTGCCTTGGTCACTTATGTTCCCCACGTGTATGCCTCACTACCAGCATATTCTAAGTTTTTGTCCACTTTTTCCAACTACGCTGTGCTCATTTGTATACATGGGGAAACTGAGGCAGACAGTTACTAACTTATTCAGTCATTTCCACCTCAGTTTCCTCATCTATAGAATGTCAATAGCAATAGTAACTATAGCATAGGGTTATTGTGGCTATCAAACGAGATAACATGTAAAGTGTTTTGCAAGCCTTAAAGTGTTATATAAATGCTATTATCATTATTGCAAACATAAAAACATACCCCATTTCTCCTTCTTTACAGATTTCCCCTTTTTATTTTCCTTTATTCTCTTTTGTTCTCCTTCTCTGTATTCAATTTTGTAGTTTTATTCCTTCTTTTAGCTTTTTTTTTTCAAACACTTTTAGCAGTTTGACAATTCTCACACATGTGAATAGTCTTAAAGGGCACATAGATGGCAACCCCATCTCCTCATTAGCCTATGTATATTATGCAAGTTCTTCCACAGAGCGTCTACTAAAAGTGATGGAGACTTTCTTCTAACTCTATCCCCTTTCACCTTGACAAAAGACTGAGGAATTTAACCACCCTATTCAAAGCCCTCCCCCAGCTTTATCCAATCCCAGGTGAGTATCTTGTATTTTTGACTCCTTCCTATTTCCCACCCTTCCAGCCTCACCTAATCCTCCACATACTTGTGTAACCACACGTACTTTCTTGTCCCTTTCAGGCATGACATGGAGAAGGGGTTAGGACAGAATGGGAAGAGTGTTATATTATTAGTTAGACAAACAAAAAAAATCAATATTCAATATTTTTTTAAATTCACTGAATTTAGAACTCTTAACAATTGTCTGCATTTTTTACTTCTTATACATCTCCCTAGCACCTAGCATAACTGCATAATAATTACAAAGTAAATATTTGATAATTAATTTTTTTTTGCTTTTTGGAAGGTAATTGGGGTTAAGTGACTTGCCCAATGTCACAAGGCTAGTAAGTGTTAAGTGTCTGAGGCCAGAACTGAACTCAGGTCCTCCTGACTCCAGACCCAGTGCTCTATTCACTGCGCCACCTAGCCGCCCCAATAATTAAATTCTTAATCAGTTTCACAGAAATAAAGTGTTACTTATTCTATGTCAAGCTACTCTTCCCTGTTGAAGTCCACCAATCAATCAGAATCATCAAAGGCAGGCAAGAATCTCCAGAGAGTACTATCACTTGGTCAGAAGAAAGTCAATGAATGAAAGTACTTTTTAAAAATTTAGCCTCCTCATTTGGCATCTAAAAGCTATTTTTACTCCCCGCTGATATTTTCCACTTCAAAATTGTTGCCTTTTTCACTGGTATATCACTTCCATCCCAATTAAGTTTCAGGATTGCTTTCCACAGGCCCTAAACCAAAATTTGGTCACTAGGGATATCTTTCAAAACAGTTTATATGAGAAAGGCTAACAGACCCTTAACTGTAGTGATATTAATGGTGCCTTTGATATATATTAGTGCACAAACAGCTCTCTTCAACTACAGGGAGTGTTCATCAAACACACCACCACTTTAAATAGACACAACTTCTACCAGTCTTACCTTTACCCCCTCCAAGACACTCCACATCCGAAAACTCTATTTATCATTGGCATGCAACAGCTTAGTCTGGGCAAGGGAGTGATTTTGGCGAGACACTCAGCTTGCCCTTCCTGAACTCTCATGTTCCTATTTATGGTCTAGTCAGTCACGGTGGGTTGACTTCTGTTTCCCCTTTTAGCAGTATTTTAGACTTTGGCAGGCCAATTTAATGAATGAAACCAATGAATGATCAAACCAGAGTGGCAGAATCACAAGAATAAGGAGAAAGAGACTGAAATGGGAGCTGAAAGCACAGTGTAAATGATACTGTTATCAAAAAGCTAGGTTAGGCTATGAGTTAGAAAAGTAGTTTAAAATTACTCTACCAAAGTGACTATGTAAGTAAAATGCCTGCTTATCATAAATTAATTACTTGTCCCCATCATCATCGTTATTATTATGACTAACTTCTTAACAATTAACTCATAAACCAGTGTAGGTTCACCAAGAAAAGGTAGGGTCACCCAAAAATTTCATTTTTTTAATCATGAAATTGACTAATAGTCATATTCTGTCTGATATTCTCACAATGTCATGAACCCTCATAAAAAGTACCAGATATATTGAGTGGACTTCCTGGGCAAACCCAAGGGGAGGGAGAGAAGAGTTACACATAATGAATTATGATCTACATTATTAGAGAGAATACCCATATCAACTGGACCACAGATCCATTGGAGCATTGGCTGGTACAGATTAGAGAAATGACATAGATGTAACATAACTGCATTTCAGCTGGTGATTTTACGAAGTATTTCATGATATCTTTGTGGGCAAGATCAAAAGATGTGGGCTGGATGATAGCATAAATGCCATGTGTATCAAATTTGTGGAAAATGTTTAGGTGTTAGGAATAGCTGCCACACTGAAGAATAGAAGTCAGGATCAAGAAAGACCTATATAAATAACAATGATGTTCCAAAGTGAAGAGGATTAAATTAGGCATAAACATCAAACCTTACCCTTGTAGTCAAAAAAATTAACTGTACAAATGGAAGATGGGTACGTAGAATTAGACTACCTTCTACTTCTAATTGAACTGTTCTCCTTTGCTTTAACCTTTGGGGAAGAAGCAGTTCTGCCGCTCATAAAGGCTGACTTATCTACCTGTGGTCTTGATCTCCCCTTCCCTCCAATCATCTTCAGGAGCTTGTACAGCTGGTCCGTCTTTCATCCCCGATTGCTTCCTGTCTCTCGTAAGCTTTCCCAAAACATATTCTGTTTAAAAAACATTCTTCACTTCAACCTCCTATCACCTGCCATATTTTCCTATATCTCTTTTTGCTTTTCATTGCCAAGTCTCCAAGATAATTTTCTATAATTTCTGTCCCAACTTCTTCATTACCCACTCCTCTCTCAGCCCCTTACAACCTGGCTTCTGAAATCATCATTCTAATGAAATTCCTTCCTCAAAGGTTTTCATGATCTCTTAACTTCTCAATCTAGTAGTTGGTTCTTCTTGTGTCTCACCTTTGATATTCCTGGATTCTTTAGTCTAACACCTACTCCTATACTCTCTCCTCCTTTGACTTCCATGGTATTTACTCTCTTGATTCTGTCCCCATTTGTCTCACCACTCCACAGTTTTCTTTACCATTTCTTTCTCTCTCTCTTTTCCTTTATGCATGGGTATCCCAAGTGCATGTGATGTAAATTCTCTCTACCTTCTCTTACTTAATAATCTCTTCAGCTCCTAGGGCTTCAATTATCACTACCTACATGATTACTAAGCCTCCCAAATCTACTCCCCCAGCCCTACTATGTTTCCTGAACCATCTCCCTTCCTCATTCCCACATTTTTAATTTCCTGCTGGATATCTCTCTATATATATCATGTTGTCATGTTAAATTCAACAGGTTCAATCAGAAACTAATCCCATGGTTTTCTGTTAAGAGTATCACCATCAATGCAGGCTCAAAGTTTTAGGAGTTGGCTCAACCAAACTACAACCTCGAATCTTCCTTCTCCCTCATCCTCCTTTTTTAATCAGTTGTCAAGTGTTGTGATTTCTATACCTTTCATATCCGTCCCCTTCACTACATAATAATAATAATGAACAACATTTATCTCATTTTTACTATGTGCCACACACTGTGCTAAGCATTTTACAATTATTATCCCATTTGACCTATCTAACCCTGCAAGGTAGGTGCTGTTATTATCCCCATTGTTCAAATGAGTAAACAGAAGCAAATAAAGTTCAAGACACTTGTACAGGGTCACACCGCTAGTGAGACTCAGCAGTCAGATTTGATTTCCGGAGGGTCTTCTGGACTCCAGGCCTGGCACTCAATGCACTGCCCAGAGCTATATCCACAGAGCCACCACTCTAGTTTAGGCCCTCAACACCTCTTGTTTGAGCACTGTAATGGACTCCTAAATGATTTCTCTGACCTCCAGCTCTGCCCTCTCCAAATCATCTTTCACAGAACTGCCATAATAACCTAAGGCAAATTTCAGACTAGTGTCATTCTCTTACTAAAAAGGGTCAGTCAAGACAAAATGTAAAGTCTTTATCCTGGCATTCAAGGCCCTTGATAATCTGGTCTCTATCTTCCTTTCTAGCCTTATTTGGTGTTCCTTTACCCACTCCAAGTTCATTCCAGCCAAAGTGGAAACAAGCAGTTTCACAAACTTAATATTGAATTTGCTAACTCATTAATTTGGACAAGCTGTCCCATCTTTGCCTTTCAGAATCTTGATCTTCCTTCAAGATTGAACAGAACTGCCACTCCTTCCATTAAGCTTTTTCCTGATCCCTTCAGTGAATAATAACTTCTCCATCTCTAAACTGCTATTCATTACATTTATCTGTATACACCTTCCTCCAATTGAAAGTAAGCTCCTTAAGGGCAGGGAATTTTTTTCATTATTTTTAATATCTTAAGAACCAAGTGTGATGTTTTGCACATGGTAGACCCTTAATAGATTCAACAAGCAACAATAATATCAATCATCACTATGACATGGCACCTTAGATTTGGGGGGTACTAAGTCCCACCAATGATTCATATTATCTGCCTTAGTAAAAAAAAGAATGATTTTCTTGCTGTGCTCTCCCTTGATCAAAAATCATCTGAAATACTGTGTTTAACGCTAATTGTCATGTTTTCAAAAGGCCACTATTAGCCTGGAGACCATCCAGTGAAAGCAAGGAAACTAGAAATCATACTATAAGGGGGTGAATTGAAGTAAATGAGTCTGTTTAGTCTGGGGAAGAGAAGATTTAGGGGAAACATGATTGTTAACTTCAAGTACTTGAATGGTTATTATGTGGAAGAGCATTTGTTTTGTTTGTCCCCAGAGAGTATAATCAACAAGGTAGGAGCTTCAGAGAAGCAAATATTGTCTCAACATAAAGAAAATGTCTTAACTAATTAAAATTGTCCAAAAATGCAGATTGCTACCCCAGGAAACAATGAGTCCCCTATTAGTGGGAATCTTTTAGTAGAAGGTGGATTATCATTTGTTAGGAATGTTGTTGAAGGGAAATCTATAATGTGCAGTTTAGACTAGATGAACTTTTTTTTGTTTGTGGAACAGCTTGTTTCCACTTTGGCTGGAATGAACTTGGAGTGGGTAAAGGAACATGAAATAAGTCTAGAAAGGAAGATAGAGATCAGATTATCAAGGGCCTTGAATGCCAGGATAAAGAGTTTACATTTTGTCTTGACTGACCATTTTTAGTAAGAGAATGGATGTCCCTTCCCAATGCTGAGATATTATGATTCTAAGTTGTGTTGAGGTTTGTTTTTTTTTTTTTTTGGAGGGAAGGGGTTACTAACTTGGAATAATGAAAATAAAAGGAAGAAAGATCTCCACATATAACTAGAATGTTAAATAGGAACAGACTAGGAAATAAGCTAATCAATATAAAATCTGTTGAATTTGACTGCTTCTGTGTTCATAGTGAACCATGAGTTCAAGAGGCCAGGCCAGAATTTCAGTGTCGCATTTATTTAGTGAACATCATATCCCAATAGCAGAATATTAGTAGAGACGGTTGAGAAATGAAAATTGCAAAAAGTTAGCATGTCTTCATCAAGAACAGATCGTATCTAGATGATATGGTAAATAGAGCACTGGTCCTGGAATCAGGAGGACCTCAGTTCAAATCTGACCTCAGACACTGTGATCCTGGGCGAGTCACTTAAACCTTGATTGCCTCAAAAAAAAAAAAATCATGCCAGACAAACCTCCTTTCCTTTTTTGACAAAATTACCAAACTATTTGATGAGAGAGAAGGCTATTGATATAGTTTAATTAGATTTTTGCAAATTTTTGGATAAAATACCTCATACTATTCTAGGAAGAGAGGGAGAGGCATAGATGACAATACAATCAGATAGATTCAGAAGTGGCTAGATGGGTGAACCCAAAGAGTAATTGTTGATGACTGGAGCACAACAAATCTCCAAGAGAATGTCCCTATGGTCTCTATTTGGTCTATGCTGTTTACAATTTATATCAATAACATAGATAAAGGTATAAATGGTACATTCATCAAATTTCCAAATGATGCAAAAGTGGGAAGAATAGTTCACAGAGTTGTTGTTGAGTGATTTCAGTTGTGTTCGACTCTTCATGACCCCATTGGGGGTTTTCTTGGCAAAGATACTGGAGTAATTTTCCATTTCCTTCTCTAACTCCTTTTGCAGATGAGAAAACTGAAGCAAATAGGGTTAAATGACTAGGGGCAGCCTCTTTCCTGCCTAATACTCTACTTGTAAAGTATACCAGGAAACAGAAGGTACCTGTAGAATGTGGAGACTTATAGTCTGCCCTTTCTTTATATCCCTATTTCTTAGCTGGGATTCTGGTCATAAACTCAGGAGGTCACAGCAAATAGTCTAGGCCCATTAGACCAGTGACCAAGCTGACTTATAATACATTAGGAAAAACAGAGCTCCAATGACACTCACTGTTAGAGTTCATGTGATGTGCACTTTTCATGGAACTAAAACAATGTTTATATATTCTATATGACCTATATGGTTCATGCACTATGCTTCTCTTGCCATTTTGTGCTTCTTTGCCCTATATGATAGCATGCAGTGTTATACCTATTGTGTTAGTATTTCTACATGTGGTCTTTATATTTGGTCACTATTTGTAAATTTTTTGAGTTGCAATCTGTTTCCTATTGCATGAGAATTGTATCTTTACTCAGATTTAGGCATTGTTGTCAAGAATGCCACTGATTATATATGTATTTTTTGCATACACTAATGCTAACTACATGCAATACTTATATGAATACCACCTTTAAGGTACCTGAATATACAGTGTAATAGAAAGCTAGGATGATTATTGGCATCTATGTCATGTTATTTTTAATGTATGAAGTATGTTTACTAATATTTAAGCATACCACACCTATATAATTTTTGGGGGCTACACATATTTCACTAGGAAGCTTGTTACTTACCTGAGCATACTAATTATCTGATAATGTTGTTCTCCAACAGACTAAAGAGGACTAATTTTGTCAGCTCCGAGTAGAAATGTTTGAAGCTAAGATGTCAAAAAATAAAAACGAAGATATGAATTTTTGAAAAGATTTGCTGAAATAAAGAGCTGAAAGAGGCCTAAAACAAAGGACTCCATCTAAGCCAAGTTAGAAGAGTTTTGTCTCTGGTCACTCAGAAAGGACTGAAAGACTTAGGTCATTTATTCCCTAAGTAAATTCTTTTTTCTCATACTTACCAGTGTCAAAGGATCTAGAAATGCAGCTAAATAAGTACATGAGAAAAGAATTTGGGAATCAAGCAGAAAGGATGGGTCCAATGGGGGAATCATCACCTGATCCAGTCAGTTTGACAGAGAGAGAGAGAGAGAGAGAGAGAGAGAGAGAGAGAGAGAGAG
>NW_027187391.1:14618489-14836881 GCF_028583685.1 Petaurus breviceps papuanus
AGAGAGAGAGAGAGAGAGAGAGAGAGAGAGAGAGAGAGAGACGTAGACAGAGAGACAGAGACATAGACATAGAGAGACAGAGAGAGAGAGGAGAGAATCCTTGAGTTCCTGAGTGATCTTCCCTAGTTGAACCTTAGGGAAGGCTTTGCTGTGCAAAAATAAAACAAGCTCCTGGGTATTTGGGTTTATTGCCAAAGGGAGTATAGGACATAAATTTGCATAGGGTAATGTGAACTGAGAGAAGTTGGTCACATCAGGTACATTGATACACTTGATTTTACTAATTTCTTTTTTCTTAATTAAATTTTATGTTTATTTTTAGTTTACATCATTCATTTCCACAAGATTTTGAGTTACAAATTTTCTCCCTGTTTTTCTCCTACCCACCAACCCAAAACAGTGATCCCACTGTATACTCCCTCCCCCAATCTGCTCTCTCCTATGTCCTCCCCTATCTCATCTCTGACTTTCCAGTAGGGCAAGATGGATCTCTATACCCCAGTGTCTGTATATCTTATTTCCCAGTTGCATGTAATAATAATAATAATAATAATATTTTTAAACATTTGATTTTAAAACTTTGAATTCCAAATTCTTTCCCTTCCTCCCTTGTCACCCACCCTTACTGGGAAGATGAGCAATTCAATATAGGCTGTACATGTTTAGCTACGCAAAATATTTCCATAGTGGATATATTGTGAAAGATTGACTATATTTCCTTCCATCCTATCCCACACCCCACTTGTTCTGTTCTCTACTTTGATTCTGTCCCTTTTCAAAAGTGTGTGCTTCTAACTTCCCTTCCCCCCAACCTGCCCTCCCCTCCATCTTCCCCCCTCTCATCCCCTTCCTCCCTACTCTCCTGTAGGGTGAAATACCCCTATTTAGTGTATATGTCATTCCCTCTCTAAGCCAAATTCAATGACCTTTTGCCTTCCTGTTCTTTCCTTCCATTATAACAGTTTTCCATTGCCTCTTCTATATGAGATAATTTACCCCATTCTGTCTCTTCCCATCTCTTCTCATTACATGTCTTTCTCACCTCTCAATTTCACCTAAGTATCACACCTTCCTATTCAATTGGTCCTGTGCCCTCTGTGTATGTATACCTGTACACATATATACAAACACTCACATATATATTCATATGCCCATATACCCTCCTATATAGACATATATATGGATATATACATATATATATATACACACTTCTATTCCCTTCAACTATTCTCATACTGAGAAAAGTTTCATAAGTTACAATTATTGTTTTTCCATGTAGGAATGTTAATAGTTCAACTTTGATAAGTTCCTTATGATTTCTTTTCCCTATTTACCTTCTTATGCCTCTCTTGCTTCTTGTATCTGAATGTCTAATTTTCTATTCAACTCTGGGTTTTTTTCATCAAGAATGCTTGAAAGTCCTTATTTCATTGAATGACCATATTTTTCCCTGAAACATGATACTCAGTTTTTCTGGGTAGGTGATTCTTGGTTTTAATCCCAGCTCCTTTGACCTCTGGAATACCATATTCCAAGCCCCTCAATCCCTTAATGTAGAAGCTGCCAGATCCTGTGTTAACCTGATTGTGTTCCCACAATATTCAAATTGTTTATTCGTGGATGGTTGTAATATTTTCTCCTTGCTCTGGGAACTCTGGAATCTGGCTATAATATTCCTAGGAGTTTTCTTTTGGGGATCTTTTTTCAAGAGGTGATCGGTGGATTCTTTCAACCTCTACTTTGCCCTCTGGTTCTAAAACATCAGGGCAATTTTTCTTGATAATTTCTTGAAGAATGATTTCTAGGTTCTTTTTTGATCATGGCTTTCAGGTAGTCCAATAATTTTTAAATTATCTCTCCTGGATCTATTTTCCAGGTCAATGGTTTTCCCAATGAGATATTTCACATTGCCTTCTATTTTTTCATTTGTTTGGATCTGTTTACTAGTATCTTGATTTATCATAAAGTCACTAGCTTCCATTTGCTCCAGTCTAATTCTGAAGGAATTATTCTCTTCAGTGAGCTTTTGAGATTCTTTTTCCATCTGGCAAATTCAGCTTTTTAAGGCATTCTTTTCCTCATTGGCTATTTGAGCCTCTTTTGCCATTTGAGTTAGTCTATTTTTTAAGGTATTATTTTCTTCAGTCAGGTTGACTCTTCATGACTTTCTTGTATCACTCATTTCTCTTCCCAATTTTTCTTCCACTTCTCTTATTTGGTTTTCAAAATCCTTCTTAAGCTCCTCTATGGCCTGTAAACAATTCATATTTTTCTTGGAAGCTTTTGCTACAGGAGTTCTGACTTTGTTGTCTTCTTCCTCTTCCATGCTTTGATCTTTTTTGTCCCCAAAATAGGAATCTAAGGTTTGACTGCTGTGCTTTCTTTGCTTCCTTTGCTTGCTCATATTGCCACTCAATTACTTGACTTTTAAGCTTTTTGCTACAGTAGAATTCTGCTTCCAGAGAGGAGAGCTTTTTCCCAAATTGCTGTGGATTTTGAAGCTGCTGGAGCTATTAACTGAGTGCACTCTCTGAAGCCTCCACTGAAGCAATTCAGATCCAAGTAGGTTAAAGCAAGAGCAATTACCACTCAGAATGGTCTCCTGGTGCCCCTACAATCTGCAGGCCAGAAGCTCTGAAGCAGTCACGCCAAGGCAGCCGCTGTGCCTAAGCCACTTCTCCCTCCAGGTGCAGAGGCCAGACTGCACTCCCGGACCCCCTGTTCCCAAAGTCCACACTGACCTTTTGCTTTGTCTTTGGCATTTATGTGTTGATAATTCTGGAAACCACCACAGCTGCCAGTGATCCACTTTCTCGAAGCCCCTCCAGCTGTGGCTGGTCAAGGCTGCCCTGGCGCTAAAACCTCTGAATCGAGTGGGGCAGGGCTCTGCTCCCAGTACACTGCAATGGACCCCTCCTGTCCACCTACTGGGCTGCCTTCAGCAGGAGATTTGTTTTTCTCTGTCACTTTGTGGGTTTTGTAGCCCTAAAGTTTGTTTAGAATCATTTTTTATAGGTATTTGAGGTAGTTGTGGTGGGAGCAATGGAGTTTTTCTGCTTCTACACCACCATCTTGGCTCCACCCCAATTTTACTAATTTCTACTGTAATTTTCCTTCTGGCAAAGTTTGAACTTAGATTTGGAGAGACAAGAGAGAGGCAGAAGAACTTTTTGGAAGTAGCACCTCATGGAGGCAGAGAGAGAGAGAGAGAGAGAGAGAGAGAGGATTGTTGAGTGCCACTTTGAATCGCCCTGGACTTTTGAGACCTGCCCCCGGAGCTGCCAAGGACTGAGGAGACATGGCTGTTTTGCTGGTACTTTGTCTGTCTGTTTTGATGTTGTTTTGCCAGATTTGCCCACTGGTGAAAGACAGTCCTTTTGTTGAAGAAGTCCTGGAACCTGGCTGTTGGCTAAGAGATCCTGAGACTGTCCTGCAGACAGAGTGAATACTGTCCACTGGTGAAGGACAGTGCTTTCCAATGCCTTCCTTTTTAGAAGGCAGAAACTGGACTTTCTGCTCATTCCACTCTGCCTACTCCTCTGCCCAGTTTCAATTCCACAGAATAAGATGTCTCCTGATGATTCACCTACCTGCCCCCCTTTTTTCTGCCTCCTTTTTTATGCCATCTCCGTTGTTAGATGGTAAGCTCCTTGAAGGCAGGGGCTGTCTTTCTTTTTATTATTTGTATCTCCGGCATTTAGTATAGTGCCTGACACCTAGTGGATATAAACATAAATATTGGATTAGATTGAACCTCCAACTCACCTCATCATGGAGGTGGGAAGCCCTCAGTTGTTATACATTGTACATGTTTTGAGACTTTTTCTATGTATTAACCAGGTGTTCTGGGTTTGTTTTTTTTTTCTTTCAAAAACCAATACTCATTATCATATGGGATGGCTGTCTGAGGCGGTAGGGGAAAGAAGAGTTTGAATAACTATGTTGATGAAAGAAATAGAAGATATGAATAAAAATTTGTTTTAAAAAAATAAAGAGGGGCGGCCAGGTGGCTCAGCAAGTAAGAGCACCGGCTCCAGTGTCAGGATGACCAGGAGATCAAATCCTGGGCTCAGATACTCAGCACCACACCCAGAAATAACTGGCCATGTAACTTTGAGCAAGTTACTTAACCCCGATTGCTTAAAAAAAAAAAAAAAGAGGGTAGTACACAAATTGTCTCTGAAGAGGTGAATAAAGTAAATGAAAACAGGACTATCACAGCTGATGTACATGGAATGGTTAAAGTATTTCAATGAGATATTCTTATTTATCTGGAAAACAACAACCAGGAAGCTTGAATAAACAGAATTTTTTTTTTTACAATTTTTCACAATTCTGAGAGGCCAAAAGAAGCTGAAATCAGAGTTTTATTTGGAAAAGGAATTTCCAAGGCTAATCCGAGGGCAAGCAGATTTGCTGCACCTCCTATGCCCTCTGCTGAACATCTGAAGGACTGCTGTCATCACTGAATTTAGAATTAGGCATCCTAAGGCCCCATGGCATAAGTTGCCTTCTGCATTAATCAAATAAACATTAAACCAGGTGCTTTATCATTTTAGTATTAAAAACATTTCATTTTGTTTTATTAATATTATTATTTAAAAACAATCAAGCATCTTCATATATCTAGTGTGGGAACTCTCAATTAAACAGAATATTCAATTATCCTCCAATAATTCTCTAATTAGCAAAAGCTGCATTTTAATTTATTATTTTGTTGATTGTCTAGACTTAAGAAAGTAATAGATAGAATGTTAACAATGCCAATTAAACTTCCATTGTGCTGTGCATAGAATTCGCTCATCACCATCATCATTGTTATTGTTCTTATCGCTGTTCTTGGTACTGGTTTTGCTATTTAAGAAAGACATGCTTCTCTAAGAAAGTCTCATTCAGGATGTTTTTTGTTTTTTCCCTGTGCCTGAATTATCCCAAAATGTGTCAGCAGAGGGCATCCTCCTCCTTTAAGGAAAGTTTTTTCCACTATTTAGAGCTTCTGTTATGAAGATAAGTTCCCTGGAGACCTCAATTAATTCCTGTCTTACTCTGACAACATTGTTCAAGTTGCTTCTCAAGCGATGTTTAAGGCTGAAGTGAATACAGAGCAAACTAATAAGTTCTCTAAAGCAAATCCTTGGGCATGTCTTTGTTTCCTCTTGAACTGTCGCTAACATTTACCAGATACAAAGCTGTATGTATCCTTTTGATACAGCACACACAGCAGCATGTGCCACATATGGGAGTTAAACACAGCCAGGAGGGTCTGGCTAAGCTGCCCGTCTCCATGAAGCATTGCTTTCAGGAATTATCTAATCCCTTTTGATCTACCCTCCCTGGCTAAGCCAGGCAATACTCAATATTGCTCCTCTTTGCTGTAATGTTCCAGTAATAATCTATGTTAAAGAAAGTTTCCACAAACTGGAAGGTATTCCTTTCTTTGCTTCTCCACACCATCCTCAAACAATTCCCTTTGTCTCCTCAACACTACTCCCAGTCCACAGTGCTGCCACCCCCGCCCCCATCCTCTTCCTCAGTTTTTTTTTCTTTTTATCCAGACCATTGTTACAGGGAAATTTCAAAGAAGTGATTCTCTCTGCCAGTTCAGATCAGCATCTGCTTTGCAATTTACAGTCATAAAAGAGTCTGCTGGGGCATTAAGTGGTTTTCTCTGAGTCACACAGCTACTCTGCATCTGAGGGAGAATTTGAATCCAAATCTTCTGAACAAGAATATATAGCATTTAGACAACCTTTTAAGGTTTGCAAAGTGCTTTTCAAATATCTCATTTTATCCTCACAACAACCCTAGGAGGTAGGTGCTATTATTATCCCCATTTTACAGATGCAGAAACTGAGGTAGACAGAGATTAAGTGCTTAGGGTCACAAAGTTAATAAATGTCCAATATCATATTTGAGCTCAGGTCTACCTGACTCCAGGCAGGTTCTCTATTCACTATGCAATGCTGCCTTTCACTTCTGAGATTTAGGAGAGGGGAGAAGGTATAAAGACCTGAGAGAATTGATAATGTTCATGCTTTCTGAAGCAGAAAAATCATAGAATCTCAGAAATGGAAGTAGTATCATCTAAGTATAGTACAGCAGAAATCAACCCAGGCAAGTGGTTATTCATGAAGTTACCAAAATACTGATTTGATATTAACCTCATATGTATACATATTGGAGCCAAGCTTCTTGGGAGCAGGGATTATTTCATTTTTGTCTTTGCTTGCTAAATGCTTATTGAATTGAATTAAATCTAACTTTTTTTTTTGGAGGGGGGAAGGTGGGCAATTGGGGCTAAGTGACTTCCCCAGGGTCACATGGCTAGTGTTGGAGGTCACATTTGAACTCAGGTCCTCCTGACTCCAGGGTTGGTGCACCATTCACTGCACCACCTAGTCACCCCTAAATCCAACCTTTAACTCAATACATTCAGTAACAGGAAGCTCACTACCTGCCCAGGCATCTTATTGCTCTTTTGAATAGACCTGGTTGTGAGGAAGTTTTTCTAATATCAAGCTGAAATCTGTTTCCTTTCAACTTCTACCCATTGTTCCTGGTACTCCTGTCTAGAATCAAGCAAAACCCATAAACCTCCTCTTGCAGAAGCTATAATGACCTCCCCTAAATTAAAACTATCCCTGGCTATATTTTCAAACAATCCTCATGCAACATGGTCTCCAGGCCTTTCATCTTGGAATTAAATTCATTTAATGGCAATGAAAGCCAGAACTCTTCTTCAAAACAAACTTTAGACTGCAATGGAAACAACTCTGTATTTATAATCAGATATCCTGGGCTTGAATCTCAGGACTGTCCCTTTCTACCCTTCAATAAGCCTTTTAATCTTTCTGAGCTCCAGTTCCTTCATCTATGAAATGGGGATAAGAATGCTACCATGCCTGTCTCACATTCTTTTATTATAAGGATGAAATGAATAAGTGAAACTTTTGTAGGTGATAAAGCAACAGATGCATCATGTATTATTTTTATTAATTATTGCAAAATATAGACTGCATATTTTAGGACAACTCTTGCTTCCCAGCTATTTCTCCTACTTTCACACATAAACAAATTGGAGGTCTGATGCAGAAAAAGGAACTACTATTGTGCCTTTTCATTATCCGTTAGTTCAAAGGTAAGAAGTGAGAAAGTAAGAATCATTGTCACACCCAGGTCCCCCTTTTCTCATAACTTCCTCTGATTCAATCAAATGGAATAGTATGTGTAAAGCTCTTAGCAGAATGTCTGGCACATATTTGTTGTTGTTTGCCTTTATTTTCCAAGAAGACCAATGACATCATGGGATGATGTCTTGACTTGTGCGTGAATTGGATTTAAGTGAGGCAGAGTTGCACAAAGTCCTCAGCCTCACTCTGTCTCCCATAGTCATCAAAGTCCAGTGACAAGACAAAACTCAGAATGACTGGTGATGACCTGGGATGCAGTGGATGACCTTGGCATCTTTGATGTCTGACCAAGCTCTAAGACATCATAATGTCTACTTCAGCTACCATCATGGTCATTGGAACACATTGTTCTCATCCACCCATTCTACTGGAAAAAGTCTTCACATGCTTGGGGTAGATACTCCCCCCCACCCCAACTCAGCAATTGATTTGAGGCCTGTCAGTTACTCTAAGCCTGGTTTAGATCATCTGCCAAGATAGCCTACTGGGGTGTAGCAGCAAGCACCCTAGCATACCCAGGATGGCTGCCAACACAGGTTTTTAGATCTGCTTTTCTAAAGGAAAGCAACTCAAAATGGGTTAACAATCTTGCTTTAATCAAACATACATGTCATTTACCTAGTTCAGGGAAAAAAGGTCAGCACCTCAAACTTTAGAGAATACAAACAAGTTACAAGCAGACAACAAATACAGAGAAACATCACCAGACAGGCTTCCAACTGTCTGACCATTACATCCATACCTAGTCAGTTACCAGAGAAGGAAGCACCAACATCTGGGTTTTCAAAGCCGGGGGGCTCAATGGCTCCCCAGAGTCTTGTCTTGTCAAATCACATAATTCTTCTCAAAGTGAGCCCCAAAACAAAGCCTCACATCAGGGTATCTATAGGCTTCTCCTGGATCAGAGATTGTCACAACCTCTTGACCCTCTGCCCAATCACAAAGTACCAAGGTGTGGGCATTCCTGAAAAACAAGCCTCCTGCCACAGGCTCCAGGTGACCACATTTAGCCTATTAGGGGACAGAGTATATTTTCAAATCAAGGAAGGTTCTCAGAGTCACTTAAGCCTATCAAAGGGCCTAGGAGCAGGGAAGATCTTAGATTCCCATTCCCATAACATGGAGTATGGCTGCTGAAAATGCTACAGCTCCTTGGAGTCACAGGTGAGAGTTGAGTGCCAGGTAGTCACCAAATGTGGATGAGCAGCCTTGAAAAATACTTGGCAAGCCCTCACACTAGAGGTGCTAGTCGTCCTTGACACCATATACACCCCTAGGCACCTAATAAATTCTTGTTTCTTTCCTTTTTTCACTTATTGGCAGCTAGATGGCGCAATGGATTGTTCTTGGAGTCAGGAAGATTTGAATTCAACTTCAGTCTCAGACACTTACCAGCTGTGCAGTCCTGTGAGAGTCACTTAAACTTTCTGCTTCAGTTTCTGCAACTGTAAAGTGTGACTAATAATAGCACCTGCCTCCCAGGGTTGTTGTGAGGACCAAATGAGGTCATATTTGTAAAGTGTTTAACACAGTTCCTGACACATAGTAGGCTCTTAATAAATGTTTTTCCCTCCTTATTGTCAGGAGATAGATGGCAGTGCTAATGAAAAACACCCAACCCTGACACCATCACCTGTATTTGCTAAAATGCTGATAGGATCTATATTTCCACTGTGCATTATAAAAAATAATTTGGAAGTCTATCTGCTTCATGCCATATTGGAATATATTTTTAATGGTAATTGTTTATAAGTGTATTGTACCTGGAGGTTGGAAAAGTGCTTCATATACTTTATGTAATTTGTGCCTCTTAGCAAACCTGTGAGGTAAATACCACAGCTGTTATCACACCCATTTTACAGATGAGGAAACAGTGATTAAGAGAAGGTAGAGACTTGCCTGGGGAATATCTTAGGAACCTAGGTGTTCCTGACTCTGAATCCAGCATGTGTGTGTGTGTGTGTGTGTGTGTGTGTGTGTGTGTGTGTGTGTAAGGTTCTGTGATAAGTACTGGAGAAAAAAAGTAACAGTACCTGCCCTCAAGGAGTTCACAGTCTAATTTGGAAAACAACTTGCAAAGAACTACATACAAATTAGATACAGTTAAATGGGCAGGGGGGCCGAATCTCAGAGGCAAAGCACTGGCAATGGGTAGCAGAAGGGGACATAGGAAGGGCATACTGAAAAAATAAATGAGACTTGTACCAAATCATAAAGGAAACCAGAAGGCAGAAACAATAGGCAAGATCATCCGAGGTATGCGGGACATCCAGTGAAAACACCCGGAGTGAGGAGATGGGGTGTCCTGTGGAAGGAACAGCAAAGAGACCTGCACTGTGGTATCTCTGGGTATGTGGAAGGTACTGAAAAGATCACTGGATAATAAAACCATACCTTTAAAACGAGAAGACACCTTCGAGATTATTGAGTTCAGCCGTACAATTGTACAGGTGAAGAAATGAGGTGCAGAGACAATGACTGATTTTCCCAGAGTCAAACAGGTAATAAATAGATGTTTGAGTCAAATCGCAAAATAAACATTTGTTGAACTGATGAAACTTAATGGAGATGGATGTAAAATCCTGCACTGGAGTTTTTAAAATGATTCTGCCACAGGATAACAGGATCATAGATTTACAGCTAGAAGGGGCCTTGGGGGGAGCCTAATACAACTTTTCATTTTAAAGATGAAGAAACTCAAGAACCTGGAGCGCCTGTTCCTGCTACTCACCAGCGCTCTGCTATGTGACGACATTAATGCTTCTCACATGTGTTGTGTGAGGGGTGAACCAGGGGCCAAGATTAGAACTCTCCTCAGGAGACGTGAGCGGAAGCCTGCTGCTCTATTTAGCTCATTTTCATCAACCTTTTGTACTGTTAACTAAGCATTATTCTTTTCATTAAATTAATTTGTTTTGCTATGATGTAGTGTGTAGAGGTAATAATTAAAACTATGGGAGTAGGTGAACTTTTCAAGGAATAGAGAATAGAGACAGAAGAGAAGAACACTGGAGCCTAAATCTCGTATTTGGGAACTAGAAGAAGAGCCAGAAAAAGAGAGGAGTTGTCAGAGAACTAAGAGAATAACCAGAATAGTGGAAGTATTGAAAATAAGAGAGAGGAGAATTTAAGAAATAGATGCTCAAGGCGAACTTCAGAAAAACCTGGAAAGACTTACATGAACTGATGCTGAGTGAAGTGAGCAGACCCTGGAGAACATTGCACACAGTAACAGCAACACTGTGCAATGACTAACTTTGATAGACTTACCTCCTCTTAGCGATGCAAGGATCTAAGACAACTCCAACATTCATGATGGAAAATGCTATCTACATCCAGAGAAAGAATTATGGAGTCTGAATGCAGACCAAAGCATACTATTTGCTCTGTCTCTTTTTTTAATTCCTTCTTTCTTGTAGTTCCTCCCATTGCTTCTAATTCTTCTTTACAACATGACTAATGTGAAAATATGTTTAATATGAAGGTATATGTAGAGCCTCTATCAGATTGCAAATGGGGGGAGGGGAGAGAGGAGGAGAAAAGGAACTCAAAATCTTATGGAATTGAATGTTGAAAACTAAAAATTAGTTAATTAATTAATTAAAAGAAAAAGAAAAAAAAGAAATAGACACTTAGCAACATGTGCAAACTGAGGGCAGCTAGGTGGTTCCATGGACAGAGTACCAGGTATGGAGTCAGGAAGACTTATCTTCCCGAATTCAAATCTGGTCTCAGACATTAGTTGTGTGATCCTGAGCAAATCATGTCACCCTGTTTGCCTCAGTTTTCCTCATTTGTAAAATGAGATGGAGAAGGAAATGACAAACCACTCCAGTATCTTTACCAAGCAAGGTCATGAAGAGTGGGACAGGATGGAACAACAACATATGCAAGTACTTAGGAGAGGTTGGAGAGGATGAGGAATGAGAAACAGCTTCTGATTTATTCATTTAGTTAGCAGACTGTTGTTGATTTTTGAGAGAGAAATTTCAGTGAAGTGGTGACAGAAGAGGCTGGATTTCAAAAGGCTAAAGAGAAAGAAGAGAAGAGATGGTTAGCAACCAAGTGCTGGTAGAATACTCAAAGACATCTGGCAGTGAAAGAAAGGGGAGTAACTGAAGAGGAATTTGTGGGAGTGAGGATCAAGTGATCAATTTTTCAAGACACAGGAAACCAAAAAACCGAGGACAGATGGGTGGATTGGAGAGAAGAGGTGAGAATTAGGTGAAAGAGAAAATAACTGAGCTCCTAAAGGGAAAGTGGTGGAATCAACCTGAGAAAGGTGGAGAAGGGACATCTTTTTCTGAGACAGAAGTTTAGAGAATGATGATGTGGAGGGAAAGAAAAGGGAGTATAAATGTCCTTCAGATTATCATGCTCTGTACTATCTACTTATCAACATGGAGGGCTCAGAGTTAAAGAGAAATGCATTGAGAACTGCTAACATCTAGGCTTCCCAGATGGAACTTCCCACCATTTAAATCGTATGCCTTTTAAGTAATGTGTTGATGTGGATCAAGTCATTTCAGAGTCTTCAAAATTAGTCCTAATTTTGGTGAGTCACAGAAATATTGATGGGATTCTCACAAGATCATAAATTTAGAGATGGAGGGTGGCTAGGTGGCGCAGTGGCCCTGGAGTCAGGAGGACCTGAGTTAAAATTCGGCCTCAGACATTTAACACTTACTAGCCGTGTGACCTTGGGCAAGTCACTTAACCCCAATTGCCCTGCCCTCCCCCCTCCAAAGAGCAAAAATAAATACATAGAAAGACAGAGATGAATCAATCAATCAATCAATCAATGAATTTAGAGATGGGAAGAACCTTGGAGGACGTGTAAAAGAAGTTCCTTTAAGGAAAGGACTATTTTTATTTCTGTCTTTGTGTCTCCAGTGCCCAGCACAGGGCCAAGAGCAGAGCAGGGGCTTGTTGAATGATTTAGTCTAGCCTCTTTCATTTTACAAACCTGGAATTCAAGGCCCATTGAAGTCAAGTGATTTGCCCAAGATCACACAAGCAGCAAGTGGCAGGGCTAGATTCAAACCCACTTCATCCAACATCAAATCCATCCCTCTTTCTTCTCTGTACCACAGTCTCTCTTGATGTGTTGGTTTGTAAGGGTTAGAGAAAAGGGAGTTAAAGGATGATTCTACCCCCTCTTGAGTAAAGTGTCTGACAGCTGTCTATTTACTTTCAATCTCATCACTCATATCCTTCCCTGGTACTCCATTCCCACCCCCATACCCCAAGGCTGCTCTATTTATCCTCCAGCTAGAAGGCTCTATCTGAGCTAATGGATTGGAGAACCCAAGACCATTCCCAGGCCACTTTCACCTTTGTAAATGATTCTAATGGAGGTCAGCATTCTACATGGGAAACAGTAGGTGCTTTGTGTCAGGTTCTTCATTTAACATGTCAACATTCTGAAAAGTTCATTCTTTCCTAGTCAGATCAGCAGGCTTTGAGCTCTCCACAGGATGGAGTCAATGAAACAATTGTGCAGGCCTGAAAAGACATTCTCTTGTTTGGATCCAGCTTTGACTATAGAGCAACAAGGCATTTATGAATGAACCCCTTCCTCATAAATATATTGGAGATATTTGGAGACCCAAAATACCATCTACTGTTTAAGAATAAGGGAGGGTGTAATGAATAATGGATTCCAGTATCACTGCCTTGCAGCTGGATTTCTTTGACCAGTAATCTGCAAGCTAATGCTGAATGTATCCCAAGGATGGAGCTGCTTTTCAAACTGCACTGGAAATTTTGGTGGAAGGTCTCTGAACTTCTTCCTCTGCGGAGGGTCCCTAAGCCTCTGTTTCCTCACCAGGCAAATGAAGACATTGCTCTAAGGTCCCTTCCAATTTTACATGTACGATCCTCTAAGTGGCATATAATAAAGTCTCATCAAGGTTTGAAAATAAAAATATCTAGCTAGCATTTACGTAGTACATTATGGTTTGCAAAGCACTTTACAAAAATTATCACATTTTATCCTGGCAAGCCTGGGAGGTAGGTACCATTATTATCCCTATTTTACAAATGAGGAAATTAAGGTAGACAATAGTTAAATGATTTACCCAGGCTCAAACAGCTAACAAGTATATGAGATAAGATTTAAACTCAGGTCATTCTTATTATTTAAGTCAGGTCCTCTAGTCATTGAAACCACCTTGTTATAAGATTTAAAAATTTGAACAGAAGGATGAAGGGCATTACATCTCCTACTTGGCAGGCTAGGGGATGTAATGTGTAGCATGTTTTACTACTATTATTAACAATTATTTTTAATTTTATTTTATTTAATAATTTATTTTATATTATATATTTTTTATTTTATTTATGTATCATAAATATATATTATTTATAATAAATATATTATTTTATTTAATGATTTATTTATATAATATAATTTATTTAACAATTATTAATAACAACAACAATATAAAAAGGGTATTCAGGAATGGAGAGGTAGACTGAGAGATTTTATCCTAGAGGAAGAACAGGAAGGGCCAAATTATGGAGCACCTGGACTGCCACATAAGATGAAATAAATTACTTCTGAATTCTAGGAAAGATTTAAAAATCATACCCCCTGTGTTTTCCTGGCTTTCTTAAGAATTGAATATATGAAATGTTTTACAAATTTTTAAGCACTATTTAAATGTCACATTGTTTTTTCCAAAAAATCTGTAATTTCATCTATGTGGAGAGTTCCTAATGAGGCACTTTAATCTTGAAGGAAAATCATCACCTTGTCTCCAACTTAAAGAAAGCTGCCTGGCCACTGAGAAGATAAGTGACTTTTCCAGATTGGCAAAACCAATATATAATCAGAGGTAGCAATGGAACCCAAGTCCTGCTAATGCTGAGGCTAGCCCTCTATCCATTCAGTCATGTCACTTCATGAATATCAATTATCATTATTATCTATGTTAACATTATTAACTATAACATATATTACTTTATTTGTCACCAATGCCTAAATGCTCTGAAAACCAGAATTTCAGACATTAAAGGCACATACATTTGTGAAAATATATTAAACATTGAATTTTTCTTATTTGTACAAATTGTACATTATCACCTAAAAGGCTACTTATCTTGCCTACCCAAGGTAAAGTTATGATTACTGTCTTGTTGGCAATGAAGACTTATAAAAGCTTTTCAGAGTGATCAAAGCAGCATTTTAGGGAGATTAATATATTCTAAAAAAAGTTCCCAGTGTCCATATCTCCAAAAATTAAACCACAGAATTACATCAAAGAGGCCTTCCTCATTTAGACATACATCCATATAAAGGATGCATCTACCTTTGAGCTCTAACAAATAATTGCTTAGATGAGGGACAAGGCAAAAGATTAATGACAAAAAGTACAAAAAGAAAAAGGAAAATTATTATAAATCAAGATATTTTCATTAGACTGAGACAATGACAGAAAGACTAAGTTAGCCTCTAAGACATTTTAAAAGCCAGCTCTAAGTTTCTAACAAAATCATATATATATATATGTATGTATGTATGTATGTATATATATATATATATATATTCTGGTGGCTCTGAGAGGCCAGGAACTCTGGTTGGGTTGTTTTATTTTCCTTTTGTACAATGACTCGTAGAGTGTCTTGGATATAAATGAGTTTAAATATTTGGTAATGAAGAAAACTATCTTTTAACATGGGAATGGGTTGTCAAAGGATATTATGAAATCTTTGCTGTAGATCTTTAAAAATAGATTATTCTCTATACGAATAAGTGTCAATTATATAGTACTTTAAGGTTTGCAAAATTCTTTATATCCATTATCTCACTTGATCCTCAACAAGACAAGTATTAATGTCTATTTTACAGATGAGGAAAGAGGCTCAAAAGAAGTGACTTACTGTTTTTATTTAATTTTATTTGTTCAATGAACAAAAATCTATTTTTTTCTTCTGCCAACTTCTCCCTCCCATAGGAAAAGAAAAGTAAAACTTTTGTAAGAAATTTGCATAATCATGTCCATGGTCATGTCCAAACTATATGTGCCTCACTCTGTAGCCTGAGTGTATCACCTCTCTATCAGGAAGAAGGTAGTATATTTTATTGTGGTTTCTTTGGATTAATAGTTGGTCAATGCATTAATCAGAGCTCTTGTATAAACTGTTCTTACAGTTCTGCTTACCAGTTCATTTAAGCCTCCCCAGGTTTCTCTGAAATGATCTGTTTTATCATTTCTCACAGAACAATATTTCATTATATTCAAATAACATAATTTGTTTTACCATTCCCCAATTGATGGAGAACCTCTTAGTTTCCAGTTCTTTGCCACCACAAAGAGTTGCTATGAATATTTTTTGTTCATATACATCCTTCTTTCTTTTATTGTCTTAGTGTGTGATAATTTTTTAAAGTTTTATTTTGTTTTGATGGTTTATTTTTACATTATAAACATTTAAAGACTGCACCCATTCCTTGAGAGATTCATGTAACCAAATAAAACATGTACAAAACAATAAAATGATCTCATATGAAAATACATGCAACATTTCATATTTGTAGCATGTCTTCACTTCTCTGTTTAAAAAAATATTTAATTAACAAAAATCTAGTTTCTTTGCCTCCTATCTCTGATCCCGTTGGGGAAAAAAAAGAAAAACAATTCCTTGTAACAAATTTGCATGGTCAAGCTAAACAAACTCCTTCATTGAAAGTATACAAAATTATGTATGTCTCTCTGTATACCATAAATTCATTACCTCACGACACCACATGTCATGGATAACATGTGTCACTGGTTCTCTGGAATCATGGTAATCATTGTATTGCTCATAGTTCTTATAGCTTTCAGAGCTGTCTGTAAAGTGTTGTCACTATACAAATTATTTTCTTGGATCTGCTCACTTCTTCAACAATTTATAAATATCTTCCAAATGTTTCATTTTTATAATGCTGAAGTTATAGTATGAATTTTTCTGGTCCTGCTGATTTCATGCTACATCCTTGCATACAAGTACATTAGTGAATCTTTGAAATCGTTGTTTCTCTTTTCTTACTATAGAATAATATTCCCATTATATTCATAAATCACAGACTATTCAATTCCTCAATGAATGGTCATCTCTTTAGTTTCATGTTTTTTGCTACCATTAAGAAAAAAGCCAATGTAAATATTTTTATACATAGAGGACCTTTTCCTCTCACTTTTAATTATCTTGGGGATAAGCCTCGGTGACTTACTCTTGAGAGCAGAATAGACCAGATATATTTTTAAAGTTTCTTTTTTCTCTGTCAATCTAATATCTAATACACTAAAAACACAGGTCTCTGGCAAAGAGTATTCAATTTTAGTTTTGAACTGTATGTCCCCAGAATTAAGCACTCAGTCTTTTGGAGGGAAAAAAAGTTAAATTTAATAATTGTTGATTAGACCTCAGACAGTTCTGTTTTGGGATTTACTATCAATGTGTGATAGAGATTTTAAGATTTATGATTAACTTTTTAGAGACATTTTTATCATATAATTTCTGATACCTGTTTGGCAAAATTTCATTTTGAAGTTTGGTTTCCTAGAAAAATTTCTTTTTTTGTATTTAATGTTCCCTGCTTGTTACATGTTCAAAATGTAAAGCAAGCAAGTATCCATAAGGCTGAGAGAATATATACAATTTATTTTATAAGATGAAGCCAACTGGAATGGTGTGGCCTGGTTAAAAGTAGAATAAAATGCACATATAAAATGTGTGCAGAGGTCACAGATCAGAAGCGGCTGTTTGCTCAGTGAACCGAGAATGAACTTTGCTTCTTCCTGAAGATTTATTTTACCAGCTGTCTTCACAGTTCATTGCCAATAAACCTTGGGCTCAAGAGTAACAAAGAGTGTTCTTATACCTTACTCTATGATCCAATGACACCATCTTCCTTTACTGTTTTTTTACATCTCCTGACTCTGTGTACAATTTTCACTTGCTTTCTCTAGTGCCTGGAATTCTCTCTCTCTCTTCATCTTTGCCTCCAGGCTCCCTTGACTTCCTTCAAGTCTCATTTAAAATCTTACCTTCTACAAGAAACCTTTCGTGGTCTCCCTTAATGTTAGCACCTTTTGTTTGCTGATCATTTCAAGTTTGTCCTGTACATATCTTGTTTGTGCATTACTGTTTGCATGTTGTCTCCCCCATTAAATTGTAAAAAAGGGGTTGAGGAAAGTTTTTTTTTCACTTTCTTTGTATCCCCAAAATACAACACAATTCCTGTCACATAGTAGTTATTAATAAATGCTTGTCCATTTGACTTGGGAGCAGATGAGTCCTAGAACCCTTTCCAACTTTTGTATTTCATAAAGCTATAAATTATTATTTATGGAAGACAAATACATAAAATGACTTAAAAATTGATTTTTAAAGTACACATTTTCCATAACAATAGAAGGAAATGGACCTGTGATTTCAGTAGTATAGGGAATTCTCATGTGAAGGAACTCCATCTACCAATGAAGATCAGCACCTTGTCTGCAACTTACAGGTCTTAGTGAGTGTCCATATTCTAAATAAATTTTATAGCAAGGAATCCAAAAGCCTGCACGAAACTGAAATTGCCTTCCAAAGTTTTTAGTCTTTAAATAAGCCTTTTCCTTCTCTCTACTAACTTTTAATATTCTTTCATACAACTTGGATAAAAACAGCAAAAAAGGAAAATTAAAACCTTTAAGTCAGGTAAGTGTAGCGGTTAATCAAAAATGCACCTGGTTTAATAAGGAGAATACCATTTTTACTGGAGAAAGTACAAGCATATTCCTCCTCATCAATTTGATATGATTTAAGTTGGTGTTGAAGAGCAAAGTCATTTATATATTCACAATTCTAATGAAGGAGATGAGTGGTTATATGATTTTGATAGAAGAGACACAGGATTCACTTCTAAAAGGAACAACCCTTAAAAACAATGTCATCAACAACACATTTTCTCCAGGTCAAAATCCAAATGTAGAGCTAACATTACTGAAGATATATGTTCCCACCTCTTTTTTTTTTAAGTCAATAGGTTACAAAAGCTGATGCAAAATAAAGTAAGAGGGCTAGGGAAAAAATATACACATTGACTACAACAATGAAAATGAAAAAAAAAAACATGTAAAAAGTTAAAATGGAATGATGATGCAAAATTATAAATTATAAACATACTCCAAAGAAGCAATATAAAAAGACTTCTACCCCTACTCCTTTGTAGAGGTGTGAGGAGGTGTCTATAGTGAAGCATTGCATATAACAATTATATTGATCAGTTTTGCTGGACTTTTTTCCTTTTCTTGATCTTTTGCCTTTTTTCAAAAAATTATTGTGCCATGAGGCATTTTATTGGAGTGGAAAGGGAAAGGATACAGGTAAAATCTAGGTGATGCAAAAACAAAAAATTAAAATTTTTGTAAAAAAGAAAGAAAAGAAAGCCCAAAATGGTGGCACATGCCTATAATCACAGCTACCAGGGAGGTTGATGTTAGTGGATATCTTGAACTAGGCATTTATGAGCAGCAGGGGATTATGCTAATATAGTGCCAGCACTAAGTCTGGTCCCATTATGGTGAACCTCTAGAAACAGGAAATCACCAGGCTGACTAAGGACAGGTAAACCAATATAGAATGGAAATGAAGCAAGTCAGAGCCCCTTTGCCAATCAGTACTGGAACAGGGCTAGTGTGTAGCCCCTGCATTTCCAACAGGCGTAACTTGGAGAAAATCAGTCTTTAAAAAATAAAGTATCATATAAATGGTGGGGGTGGGGGAAAGAGTCAATAAAATGTTTGTATTACATATAAATTTATTTTTTTAAAAAACGAATTTGATATTACAAAGCAGGAAGAATAAAGTAATGACACAGTATAACAAATTGGTCTGTTTGCCAGAGGCAGAAAATGGTAGTGTGAGAAGCTATGTGTACAGGAGACAAACCATCCTGGCATCCCAATGACACGATAGCACATTGATAAGGAGACCTATACACTTAACTAAGCTTTTCTAATATACTTCACAATGGTTGAGTGAAGTCATGCATGTGTGTTCTTTTAAAGAATAAATAAAAGTAAATGAGCCAGATTCTCCAAGTAACTAAGCTATTGTCAAGTCACAAATTAGTACCTTTGAGAGCCACATGGATTCTTTGTGGTCATCTGTCAATAGGCCACATCACAGAATGAGAAAATAAAAATATATGGTGGACTTAAGGAATGACTAAGTAGTATGCTGGTGTCCCAAAAGGTATCACAGCCTCCAAAGGTTTCTGATTTGGGACTGGGGAATATAGCTTAAGTCCTGAGAAAATAATGCTCATTTTATTCTCTCTTGTTCCATAGGGAGCCTGAGAGATATGGGGATAGTATCTTGAGATCCATCACCATTACTGGCACGGTTAACCACTCACAGCTACAAATGGTGGAGATGGTAGTGCCAATGTTGTGTACAAAACAAACAAAAAAATTCTTCAGTAGCTGTAATAAGCTAACTGAACTCTTAGAAGCTACACTAGTACATTTCCAACCGCTAAGGTTTCTGCCTGCTTTTCCTTAACTGATATGGCTAGAATAAGTTAACTACACAAACCTGACTATCCTTACTAAGGAGTTCTATGTGTACTTTTAGTGAAATTTGATGTAACTTAATGATGCTGGTTCACATTACAGTTCAAAATGATCACTTAGAACATAGAAGGAATTTTTCTTTTCTATGTCTCAGTTCAGTAGTACTGAACTAGACAATAAATGGGTTCCTCTTTGAACAAATCAAAGATATGAAGTCAATTAACCCCACAATAAACTTTTACAATAAATAGGCATGATTCAGTTGTAGGTCTTCCCATAATCAATAACTTATTAAAATCATTCAAACTGAAGAAGGAACACATGGGGTTTATTTAGTGAGTTTAGAGGGGTCCTCATGATTTCACAAATGTGGGGATATCCTGATGAGGAAACTTCCTCCACCAGTGTACATCAGCCTTTTGTCTGGAATTCAGTCCTAGAGAGATGCCTAGGGTACTACAAAGTTAAATGACTTAGCCATGGTCACACAGCTAAGATGTGTCATAGGAAGGACCTGAACCTTAGTCTTTCTGCTGGATTGATTTCTGACTCCAAGATCAGTCCTCTCTCCACTATAATAAGTTGATTCTCAAGATTTTTGTTTTTGTAGGAAGTACATGAGTAACTTTTTTGTTGTTCCTATTGACTTTATACAATTAAAAAATAAAGAAGCCCCTAAGTTAGAAGTGATATAATATAACCTTTTTTAACTTTTGTTAAAATGCTAATGCAATGTGGAATGTCAAAGAACCAGTCTTTAGTCTCCTTTCCATAGACTTTATGTGAACACATTAATCATCAAAAAAATAAAAATAAAAATCTTACTTCCCGAAGATTTTTTAATTTACTTGCTCTTCTCCTCCCAGGACAAAGAGAAGTGGAAAAGCAGTTCTACATCTCCTTTGGCTTTATCCCCAGGACTGTAACAATGCATGCCATTCTTACATATCCATGTGTAAGACATTAGGTGCTCCCTCCAAATGTTGTGCTTAGACCAGCGAGTTTCCCTGAGATACGAGTGTCACACGGACAATTCCCAATTCAGCTTTTGACTGAATGTTTCCAATCAACATACTAATATATGACACTGGGAATAGAACAGTGTAGAACACTTTTTTTTCTTTGAAATTTAAAGTTCTCTCAGAAAGAAACATGGCAGGAAAAAAATCAGTCTTCTTGATTAAATGTCGGCAAATATGTTTTCAGCTTCAAAATGTCTGAGACTGCCTCCTTTCTGTCTTGATAGAAGCTTAGTCCTGTGATAAGTTCAACATCAGTGACCCGGGCTCTATGAAGCCTCAGCAACTCTTCCACCCACAAGGATCCTTGCTTTCCACGCTATTGAAGCAAATAAAGAATCAAAGGAGAACCAGAAGAATGGTGCAAATAAAACACACTTGCAGAGCACTCTGTCTTATTATTTGGTGTGACCAACTCTCAAGCACCTATGCTTCTATGGCATTAAAAAGGAACTTAGATTCAGAATTAGAGGCATTGGGTTCAAATCCTGGTTCTGCCACTTATTACTTGTTGTGACCTTAGACAAATCTCAGTTTTTCCAAACATAAAGTGAGGAATTTATACTAGATGACCTAGAAGGCTCCTTCTAGCTCTAACTCTATGTTCCTGTGGTCCTAAAATCAGGTTACCATTGTCCTTTGCCCTCTAGAAGGTAGCAATCCAACCTAATTAAAAAAAATAGCATATTTCACATAGGTGCATTTGATACAATGCTGATTGATTAATATATAAACAGCATAACAAACATGACACAGAATGAATTCAACTCAAATGTTGCAAACATTTGTTAGTAAATTATTACTAATAAATGTTAATCTGTCCTGATTGAGGGGTTGGATTAGATGATTTATATTACATTGGGCAAGTAACTTAACCTTATTGGGCCTCAGTTTCTTTATCTGTAAAATGAGTGTGTAAGAGTAGAGGGATCTTAAGTCCCTTATTTCTAAATCCTAGGACTTCTAAAGTCCCTCATAACTTTAGGATAAAATTATTCCAACCTGTAAAATGCCTAATTGTAGCATTAGCCCTCTGCTTATCAATGGCAGAAATACAAGATATATGTATGACATGGTTCCTGAACTCAGGGTACTTATGGTATAAGATACATACAGACAAATAACTATAGCACAAAATAAAACATCAAAACGAAACATCAAAAAATGCTATGTGAGGTCTAAGGAAAGAAAAATCATTGCTGACTTGGGGGACAAAAGAGGAATATCAAAGAAAACTTAATGTAGGAGGTAGCATTTGATTGGGGCTTTAAAGAGTGGCAGTGTAGTATAGTGAACAGAGTTCTGAGATTAGAGTTCATAAAAATCTAGGTTCACAAAGTAAGATGACATACAAAGTTTCAAATACTCAACCAAGAGAACAAGGAACTAGAACAACTATCTACATTTCATAAGAATCAGACAAAAAGAAAGTTCATTTACAGTGTAATTTTAAAATTATGATTAGTTGACACTATGACAATGTTGAAATGGAAAATACTTATTTTGAAAAGGGTAAACAAATATTTCAAGTGTTTCTGGGATTAAATATTTAAAGCCATCCTACTTACTGAATTTTGCACATTAAAATCTCATTTTTATACCCTGAGCTTGCAATATGTGGATGACTTTCTAGCTATCTGCAAATATCAAAAATGACCTGTTACTTCCTTCTATGGTGATAGCCTAGACCCAGGGTTGTACGTAATTATTCATATGCAATATTTAAGCAACCAAGTATACTTACAGTACAACTTTCACTGTTGTCTGTCCTGTGAGGGATAATAAAAGCGAGGGTCTCTAAAGAATTCTCACACCGCCAGGGAGTCTGGGTTTTATTTTTACAACTTGTTAGCACAATGAAGTAGTGAGTGGGTATCAGGACTTCTTGATTATTGATGCGTTTGCTGTTTCTGCATAAAAATAAATAAACAGATAAATCTGTATTCCTTTAGAAGAGAAATAATACATTACTCTTTATTGTTGTGTTTGAGTTCAGTGGAATATGCTTGTAAAGTATATCTAAACTGATATCCCAAAGTATATGGCGCCATTTTGACAACCTTTATTTAAAAAAAAAGTAACAATTTTCCAATATGATATATCCTCTCATTCCTCTCCAAGCTACTTCCTAAATGAAAACTTCCTCTACTAGGTTCCAGCTTTTCATTCCAAAGCTCACTCCAGTTCTAGAGTCCAGACATTGAAAGTACTCCACTCACTCCTATGGTCTCCTTCTGATTGGATGACTCCCCCCAGAACTTCCATGTAAGTAGCATATACAGGCAAACCAAAGTTTCATTCCACTTCAGGCTGCACTCAAGATTTCCTGTATTATTCTCCCAAGTTAGGTACCCTCATCTGCACTCTACCACCCTACCCACCTTTTCAGTTTTCTCTTATATGTTGTAGTCTTTGATTAAAATGTAAACTCCTTGAAGGCAGGAGCTGAGTGTCTTGTCAGATTTGTATTCCTAGTGCTTAGCACAGAGCTTGATATATGATAGTTGTTTAGTATATATTGACTGGGAATACTATGCCATGACAACAAGAAAACTATGATTAGCAGATGGTCTAAAAATCAACATAATTTGAAGAATTTTATTCTCCATATAGGTATGCTCCATTGACTATCACGTTTATAGAAAATAAAAAATCTTCATGGCAGTAACATCCAGGTGATGTCATGAGATATGGAAGGAAGCATGCTGGGCTGACCTTTTGGGCAGATTTATAGGAAATAATAGACAAGTCACAGAGGATGGGTAGGAAGGGGTGATCTGTCTCATGGGAGTATCCATATAGATCTGTGGAACCTAGAAAAAAATCCCTTTCCATTTCACCCAGATAGATATTCTAGAGCTACCATGCACCAAGATAAAGCACAAGCTGAAACAATCTAATAAAAATACCCTAAGTCACATAAACTTATGAAGGAAGAATTTCAAACATGAGATGTCTAGGTGGGGAGCTCCCTTCTCTCTTTACTGCAAATATTCAAGCACAGGGCAATTGAACAATTATAGAAAATATTTCTAGACCAGGAAGGAAAACTCCATGAGAAAATGCCACATACCCTATATATGCCAGCCAAAGGTGGCTTGAAAAGTTCAATTGAATTTCATTTTCCAATCATAGAATTCCAAGAGTACTAAAATCCAGCTATAAATGTGTTTGGAACATTCACATAAAGTTCAATCTGGCCTCTATGGAAAAGACATGGTTTCTTAAGCAATATTCTTTTTTCTTTACATACCTAAATGTTCATGCTTATTGATGGTTTTCAAGTTTTAAATGAGGAATTAATTTTTTAAAAAGAAAAATTAAGGCCAGAATCAGAGACATGTGAAATGTATGCTCTAGTAGAATAGAAACATTGGGATTCAAGACAAAATCATAAAGCCTGCTTAACCAAAAAAAAAAAAACCTGGAAAATAAGGACATTTTTCCTTCTTGGTGGGAAAGGAGAGAAAATGAATATGCTACAATCAAATGTACCAAAGCAAGTAGCACCTTTTCTGTTATTTAATCTTAGAGAGTTATTGAGAGCACTGAGAGGCTGGGTGGCTTATGCCAAGTCAGATAGCCAGTATGTGTCAGAGGTCAGACTGTGACCCAAATCTTCCTGATTCTCACTCCTTGTGGTTTCAATTTAAAATATCTAATTTTCTTTTATTTTCTACTCAGTCAAGATAAATAATACTAAGTGAAAATCTTTATATTTGTATTGGATTTTATACTTCTCAGTACACTTCCATATCTATAATTTTATTTGATACTCATTGATTGTTATAAAAAGTATATCCTACATAGATTCATACACTTATTTTCCCCATTACCAGATAAAGCAAAAGAAACAAAGCACTAAAATATTTATTCCCTTCTCTTATCCCTATGTTATACCTTGTAAACATCTTTAAGCCCAAGATCATGGTTCTTTTAATTTAATTTAATTTTATTTTATTTCCAGTTTCAAATTTTTTTCCTTCTCTTTCCCTCTCCTCTACCTGTTGAGAAGGCAAGAATAACAAAGCCCATTACACATATGCATAGTCATGCAAAATAATGTTAGCCTATTTCCTTCATTTTTATTTACTGATTCCTTCTTCCTTCTTTTTTCCCATCAAAAATGCATGCTGAAAATATTCACTGATTTTGCCCCTTACTTCGGGTTTTCTTTTTCTTCTTGTTTTTTGTTATTAAGAGAAAGAGTTTTATTTTCAGACTTCTATCATAATTAATTATTAGCTTAAACACAGATTTCCACTTGTCAGTTACATTTATCTATTGTGATTTTAAAAATTAATTTCTACCCAGCCTCAGGATTGTTTTTCAGTCAGAAGTAATTGTTATGACTTTCCTAATCTAACAATTCAGCACTTCCAAGTTTATATAATACCATTTACTTTCTAGTATACTTCATCAGTTATCATCTAAAATTAAAGAAAACTGTGTCCTTGTCTTGAAAGAAAACAATCAAGGTAGGAGTGAATATCTTGAAAATAAATCATCTGCTTACTTTAAAAGTTAGTCTAACATAATGAAAAGCGACTTTAAAATTTCCCAAATTATAAAATTTTGCCTTTAAATGCCTCTCTTTCTGAACCTTCTTTTATTGTCATCATGACCTCTGATACTGTTGGATTATAGGGAGGGGTCTACATGTGCTAGTGATTAGAACAATCACTGGACCTGAGGGTGAAGTCCTCTCATGAAAAAAGGAAAGGAAGCCCCACAGAAGATAAACCAGAAGCCAGGTCAAGTCAGGAGTCAGAAGACCAAAGTCCAAAGAACAAGATAGCAACTAGGAACAAAACAGAGTTTTCAAGCTAGGGAAGGCCACATGAACTAAGACCCACAAACCAAGAAAAGTGTAAATAATAAAATAACAGTTTGTCTTATACAATCTTCTTATTTGCAGTCCTGTTCTTCTCTAGAGGTCTTCTTTCTCACTGCTTCCAAGCTCTGATATACCAGTGATGATCCCTATTCCCCAAAATTCCTCTTCAGATTTCAAAGATGTTATTTGGTGGGGCAGTGTTGATGGAAAGCCTCTATAAGTTGTGAGATATGCATGAAGTAAACAGTCTCCCATGTTCTTTTCTTAGATCCATATCCAGGACTGTCTACTAGATATGGAAGTTGCTTCTTTGAGTAAAAAATTTCACAGACTATATATACTTTTGGTCTGCCTACAATTTGTAGGAATAAGCAAGAATTTATGGGTATTCTTTCAGTTTAAGGTGAGTGACCAGAATAGGAACTATGGAATAGCAGTTGACCAGCATCACTGTGTTAGTATTGAAATTCCAGAGACAAAGTAACTGGACCCACAAGCCAGGGTGAACAGATTAATCAGTTCTTGCCCAAGTCACAAGCGCTGGGTGTGTATTCGAGAGAATTGCAAGACTTGACCAAGATTGCAGACTTGACCTCTCTTTCTCCTATATTGATCAGCAAAGTCAGGTTGCCCAGGGTAGATTTCTGGAACAAACCCAAAGAGGACAATAGTTCTAAAAAACTTACATGCAAAGTTTCAATGAAAAATACAGCTTGCACAGAAGATTGATTATAATTCCTCAAAGAAATGAAATATTTTTTTTAATGATAGTATAAATTAAATGAGAGAAACACAGAAAGATTAAGAAAAGAACAGGGAGCCTGGATATCATATTTCAAAAAAAGAAAAAATAATAATTGATGGGGGGGAGACTTTATGAGGATGGAATGTTTGCATTTGAATGTTTCCTTTGAATATGGAAAAAGAGATTACACAAGCATTCCCTAAATGTGAAATGTCATAAGGACCCATAGGAATCAAATAAGGCAGAAACCTGGACGTTACTTTTGTTGTTTTGGTTATTTTAAAAGAAACAAGGAAGAGGTTGGGGTGGGGGAGGGCAATACATTAAGGAATAAAAGCAAAGGAATGGAAATACTTATCTCACATAATGGGGAGGGGGCGGGGAGGAGGCACTAGTAATAAGTCTATTAAGATGAATGAAAAGCCCAAGACAGAGTTTCTGGGTAATTAATCAACTCAACCCTAATTTAATTATTAATATAATGGAAAAATAATCATTTCTCTCACTATACAAATAAGAGATTAGGGGGACAGGCATCACTTGCTCTTTGTTTTCATCTGAACTGGTCAAACATCCATAAACACACACACACACACACACACACACACACACTCACAACTCAATTCAACAGGGAAATAGGAGAAGAGGAGGGAATAAGACAGCAGATTCAAGGAGGAATGAGTCATAAGCAAAACAAACTCTAAATTCAGAAGGGGAATTGTGAAGAGAGGTTTAAAGGGAACAAAGGATAATTAATAACCAGTGATTGAGATCTGGGCGAAGGTGAAAAAAGAGTCAAAGAAGTGGAAGGTATTGTAACAAGCCTAGTACATTTGGTGCTAAGCACATTTTCATTCTATGCCCTAATTCTTCTATAATAAAAAGGGAGGAGGGAACAAAGAAAGGGAAAATATATGAAAATAGGATGAATAAAAACCATAAAGTTTAAAAGTTTTTGCACCAACAAATGAGTACAGGTAAGATTAGAAAACAAACAGTTAATTGGGGAACAAAAAAAATCAAAAGATATGGACAGGCAGTTTTCACTGGAAGAAATCCAGGCTATCTGTAACCATATTAAAAATGACTCCAAAGCATTAATAATTAGAGAAGTGCAAATTAAAGCAACTCTGAGGTAACATCTCACGCCCATCAGACTGGCAAATAAGACAAAAAGGACAAATGTCAAAGGGACTGTAGGAAAACAAGTGCATTGATGCATTTTTGGAGCTGTGAATTACTCCAACAATTCTGTAAAACAGTTTGGAACAACGCCTAAAAAGTTCCTCAACTGTGTATAACCTTTAACCCAACAATACTCCCATGAATCAGCCTATACCCCAATAACATACACACACACACACACACACACACACACATGTATGTATACTAGCTATAATTATCTCATTCTCATCTTTTTTGATGGGGTACAGATAGAAACAGTACTATGACAAAATATTTATATTCAATGTTATACAGAATATTGCACAGAAAAATAATTTCTATTTCTAGTTCATTAACATTGGGATATAAGTCAATTAACCATCTGAAAGCATTCTTGGTACATGCCCAATAGCGTACTTCATCATGTTCCTACATGATTTTGATCTCTTTAGTCAGGTTAGTCAGGTATTGGAATTTTGTAAGCATTTAATTCAATGTAGTTTAGAAATTTTAAGTATTTGTGATGTTGACAGCTATTAAGAATATTGTTTTTAAATTTGTATGAATCAATGTTTATTCCCTTGGCTGTTGTGTGCAATAGTTCCAGATGGGTTAATTGTTCCAGTTCCAAAACTCATGCTCTGAGTTCTCAAGGACATTTTAAAGTCTGTATTTTTAAAAAATTTTGTTTGTTGTAAGTCCATGAAAAGCTACTGATATATAATTCTAGCCATCAGATGATGTCTTGCTAAGTATTAAATAGGCACTAAACGTTCAGTGATTGTTGGGCTATCATGATGTATTGGGCTGTTTCTACTGTTTCCTTAAATAAAGTACATCAATCACTAAATACGGGTTTCTTAAGGTAGTTCCTTATAATAAACCAGTTTTAAATTGCCACCATAACATTGCCACATTTGCTTCTACAAACAAACCCATATGACTCAGCATTTGTTCAATGTTCCTCTGTTGACATATTGATGTTGAGCATATTAATGCCAAAGGACCTTTTGATGATAATCTTGGATCTCAAGCATTTAATAGGCTTCATAAGAGTAAAGCCACTTTCAGTTACACTGAACAAATCCAATGGTGCATACTTGCAAGCACCTTTCACTGCTGTTCAGTAAAGTGATGTGCTTATTCCAAAAGCATTTTTCTAAATTTCTGACCTGTTTGTCATGTGATTTAAGAAGGACCTCCTTTCCAGAATGAATATATTCAGCTTCCAATCCTGGCTTTAGGATGACAGGGCCTATGTTTGGTTGATATTGCATGACTTTTCTTAAGGTACTTTTCAATCTGCTACAATGCATTTTAAAATTCTAAAAATGTACATTAACACTGGCATGGCATAGCTTGTTAATGGGTTTAAATATGTTCTTCCCATTCAACTTTGATTTCTGAATGGCAATTAAGTTTTTTAATATGTACAGCCACATACAACTTCCATATATTTTTGCTCAATTTGTTTTGTTTTTGTTTTTTTCCTAGGGGAGGCCAAGGCATTTGTAGGAGTTACTTTCATCCATTGGTTCAATATGCCCTCTATATTCAAATTTTCTCTTATGTGATAGTAATCCTATGGGATCAGACATCTTATTTTTGTCTTATTACTATTTTGATTTTACATTTTCTCTTCACAGTCTTGACCTTATGGTCTGTCATTTCAACAATGTGCTATCCCCTACCTTTTTTGCCCTTTATCCTATCTTTCTAAGTCTTTCCATATTAACCTTCAACCCCAGGTCTTTACATCAAAACCTTTCAGTGACTTAATTTATTCTTCCTTCCTTCTTATCTCAGAGGGTGAAGAATCCCATCCCAAACACTAATCCCTCCAATTGTGCCTCATCTAGTCTCCTTGAGGACCTATCTCTGTTTGCCCTTCTCCTCTTCAATCTCTCCTTTTCTATGATTCCTTCCTCTCTGTCTAAAAACATGTTCAAGTCTCACCCATTCTAAAATTTTGTATCAATGGCATCACCATCATAGTTGTCACCAACCCTCAAAACTACAGGTGAATCTTTGACTTTTACTTCTGCATCACTTTCTATATGTAGTCAGTTGCTATGTCATTAATTTTTTTTTTATTCTGGACTTAAGAAATAAAACAAACATTTCTATAATATAGAATAGAAAAAAAAGATGATTGCACATGAAAGTGAAAATCATTTATGTAAAACTTGCTATTCCTGTTAATATAATAAAATTATCATGTAACTTTTTTTCCTTTTTTTTCTTCCCTTCCTTCTCCCTGCTCCAGAGATGGCTACTACATACAAAAAGTGGGATAGATGATAGATAGATAGATAGATAGATAGATAGATAGATAGATAGATAGATAGATAGATAGATAGATAGATAGATAAGAAGAGATATAGAGATAGACATATTTAAATCATTCTATCAGTTCTCTCTCTGGATTCAGATAACATCTTCCTTCATATGCCCTTTGTAGTTAATATTGGCATATCCTGTGATTTACATTCAAATAATTTAGTATTTCTTGCCCTTTTATGGCAATTCTTAATACTATGTGTACATAGTAAAATTCTCCTATGTTAGTCAAACTTTGTAATGAGAACCCTATAACAAAAACCAATATGCAATATTATCATCTGTATTTAGCAACATCAAGAGTCACCAGTTCAATATTTTCTATTCTCCTTTAAAAATTTATTCATATCTTTTCATTCAGTCTTTTTTTTTTCTCATAATACCACTGAAAAATCCTTGTTTGAAGCTTTTTTTTTTTTTGCTTTTTGGAGGGGGGAAGGTAGGGCAATTGGGATTAAGTGACTTGCCCTAGGTCACATGGCTAGTTTTTTGTGTTAAGTGTCTGAGGCCGGATTTGAACTCAGGTCCTCCTGACTCCAGGGCTGGTGCTCTATTCACTGTGTCACCTAGATGCCCCAGAAGCATTTCTTCTGTAGATCTCTACATAGGAGAAAAGTCCCTGACCACATAAGGACAAAGGTCACAGAAGATAATATTAATAGTTTCAATTACATAAAATTAAAAAGGTTCTGCATAAACAAAACCAACAAAAGTAAAAAATTAACTAGGAAAAAATCTCTGCAACAAGTTTCTCTGATAAAATCTCATCTCCAAGATATACAGATAATTGATTCAATTTTATAAGAAAAATATCCATTAGTACTATTGTGTTATAAGAAATGATGAGCAGGCAGATTTCAGAAAAAACCTGGAAAGACTTATATGAATTGATGTTGAGTGAAGCGAACAGAACCAGGAAAACATTGTACACAGTAACAGCAACATCGTACATTTTGATAGACTAAGCTCTTCTCAGCAATCAAAGGCAAAAGACTCATGATGGAAAAAGTTATCCATATCCAGGGAAAGAACTATGGAGTCTGAATGCAGATTGAGGCATACTATTTTCTCTCTTTTTTTTCTTTCTCATGGTTTTCCCTTTTGTTCTGATTCTTCTTTCACAATATGATTAATGTGGAAATATACTTAATAAGATAAAATCTTATTAAAAGTGAGTGTCCGGAGCACCAACCCTGGAGTCAGTAGAACCTGAGTTCAAATCTCACCTCGGACACTTAATACTAACTAGCTGTGTGACTCTGGGCAAGTCACTTAACCCCAATTGCCCTTCTTTCCCTGCTCCAAAAAGCAAAAAAAAAAAGTGTTCAAAACTATCTTTACATGTAATTAGGAAAATAAAATACTATTAAAAGGAAGAAATAAAATTGAACTAAATTTCTTTAGAAAGTAAAAGATCCATTCCCCAATTGATAAATGGTATAAGAATATGAAAAGCTAGTTCTCAAAGGGATATGGGGGGGGGAGATATTCTATAGCCATATGAAAAAAAAAAACCAAGGCTAAAAATCAATACTAATTAGATAAATATAAATTAAAGCAATTCTAAGATTCTATCTCACAACTGTCAGAGTGGCAAAAATGATGAAGTAAAATGGAAAATGTTGGAGGCGCTGTGAGAAAACAGGTACATAGAAGGTTGGTGTACCTGTGAAAGGGTACAACCATTCTGAAAACAATCTGGAACTGTACACAAAAAGTTACTAAATAATGTGTATTCTTTGATGAAGTTGTTATACCTACACCCCAAAGAGATTTTTAAGAAAGAGTAAAAAGTCCTATGTCTACAAAAATATTCTAGCAGCTCTTTTTATACTGACCAAAAGAAAAAAAAAGGTAACTAAGAAGATGTAAAACAATTTAAGAATAGCTAAATAAGTAGTATATTAATATAATGGAACACTATCATACTGTTAAAAAATAAGAAAATAAATTATTTCAAAGAGATGGAAGACTTAAATTGATATGATGCAGAATGAATTTAGCAAAAACAGAACAATTTATACTATTACAACAATATTATAAAAATGAACAATCTTGAGGACTTTTGGAAAAGAATCGGAGCCAGAAGAACAATGTATATAATAACAACATTGGAAAAACAAACAACTTTAAAAGCTGTAAAAATGATGATCAATAGAAAAAGAATTTCTGATTCCAGTAGACTGATGATGAAATATATACTCTCTACAGAAAGTCAATAGATTTAGGATACAAAATAAGGCAGTTATTTTTGTATAAAGCTATTGAGGGAATGTGTTTTGCTTGACTAAACATATAAACATACAAGAAATTTGTTATTTTCTTTTTTCGCCAACAGATAGGGAGTAGAAAGGTAAGAAAATAGATTTCTATTATTTTTTTAAATAGGTGGCAGGAGGATGCTAGATATATGAAATATTGTGTACCTTTCAGATGAAGTCACTGTTTTTTCAGTTTTATTTAACTGTTTTACTTTGTTATAAGACCAGATATAAGTAGGAATAATCTATAAAAGTCTGTAATGTATCATAAATGTACCACTGATAAAACCTTAAAAAAAAATATGACGCCAAAGGCCTCAGCTAGAAAGTCTTCAACCTCTAAAATACTTCCTGTTTTCAATCATTTGTTCATGGTTAAGATGTTTGTCTCTGAATTTTCTGGGGTTTTTTTTTTTTTTTGTAAATTGGAGCTACAATAAGATTCAGTCAGTATTAAGAGAGTTTAAAAGTTGAAATTTTCTTGAATCTATGGAATTGCACTGTCAAAAAAAAGACAATTCAATTGGTAGTTATCTATACCATAAAATATAATTCCCAATTAATTGAAGGAGGAAAAATATTTATAAGAAAAATAGTAATTTCTCAATAGATAAAAGGTATAACGATATCAACAGAGAGTCTGAAGGGGGAAAAAAGACTATCTGTAGCCATATTTTTTTTAAAGGCTGCAAACCTTTTACTAATGAGAGAAATGTAAATTAAAGCAATTCTAAGATTCCATTGCACAATCATCAGAGTGGAAAAGATGACAAAAAATGTAAATGATAAATGTTGGAGGAGCTATGAAAAAATAGGTACATAGAGGGTTGGTAGACCTGAGAAAGTATGGAAAGCAATTAAAAATATTGGCAAAATTACTCTTAGTTATTGTTGCTACTGATTTAAAAAAGAATGAAGTCTATATGGCAGAAGAAACATGTTCTTACTGTTTCCGTATCTCCGAAGTATCATACAGTCCATTGTAATCTGAGTCAAACACAGGACCACTGACTACATTCACTCCATTCCTTTCTCCAGCATACCTTGGGAGTAGGGTATTATGGAAGTAATTCCATATGGCTAAAACAAAGAGGAAAAATGTTATTTGGGAAGAAAAAGCTAAAATAATGTCACATGGCAGAAATTTAAGTAGTAAAATTGAAATAGCAAATCTGGCATCTATAAAACAGCATATAAATCATACAAATGGGCATCGAGGTGGCACAGTACATAAAGAGCTGGACCTAGAGTCAGGAATACCTGAGCCTCAGACACTTACTAGCTGAGTGACCCTGGGCAAGTCACTTAACCCTGATTGTCTCAGCTTCCTCATTTGTAAAATGAGCTAGAGAAGGAAATGGCAAACACTCCAGAGTCTCTGCCAAGAAATCTACTCCCAAAAAAGGGGTCATAAAGATACATGACTGAAACAACTAAAAAAATTCATATGTACATGTTACTCTGTGTGTATTACATATAAGTATATTGCGTGTATGTATCTATATATGCATATACACGTATGTGACTGTCGTGTATTTGTGTATGTGCTTTACTGAGCATGGAAATCAGAGTTATAAGGCATCTTGGTCAAAAGCGCCATGAGACGATTTCCTCATCTGTAAAATAAGAATGAGAAATATCTGTACCACCTGCTGCTCAGAGAAGCTGTATGGGTCAAATGGGAATTCATGTAAATTTATTTGGAACCATAAAACATGACCTAAGGGTAACATTATTATTTGGTGAAACATCTATAAAGTGAATAATACCTCTGTAAATTGTTCTATAAATCCTCAAGTTCCTTGGTGCTTTTCAGGAATATGGCCGGCATATATAAGTTATATTTGGCATTACAGCAAAAGAATTCAAATAATAAAGTTTATTCAAGGTCATTCTTACCTTGAAAACTCTGGTACATTGGTATTATGTTACTGGTAAGCAGGGCTTCATGATGTCTGTCATTGGTGCCTTTAGTAAGTTCTGCAAATAAGAAAAAAATAATACATTTTGTTAAAAAGTTATTATTTTTTTTAAAAGCAATTGGGGTTAAGTAACTTGCTCAAGGTTACAGGGCCAGTTATTTCTGGGTGTGGTGCTAAGTATCAGAGCCCAGTTTCGATCCTAGGTCGTCCTGACTCTGGGGCCCATGCTCTTACTTGCTGTGCTACCTGGCCACCCCTAAAAAGTTATTTTTAATATTAGAAAGTTAAACTTCTTAGAGATTGGGGGGCTGGGGAAATTAAGTTGAATATCATTCTAGACCTACAATATTTCTTCCAAATAGTATTAAATCTAGGGAAAATTCAATGTTTAAGCATTTTATTTAGTCACATTCCTTCAAAAACAAAATAAAATCACAAACTTGAGAATGATTTTAAGGACTCCCTATTAACTCATTGCTGCTTTGGGAGAAAATGTAGAAACTTAAAAGTAAATTCCAATTATGAAGTTTCATCAATATTTATCAGTAAAAATTACTCTTTTGTTGCATCATCCAAATAAATCCATCATATTGATAGTCAACTCTCCCTAAACTAAGTTTGTTTCTTGACTGAGAAGTAAGAGACATATAAACCCACCCCTTGGATTTGGAATAACACTCATTATACAGGGGGGGAGGGGGAATACAGATAGCAAATTGGCCTTGAGATGCTTACACAAAGCTGTCATATATAATTCTAATAATAAACCTTAAGTCTATTTTATAATGCAACTGCCAAGTGATAACCTAAGATGGTTATTCAAGTGGCTTCAGTGGGGAGTTGCCTCAATCTATGAGAGTCAGTAGGACTAGCAATTTTTACATTTAGCACTCCTTAAAAGATGCTCTGCAAGAAGGATATAATATCATCAAGGGAAAACAATATATTAAAGACTTGTTTTTCATAATTTGTTATTTTATTTTTCCCTAATTATATGTAAAAACAATTTTTACCATTCATTTTTTAAAAATTTTGAGTTCCACATTCTTTTTCTCTCTGTCCCCTCCCTCATTGAGAAGGTAAGTAACTTGATATAGATTATACATGTGCAGTCATGCATAACATATTTCCATGTCAGTCATGTTGAAAAAGAAAACACAGACAAAAAAAGAAAAATAAATAAAAAGCATGTTGATTCTTTCCTTTTGAGATATATAAATATTTGTATAAATGCTGACATTTATAATCACCTTTTAAGCACAAAAAAAATTGTTTTAAAACATTTCAAAACTCTCATGCTCTCTTTCTACCACTTATGGAGCCATCAAAGTACAATACAAAAAACAATGACTACAGTCAGAGAACTTGGGTTTAAAATCCCACCTTGAATGCTAATGACCATGGTTGGAATAACTGAAGTTCCCCAGGTCACCATTTCCTCACCAGTAGAATAAGGGGGTTGATGTGAAACTGAATATTGTAAATTAATAGTAAATACATTTATTAAAAGATTAAAATATTAAGAATAAGGGGGTAGAATTAAATGAACTATCAGGTCCTTTACACTCTAGATATAGGATCTACCCTGAGCTTTTTCCTAATCAAGAACAAAAAACAAGAAAACAGAGGAAATAATCATATCTATGGTATTAGCACTGTCATCGCTTATTACATATCAAAATATTTTTACAAAGTTCAAATCTTTATTAAATTTTCAAAAATCACAATTCAAACAACTATTGAGCAGACTCAAACAGCATGATAACATAGTCTGGGTCTAAAAGATGTTAAATTTTTTTTTTAAGTTACACTTACGTGGAGGGGAGAGGAATCCATAACTTAGCTTTGGGTTATCTTTATAAAACAGACATTTCTGGATGGGACTTGGAGGTATTCGATGATCCTGGTAGAAACAGTTTGAAAAGTCTTCTGTAGAGAAACTGTCCTAATGAACAAAATAAAATATTCATTTAGATCCATATTGGTCAGGAGAAAAAACAACAAAGGTGCTCTGTGAATGGTATTATAGCAGTAAGCCATAGGAAGGAACAGTGTGGTCATAGAAAAAGGGGTCTATTTGGAGTCCAAAGATTTAGGTTCAGATTCTGACTCTGCTATACACAACTTTGACGTCCTTGAGTCTCATCTTTCTTATCTAGAAACTGGAGGATTGGATTAGATCAAGGGTTCATGACCTGGAGTCAGTGAACTTTTTAAAAACTGATAACTGCTTTTTCAATATAATTAATTTCCTTCATAAGCCCGCATATTTCATTTTCTGCATGTAAACATAACATTCTGAGAACGGGTTCACAGGTTTCACAAGACTACCAAAGGAGTCCATGACAAAAAAAAAAAAAGAACCCTAGACTAGATGAGTTTTAAATCCTTTCTAGTTCTGAAATTCTATGAACAAACCTAGGAATAAGGAATGATAGGGGTGATGTCTTATTTACTTAATTTCTAAATTTCCTTCAATGTCTAGCTCAATGCCCTGTATATAGAAGATGCTATATGCATTTTAAGTAAACCATATAAAAGAAATACAAAATCAAGACAGTAGATTTCTTGGTCTTCTCTTCTATAAGACATAAACTTGTATAATTGTTTGAGGTGAAAGGACAAAGGTACAAGAAGAAATGTTGGTTTTTAAGGAGATTAAACTATATTCTATACTTATGTGCATTTTTTTCCTTTATGGTTTGACTCCCTTGGAGGAAACAAGGAAAAATTGAACATGTCCCCAGTTTCAGGAACAAAATACATCAAATGAAAGCAGGAAAATTCAGGGGCAAAGATAACCATGAAGCCGTACTTCTTTGGTCACAGTAAAAAAGACCAAATCAAGTAGAAGCAAAAACTAGCACAGGTAAAGTGTTTATTTATCTCTCCTATTACACCAAAAGAAGGAATGAAAAAATGTTCATAGCATATCAAAGTACAAAGTGTATCGTGCAAGTTGATTCAAGATTCTTCAAAACTACAAAGTAGTTCAGGTTTAGTCTAAGAACTAAAAGGAAATCTATAGTCTACATACCAGATGACAGAGATAAGTAAGAATCATGCAGTCATTTCTAATAGCCATAATTTATCTACAAAGTACATATTACCACATATCCTTGTTTTCATGTTTGTACATGCAATACTCATACTTTCTACAGTAAGAGGTTGGTTAACATCTTCAAGCTTCTAAAATAAGTTTCAATAATGATTTTTTGCTCATTGGCTTCCCCCTCAATTCAAGAAATGTGAAGTACCAACTGCATTCAAGGTATCTGGTTAGGTATTAAGTATATAATGATAAATGTGATTATGACTCTATTCTCAAGGAGCTTACATTCTAAATAGAGTGTGTGTGGGGGGGGGGGTATAAGATAAGCTTGAAGAAGAGATATAGGCAAAATACTACAAGAATTTGAGGAGGGAAGTGCCATTTTTACCAGGGAGGAGTCAAGAAAAGTTTCATGGACAACATGATAGGTCTGAACTGGCAACTGGAGAAGAGAGATTTTGAGAAATGGACATCTCTCCACTTTGGCACTCTCTTCTCTCTAAGCCTTCAAAGGATACCACTCTCTCCCGTTTTTCTTCCTACCCCTCTGACTTTTCCTTCTCTGTCTCCTTTGCTGGATAATCCTTCAGATCACATCCTCTAACTATAGGTATCCTTGAGGGTTCCATCCTGGACCCTCTTCCCTTCTCCTTCTATATTACTTCACTTGATTATCTCATCAGCCTCCACGGATTTAATTACTGTCTCTCTGCTGGTGCTTCTCAAATCTCCTTTTGTGCCGCAATCTCTTTACTGACTTCCAATCTCACATCTCCAATTGCCCTTCAGATATCACAAACTGGATGTCTAGTAAACATGTTAAATTCAATATGTCCAAAAGAGAACTTATATTTCCCCCCAAGTTCTCCTCATCCCTACCTTCCCTTTAACTGTAAAAAATAGTATCATCTTCCTAGTCTCTCTTAGGCTCACAACCTAAGAGTCATCCTGGTTCACTATCTCTCACCCCCATATCCAAACTGATACCAAGGTCTCCCAATTTCCATCTCTCAAATATGTCCCCTTCTCTCATCTGTCACTGCCACTCCCCTGGTACAGATACTTATCATCTCATACTTGGATTATTGAAACAGCTTGCTGGTGACTCTACCTACTTCAAATGCACACACAAACACACACACACACACACACACATACACACACAATCCAATACTTCCTCCATTCAGCCACTAAAAGGATTTTCCTAAAGTACAGATCCATTCATGTCATACACATAAACACACATACACACACACTACTCCAGTGATTTTCTATTGCCTCCAGAGATAAATACAAAATTATTCTATTTTACATTTAAAAGCCTTCATAACCTAGTCCCCTCTTGCCATTCCAGTCATTTTATACCTTATTCCCCAATACATATTCTCAATACAGTGACACTGACCTCCTGGCTATTCATTAAAAAAGACATTCCATCTCTGAACTCAGGACATTCTCTCTGGTCATCTTCAATGTCTGGAATGCTCTTCCTCCTTTGCTCTGTTGACCTCTCTGGTTCTCTTTCAATCCCAACTAAAATCCCACTTTCTACAAGAAGCCTTCCCCAACCCCTCTTAATTCTCTCTGATAATTATTTCCTATTTATCTTGTATATGTACACACACACAAACACACCTACATGTGTGTATATAAATAGATATGTGTTTGTTTGCATGTTGTCTCCTCATTAGACTGCAAGCTCCTTGAAGGCAGGGACTTTTTTCCTCTTTTTGTGTCCCCGGCATTTAGCACAGTATCTGGTACACAATAGGCACTAATGAATGTTTGCAAATTAATTTACTGATGGAGGGAAAAAGAACAACACAGAGACAGAAGAGAACAGGATGAAAATGGAAAACATCGATCTAACCTATAACTCAGAATAGGTAAAGGATGACATAGTCTTGCAAATGGAAAGTTGTTCCAGATTGTGAAGAGCCTTGGTAAATACTTTTATTAGTCAATTTGTTAGCAGTTCCCTAAAGATTTAAAATGCAGAGGAGTGGCACAGTCACAGCAGTGCATATGAATTTTTAAAAGATTAATTAGATAGTAGCATGGAAGACAGACTGGAAGGGGGGACAGATTAGAGACAGGGAGATATGTTAGTAGGTTAATAATCTAGATAAGAAGAGATAAGGGTTTTTGATCTAGGATGGTTGCAAAAGAAGAAAAGGGAAGGGTCTAGAAGCAAGAGACATTAAGGATGTAGAAATAGCTTTATTTAACAACTGAGTAGATATACATGGTGAAGTGACAGCCAAATACTATACTAATTGCGGAATGAATAAATAGTGAAAAGGTTACAATTTAGGCAAATTCTTGGTGATTATTTGCAGATGAAAACATTTCCCTGACTGAACTGATTCTATAGGTAGCAATCAGTAAAAAGGCAATTACAGAACATGAGAGCTAAAAGGAAACTTGAAAATTATCTAAATCAATTGCCTCATTTGAGAAATAAGAAAGCTGAGGTTAAACTGCTTTCACAATGTCACAAAGCCAAGTCTAGTCTTAAAAAATGCTAGAATTAGGAGACACATTTAGAGATCTCACCTATCTTCTTCATTTTCTGTACATGGAAGTCAAGACCCTGAGAAGTTATTCAATCAGCCCAAAATCACACAGACTGTGGAGAGAGCTGCTGAAACTGCAACTTAAGTCTCCTGGGTCAGTCCAGTCTTTCCATTACAAGCCTTTGGTTATAAACCAAGATTGACCATGATCAAATGTTTCCTTACTCTTTCGCCTAATAATGACCATTTAAAAGAGGAGGGATACAGCAGAGTTACATGTACTTGCATTTTTGCCAACAGTGTAGGAACTCCAGAGCGACATTGTGAGGTCACGGCTATATGCATTTACAAACTGGTGTTGGTAAAGAAGACAAAAAGTGCTGTTTTTCTGGAGTACCCTAGGCCTTCCATAGGGCAGGATATTTCGCTTGATCATCTTTTCTAAAATTTTAAGAGAAGGAAAATAAAAACAGGATCCAGAAGACAAATTACCATTTTAATTTATTTAGCATATCTGCAAAAGAAAAAAAAATTTTCCCTACATACATTCACCTAGTATTTGCCTCTGTTTATCCCAATTTGGAAGGCATTCTTAAGGCTCTAAATCTATTTGCAACTAGTACAATCATAAGATTTAAAGGAAAAAAGAGAGATCATTGTGGTTTGTTCCTGTGAGAAGAAAAAGGGAAAACAAGAACAGAAAACCACTGTAGGTTTGGGAAATCACAAGTTCTCTAGCCTATATGTTCCATCAATTAATATCACTTCAAATTAAGTTTATGAAATTTTCTAAAGCCCTTTGATCTTTATTACTGTTATGTGTCAACTGTCTTTATTAGTGACTTTCTAGATTCCTGAATTTATTCTAGAATGAAAATTCTTTAACCTCTGAAACTGAACTAGGTTTGTTTGTTTTTAGGACAATCAAATTGTACAGCATATAGGTTAGCAGTTGTGAAACTAAAATTAAAGAATTGTAGGATCTTAGATTTGGTGGAGATCTTGAAAGTTGATTAACCCAACCAGCAAATGAGAAGAAACCTTCTTTATGATGTCCCCAGTTACTGTAGTGGCCATTAAGATTCTGCTGAAAGACTTCCTCTACTCACTGAGAAAAATCAATTTTACTTTCATACATCTCTCTTAAAGGTTTTTTTTTCTTTAGATGGGAACAAAAAACTGTCTTCTACTCATCTCAGAGTTTTACTCTCTGAGGCCAAGCAAAACAAGATTAATCTTTCAAATACATAGCAGTCTTTCAAAAACTTGGACAGTTACATCATCATCCTAATTCCTCTCTTCTTTAGATTAAACATTCCTACTTCCTTCAACTAATCCTTATATGGAGTGATTTCCACTCCTCATCACCCTGGTTATTCTCCTTCAAACACACTGTAGATTATTAATGCCCTTTCTAAAATACCACCCTCAGACCCAGCAAAATACATGAGAATAATAACTTCCCTTACTCTAGATACTGTCTTTTTTTTTTTTGCTTTTTGGAGGGGAGAGGGAAGGGCAATTGGGGTTAAGTGACTTGCCCAAGGTCACATAGCTAGTAATGTTAAGTGTCTGAGGTCAAATTTGAACTCAGGTCCTCCTGACTCCTGACTCCAGTGTATTCGCTGCACCACCTAGCTGCCCCAATACTGTCTTTCTTCAACACTTTCAAGTATCCCTTCATTTTGTCTACATGAGGATTCCATCTAACACTGAATCTTGTGATCTCTTTTTGGTTTAATAGATGACCTTCAAGGATGTCTGTGAGCAAAATAAACAAACACATGTATTAGGATGGTCTTGGGACAACTGACCAAGTTTCTGTCCTTGGGACTATCCCTTAGAGTTTTGGTTTGGTTTTTAGCTTGGCAGGTCATGTTAGTTTTTGCACTCCACTGAAATGGGTTTTGAGATTTTTCTTCTATTAATTCAGGTTATTCTAATACATAGTGGCTATGGGATCCTGAACAAGTCACTTTAACTCTATATATCTTAGGCAACTTTTTAACTATAAGCTACAGAAAACATACCAGTCTGTATTAGTATTAGCATCTAGTTTCTTTGTCTTGGAGTATGCCAATGAAATAAAAGATCCAGTGCCAATCCTTATACCTAATATAGGCTAAACTTATATCTACTTTAACTTTTAATTCAGATTATTGATCTCATTGTGCCAAGTTACGCTGTTGACTCATTGAATTGTTATGCACTAAAAAGATATAAAACAGCTAGGTAGTAGAGTGTTGAACCTGAAGTCAGAAAGACAACTTCAAATTTGGTCTCAGACGTTTACTATCTGTGTGACTCTGGCAAGTCACTTAACTTCTGTTGGACTCAGTTTTCTCAAATGTAAAATGGGGATAATCCTAGCACCTACCTCTCAAGATTGTTGTGAGAATCAAATGAGATATTTGTAAAAAGCACTTAGCACAGTACCTGGCACATAGTAAGGACTATATAAATGCCTATTCTTTTCCCCCTCCCCTTCCCTTTTCTGTCTCACTTCCCTCACCTGTAAAATATAATAATAATTGCAAGGATTAAATGAAATAATATTTGAAAGACAAACTTTGCAAACTTTAAAGTCATATAAATGCAAGCTATTGTTATTATTAAAACCCTATGTCTTTTTCACATGAACCATTGTGCAGTCATATGTAACTGATCCAGCACTCATGTTATTGACTTCCAAATCAGTATAGAGCTTTACTTGCTTATTCCTATTAATTTTCACCTAAACAAATTCAGCCCAGATTTCTGGTCAGATTTGAGAGATCTTTTTCGATCTTTATTCTAACATCTAGCACATTAGGTATACAAAACAAACCTCATAGGCCACATAACTATTCTGATCAAAATATTATCTTCTAAAAAACATAGCTATGTGAAAAAAAGAAACTGAAGCAACAGATCTCTGTACAAAAAAAAAAAAAATCAGACTGTCAGGTTAAGGGTTGAGAATTCAGTTGCCCTAATCTTCTGCAGAATTTTGCAAGGGCTACTACTGCTTTAACAATTTTAGGCTGCATCTAAATGACACCAAATGCACAAATGAATATTGAAAAACATAATTTGAATATTCCTCATTTTTATTCTGATATTTAATCAGCCCAATTTTAGGTACACTGAATGACTTTAATATGACCCCTGGTGCCTAGTACAGCATAGCATGGACATAGGAGCCTTAGTAGAAGCTCTTGATGGCAATGTTAAACCATCATCTGAGGCTCTATTATTAAGTATCACTCAAACCTTCAAAACATCTTCCTTGTGGTCATGAAGAGTGATTCAGCTCCCACAAAATATGATATCGCTCACTATTTCCAGTGTAAATACTACGGCCCCCCTTATGACTAACAGTCTAGACTGTCTAAAACAAAGAGATCTCTGTGTTTCACCAGGTAGGTACATTAATAGTAGAAGCTCCTCTCTGGGAGTTTTCTACAAGAAACTCCTGTGTTTCTTATGCTACCAACTAAAAATTCACTTCTGCATTTCTTCTGACTTTATATAAAAATAAGGCTTTCTTACCTTCTTCTGTGGTCATATTTAACTCTGATTGAAAATCCATTGTGGATGAAACCTAAAATTTTTGAAAAATTAAAAAAGAAATTCAAGGGAATTTGTAAAATTATCATTGTTCATATCTTAATTATAGGGACTGGACACCATAATTAACTAATATTGACCCTGTGTAAAATTTGAAATGTTGAAAATCTTATGTGAGAAAATACTATTGTTAATAATAATAATTCCATAGAAGTTTCAGCATTATGTTGGAAGGAAGGAAGGAAGGAAGGAAGGAAGGAAGGAAGGAAGGAAGGAAGGAAGGAAGGAAGGAAATAAGGAAGGGATTAGCTCCCAAAATCTTTATGGATGATTATTCCATATGTTTGGCAATATCCCACCGCAAATTTATTACCTGCGCAAGCTCTTAACCATAAATGTGTAGTGGGAAGCAAATATAGTATAGCTAAATTTTTCACCAAAAGAATTATCTCACTTTGTTCTCCCTCTACTTAGAGGGCATAAATGACACCACAGAAAATAAAGACCGTGCTCAATTTAAATTCAGTGTCCTATGTTCTCCTTTTCTATCTCTGTGTTTCTGTCTCTGTCTTTCTCTCTCTCAATAATAGTAGACAATACAACATACTCCACTGTTCAACAATGACTCAACTTCTTTCCCTCACTTTAATCAGATTACAGCAAACCACTGACAAAACAAAAAAGTCAAAGTGCAAAACTGGAAAGTCAACCCCAAAAACTAAAACAAAAATACCCAAACATTCCAAGAACGAAAAAATTATCTTCTGCAGCAGCAGCTTTTTGTCTCAAACATTCATTAAATGCCTCCAATATTGTGCTACTTACTGCAAAATTGCAACACTCAAATGAGTATCTTCAGCCTCCTTACCGGGTCACATGAGCAGCCAAGGTTCTCTCTTGTTTTCTTTGTAAAAGGGCATTTTGCTGGGTGGCTTACTTCTTTGGGATGCTCTGGTAGGTGAACAGGTTTCTTTAAAAGATGGTTAAGACTTCCATGAGTTCCATTATTTGAAGCTGGTTTCAAATTCAGTAAATCTACAATAATTCAAAGAATGGTAGATAATTATTTGAAAGAACCTAAATTCAATATAAAAAAGAAAATGATAAGATCTTTCTTAAATGGCAAATATATATATATATGTATATATATATGTATATATGTATGTATATATGTATGTTGAGACTGGGCTTCCCTGTCTTACCCAGTCTAGAAATGTGGTGACCACTCACAGGTCTGATTCCACTACTGAATGGTACAAGAACTATGACCAGGCTGGTTTGCTTCTCTGTAGGCAATGTGATAGCTCCCTGCTCCTAGGTGCTCACAATTCTGATGCTATGTTTAGCATGCACACTCAATTGGCTAAGCCTACTGCAATTGAGAACTTCTGAGCTCCAACAATCCACTAACCTCAACCTCCTAAATAGTGGGGATTACAAACTCGTTTCATTATACCCAGTGATTTTATTATGTCTTTAAAATTTAAAAATAAATGCACATAAGACTTTATGAGGTCTGTACAGAAAGAAACATTAAGGGATTTATACTGCTTTCATTTATTTCAAATTGGGTTTTGACTACATTGTTTTTATTGGAAATTTGAAGAGACTTGACACACTATACTAATTTGTAAAATGTTCTGTGGAAAATAATTTGGACCACTAAAGTGATTATACATTAAGAACATTTCATATTTTCCAAGTGTGAGATTATAGAAACATTAAGAAACAAGTATAATTGAGAATATCATAAAAGGTTCAATTCATATATGATGCTAGGCTGAGCACAAGATATTCTAAAAAGGAACTCCTTTATTCATGCATTCCTGCCATTACTGCAAACTCATTCTTCTGGGATGGTAATGGGTACTGCCTATTCCTACTAATTTCTTCCTCCTGTCAGGGCCAACGGGTCACCTTTCTTAGCTCTTTATTACTATCCCTTTTTCACTTTCTTACAATTTCTCTTTCATTGGCATCATTGATGCTTCTTTCTATTGGTTCTCCTTCTACCTGTAGAATTGCTCCTTCTAAGACTCCTTTGCTGGATTATCATCTTCATCTATCGCCTTAAGTGAGTTTACCACACAAAACCCTTTTCTAATCCATCTTTCCTTCTCTCTCTACACTCTCTCCTTTGGTGTTTTCATTAGTACTATTCCCAATGTTTACTATCACTTCCAAGCAGATGATTTCCAGCCCTACATACCCAGCCTTCACCTGTCTCCTGAGCTCTAGTACTGTATACACAACTACCTGCTGAACATCTCTACTGGATATATATATATATATATATGTGTATATATATATATATATATCCTATAAATATCTCAAACTCAAACTCATAGTTCACCCAGACTTTATTCCTTCTCCAAAATCCCCCATTTCTGTTATTAATAACACCATCTTTCCCCTAATCCAAGTTTGAAACCTTTGAGTAAACCTTCCCTTCCCCTGAACACACATAGGTATTTAAATTTCCAAGTCTTGTTAATCCTATCTCAATTATCTTTATACCCATCTTCTTCTCTCCTAACAAAGCCTCTACACTAATCCAAGCCATGATTCAGGGAATAGGTTCTTGATGGAAAATCAGAGGACTGAGGTTTAAATCCCACTTCTGCCACTTACTATTTCTATGAACTTGAGCACATCAGGCAAAATACAACAGTAGTTTATAGTGGATCAGGCACTAAACTTGGAATCAGGCAGACATGGGTTCAGATCCCACATCAGATACTTACTAGCTATGTGACATTGGGCAATCCTCTTAATTTCTCTAGACTTCAGGTTCCTCGTCTGTAAAATGGGGGAGTTGGATTTCTTGACCATTAAGGTCCTTTTCAGTTATAAATCTATGATAATGTGTTTCTATGATCTCTCTGTATCTCAGTTTTGTCATCTGTAAAATGAGGCACTTGAACTAAATAATCTTTAAGGCCCTGTCAAGTTCTAAAATTTATGGTGCTTCTTCATTTCTTACCTGGATGGTTTGTTCATTAGTTTTCCCATCCTTAACTCTCTTCCCTGTCTAATTCCTCTTCTAACTAGCTACCAAATCAATATGCCTAAAGCTCTGATGTGAATATGTTAAACCCCTCCCTTCTCAAAAATCTTTGATGGCTCTTTTTTGTCTAACCTTTTATTTAAAGCTCCCAGCATGCTGGCTCCTGCCAATTTTTCCAATATTGCTTCATATTATTCTGATTTCACTCATTTTTCCCCCAAACATGGCATTCCATGTCCCACCTCTTTAATTTTGTACAAGTGGATCCCTATATGTGGTACTAAAAAATATTTAGCAATAGAGTGAGGATAGAACAAAGGTGAAAATATTAAAGATTATTCTAAAATCATACACATTGCACCACTCTATATGTATACATAAGATAACTTACTAACTATGCTTTCATTTCACATAAATTCTCAGAAATCATGAATCAGTTTGCACTTACCACACATTAAGTTATAAATTTCAATGTTTTCAAAGGGTTCAACTTTAGTATTATGCTTGAATGCAGGTCCATAGCCAATGAAGAGGGCCTATGTTTTGTCCAAAAATATAAGCAGTTAGTGTCAAAATACACTGAGATATGCCTAAAGAGCTTTCATTTATAGAATTTTAATCTAATAATTTATTTGTATATTCTTAGGGGAAGATTAGCAGGAAAATGTCAATTAGTTAATATTGTTTATTATTAATAATAATGATACCTTATGTTGATATGTTTAGTATAAACTACCCTATGAAGTAGGCAGCAGAAACATTATTATTATTGCTATTTAATAGATGGGAAAACTAAGGTTCATAAAGCTTAAATGACTTGCTAAATGTTAATTAATCAAGCATGGCTAAGTACCCAACATGTGCCAGGTACTATTTAGGTAATAAAGATACAAAGACAAAAAAAAAACCAATCTCTTCCCTACAAAATTAATGCAAAGTGATTGTGGAAGAGGAGGCACTAACAGCTGAAGCATCAGGACAAACTCCATGTAGAAATTGGCGCTAGAGTCTGACAATTTCTGGGGAAAATAAGGATTCAAACAAATGAGGAAGGAGTGTATTGCAAGTATTGAGAGCAGTGCAAAGGCACAAAGATGGAAGATAGAATATCAAACATAAAGAATAACAATATATAATAAAGATGGAGTCAGATTGTAAAGGGTCATAAATGTTCAAGAGAGGAGTTTACATTTTACTTTAGAAGTAACAGTCACTGGTCTCTACTGAGTAGGAGAGTGAAATGGCAAGCCTTTGCTTTAGAAAAAATCCCTTTAGCAGATGTGAGAATCGTCAAGGTAGAATTGACAATACTTGGAAACTTACTGAATTGAGGGAGGAGGAATAATTAGGAGTGTTGAGCTAAAGTGAGAAAAAGGAATTGAGGATAATGCCTTAGATGCAAACTTGGGTGACTGGAAGAAAGGAGATGCCTTTTCCAGAAATAGTAAAGTTAAGTGAGTGGCACAGCCAGAATGAGAACACAAGTACTTTAAGAAGCACCTTATAAACATCATTCATTTGATCTTCTCTACAACCTTGTAAAAGGAGTAGTAGTAGCAGTATCCCAATTTTTCCAAAAAATTAGATAGAAGCTTTAAAAAGTTGAGTGATTTGCCCCTGGTCCTACAACTAATAAATGCAGCAAGTAGGATTTTAAAATTTTAATAGAGATATGCTTCACTTTAGGCACCTCCTGAAAAGTCACATGTAAATCAATTTATAGCGAATCAAATCATTTTAAGTACATAAGATGTACTTATTTTTTAAAGAATTTAAAGAAATCCTTTTGTGAAACATAAAATCATCCTATATTTTGTTTTGTGAGTTTGGATTTTTATGTTTCAGAATTTTAAAAATTGGAATATATGTTTGCAGTTATTCATCAAGAAATCTTTTATTTTCAAAAAGACAATGAGGCATAAGATTTTTACTTACTTGCATATTTGAAAATGTATTATCTGAGCCATGGAATCCAGATCCACAGTATTTTCTTTCTGCTGGATTCCTAATTTCGACACAGACACACCAGTTAACATAACACATTGACATATTTTAGAACTAGAATGAAATTTTTTAATTTACTGTGCCTGGCATAGAGTGACTGCTTAATAAGTGTTTTATTGGCTGATTGATCTAAAAATAACACCTACTATGAAGACACAAGGCTGATGAACTAACTAGCTTTAAAAAAAAAACAACTGTTTAAGTTTTATTTACCCTTTCTATACCATCTTATAATTAAATAAAAAGTTATTTCCTTTTGATTTCCTGTCTCCTCTCTCTTTGCCCTCTTTCCCAAAAATTCTGTATTGTATTAATAGACAATAAGATACTCAGTAAAATACCATTACTTGACTCCTAACTTATTTAAATTCAACCAGGGTTGAGAAGATGGACACACAGAGGTGGCCATTATACAATTTGATGATTTAGGTCTTCATCAATAATGTTACTTAACTGGTCCATAATTTTTATTGAATGACCCCAATGCACAGAGCCCTATTAAAGTATTCTGAGGTGAGGTACAAAACAGTTGGTACAATCCTTAAAGCCCAGTAGCATGTGCTTGAAACTACTTGCAAAGCAATGTTTTAAGAAATAGGAATTAATGAAGTGGCATTTAAATGCTAAAATTCCATATAACAAGGTAAGAAAATACTGGTGAAGTTAATCAGGTGACAACTTACTTTCATATTCAGTTTCCAAGGATTCATTGTATCTTAAGGTGGTAGAAAATCATTATAAACATCTGTATTTTGAATATCCTGCTAACATATGATTAACTGTCTTCTCTGTCTCTTCTGCATGTTCTCCTCTTGCTCCTCTAACATGTATCTTTTCACAATTTTCTTTAATAACCAGAACCCTAGTAACTGTTTTGACTGTACCTCTTTCTATCAGTCCTGCTGATTTTCACTTTGCAGCATCTCTCTCATCCATCTCTTCATTTTTATTTCTATAGACACAATCCTAATCTATGGTTTGTCCTTTATTCTTGTTACCCAATCAGCCTCCTTTTGGACTCCCAGCTTTTATTTTCTCTTTCCTTAGGTTCAAAATATGCCTCAAAACACCTACAAGCTGTGTAATCCTGAGCAAGTCATCTAATTTTCTCAGGCTCAGTGACTTTTTCTGTAAAACTGGGAATAGCACCCTTCTCATAAGGATAATGTGAGAATAAAATGAGATAAAATAAAAAGTGTTTTAAAAACCTCAAAGCACTATATAAATGGTAGCTATTATATTATTACTGGCTACTATTATCTGTGTGACCATGATAAAGTGATTTAACCTCTCTCAGCCTCAGTTTCCTAATTTGTAAAATGGGGCTACTACTAGCACCCACTTCTCAGGACTATTGTCCTGTGATTAAACAAGATAACACACATAAAGCTCTTTACATACCTTAATGCACTTTCATTATTATTCTAATACAACCTATCCTCAGATAATCTGCTACAAACACTGTTCACGATTTTACTTCCTTACTTCATAGAAGGAATTAAAGAGAAGACAAAGGCAGGACTTACATTGCAAGTTGCCACTGAGGATCTAAGTAGAATGTCAAGGGCTCAATTCTATCACTCTTTGCAAAGTGAAACCGCTTGGGTAAAAATTGTTTCAAATAAGGTCTGAAGTGCTGATCTGGTTCCCTGCACTGAAATCACAATTTAATTTAAAATAAGTGTTATCATTGCGTTCCTGTTTTCCAAGAAGTGCTCCATTAAAGTCCAACTCTATTCCCTCACTATAGCACATAAGTTATCTTGGGTTCATGAAGGTTATACCAGCAGAATAAAATGTTCTGGGGCTTATCATAAAATGTTAGAAAGTATATGAATATGAGCTTGAAGATGTAATGCAGATGTTCTGTCTGAGGACCAGCCTAGCTAAATTTGGAGAGACTCAGAATCAGAAGGTTGACACACTAACTCCAAAAGACCACCCAATAGAGCATAAAAGGAATCAACTTTGGTGAAAGTAATACTCACACCAATGAAATCATAAATCCTGGGGACACTTGAAGCACAAACCTTTAAATGAGTAGGCTTACCATGAAATGACTTTGAAAATCATGATAAAAAGTTTCCTGCTAACAAATGTTTTGTTTAATTTTACCAACTTGAATAAATAGAACCATAAAAACAAACCAGAATCTAGTTCTCAGGATTTATATAAGTCTAATACCAGAACTGGCTAAAATGTTCTAGGTAGGGCACATTTAGTGTCACTAAATATTGTGTTTGTTCTGGCTATTGATTATCTAATCAGTTTCCAAATATTCTCTTATCCAGAATGATAAATACTTTTCTCAATATTTGTGAGTAGAATATAACAATCTACCTTAATGGGATAAACCCTTAGGCCTCCTTAAAAGTTATTGATTAGGCAGAAAAAAAACCCACATAGGCAAAAATTTCAAATTTGCAATCCCACAATACAGTTTTTATATTCTTTACTTAAGCCGTGGTTGGATAAAGCATGTGTTTAACATTACCTTCCCCCATCAATGATTTTTTTTTAATTTAAATTTATATGGTGTGTATTCAGTGAAATTAAGTACAATTAGATATTCCTAAACAAGTAGTACTTACAGAAAGGTTTCTGGCAATGCCTTCATAATTAACTGAAAGAATACCAAATAATTAGTAAGCAAGAGTTTATTACATGTTTACTACATAATTAGAAATAACTAGAAATAAAAAACACTGTAAGAACAATAACCGGTTTTCTTTTGTTTCTCAGAAGTACACAAGCAATTAACTGTTCTCTCTCAAGAACTGCAAGGGCAAAGAGGTTGGTAGAGGGGGTGTGGGGAGGGTGGAGGGGAGGTGGTGTAAAAGAAATGGTTTAAACTACAATTGAAATAATATTGTAAAATAAATTTCCTGACACTATTGGCTTGGAGTAATATAGTATATTTAAGAGACAATGTGTAATTTAATTTTTCCTTTGACATCTAAAAAAATAAATTTTAATATCATTTAGAATGGTTTCAGATTGTCTTTCTTAAGGGTAAGACTTATTAACCTCTTTAAAAAAGTCTCTTTTTAAAAAAACACATTTTCAAAAATATAAATCATTGGGGCAGCTAGGTGGAACAGTGAATAGAGGACCAACCCTGGAGTCAGGAGGACCTGAGTTCAAATCTAGCCTCAGACACTTAACACTTACTAGCTGTATGACCTTGGCAAGTCACCTAACCCCAATTGTCCTGTCTTCCCCCCTCCAAAAAGCAAGGAAAAAAAACATAAATCATTCTATATAAGTATTAGCCCAGAAAAAATAATGGCTTTATATTAGCAATCAGTTCTATTAACTTAGTAATGACAATGAAATTGACCTGAATAAAATATGCTTTAATATTTTATAAAATGTTCTGCCTGTAGGTCACCTAAGATGATGAATCCTGTACTTTAGTAGTATAATTCATATGCTTTCAGACAGAGCAGTAGCACTTTTCTAAGTGCTAAAACTTAGCAAATCGGGCTGGAGGGCTTGAGAAAGCTGGCTATACTTCCCTGCCAGTGAAGTTCCATAAAATGCTTGAGTTGCAAAAGATTTAGGTTGCTAATCCAAAGATCAAAAGGAAAGTAACATTCTTATCTATCTGATTCCCTTTCTCCTTCCTGGCTAATATTGACTAAATTCAACTTTTAATAACAAGTTCTGAATATATCCACTCATTTTCTGATCATTTTAAATACTTACAAGTCTGATCATTATCTGGAACATCAAAAATTCTCAATCGAGCTGCAGGACCATAAAATACTTTGACATTTTTAATATCCCCCAAATACTTGTTCAGGTAGACATATTTTTTACAGCTACCTTGTTCCATTCCTAAAAAGAAAAAAAAAACATTGAAAAACAGCTGGAATTCTTGGAAGGAAGGAAGGGAGAGAGGAAGGAAGACCTTTATCAGGCAGAATGAACTTTATCTTAAGAACTTCATTTGGACAATGATCTACGACAATTCCAAAGGACTCATGACAAAAAAAAAAAAAAAAAGCATGTGACAGGTTCTCCCTCCCCCTTTAAGAACCTTAGTTTCTAGCAATCACTATTACCTGACCTTGTTTTGCTATCTCTCCCGGAAACTCCTTAATATTTATTCTTTTTAAAAATAAATTTTGATTGCTAATTGGTTTTAAAAAAATACTTACCCTTATTTAAGCAACATAACATCTTAGATATGTGTATTGTATATCACCATTCCAGTTTTATAGATAGAAAACAAAACCAGAGAAGCTTGGCCAAGTTCATCTAGAGAACTAATAACAAAACTGATCTCCCTTTGGATCTTTTATTGTTTCACAGATTTTGCCATTAGTATTTCATTATACAACATAATCATTTCTACTTCCCAGAAATGCTTTTCAATTCCCCATCTACAACTTCTCCAATTTTCCCAACACTGTCATTAGCATAGTAAACAGCCATTCACAATAAAAAACAGAACAATAGGGGCAGCTAGGTGGTAAAGCATAAAGAGTAAAGCACCAGCCCGGAGTCAGGAGGACCTGAGTTCGGTTTCAGCCTCAGACACTTAACACCCACACAAAAAAACTAGCTGTGTAATCTTGGGCAAGTTACTTAACCCCAATTGCCCTCCAAAAGGCAAAAAAAAAAATAACAGAACAATATTTTAGAAGTTGAAATATGCTAAGGTCAGGTCTAATAATAGTCTACCTTATATCTACTTCAACAAAAGAGAAATGGGAAATTTCATGAAAATAAAATGGCCTAAAACACCAAACTACACAATTTAGAGGGGAAATAATCTTTTAAATTTTCTTTTAATGATTTAGAATGGTGGTTGCTTTCACCCCCAAATTAACCAACATTTACTCCCATCCTTTATCTCACTTTAGTAATTGGGTTTGAAATTTTCTTCTGATTGGCACATGTCACTTCATATTATTTTTCCCCTTAATTTTCCCATAAGTATCAGCATGAGATTCCAATATAAGAAGGAAACTACATGAAATGAATTGTAGAATGTGAGGGAAATCAGAGGCAATGTAACTAATCTCTTGGCATCCCTGATATGAAGTGTAACTGACATGAATTTAAATTACCATGATCTGACACAAGAATAAGATTTATGCATCTGTGTAAGTTCATTGCTTTAAGGCCATCCATCAACATGCCAACAATGTTGTCAACTCTCTGTAATGCCTTGATGACCTAGGAAAGAGAAGAAATTTCAAGTGGAACAAACTTGTGGTTGAATTTTGGCTCCAAATATTTTCTTTCCTATAAATCTATTACTATGTTTGAGGAAAAAACACTGAAGTACATATCTATACCACATAAAACATTCATTTGAGACTCAGAAGTCAGGGGAATTGAAATCAAAAAATAATAACTGATTGACAAGCAGGTAATCATAGACTACTAACACTGAAATGGCCTAGTCACCGTAAGACTTTGAAACAACCATAACCAATCTGATAAGCCCCTCCCCAAGACCTCTGCTTGGCATACACATGGAATACCTATGATTCAAACTATGTCTCAACTCAGATTGATGAGCTTAACAAAAATTGACCATGGTATTAATCTAACAGATATATGATGCACTGCGACTGAGTTTGTACTGTGTGTTCTATGACCAATAAATTTCTTAAAACATAAAAATCATTAAGTCCTAGAAAACAAAAGAATATAAATACAACATCAAGTGACATTTCAGAATTAATACCATGTAGCATTTATCTTTTCCAACTTTCCACACAAAAAACACACCATCAGTATTCATATTTAGCTTTATATTTAGATAATGTCAAATCAGCTTAATCGTTATCTTTTTTTTTACTATTATCTATTTCTTACTTTTACTTTATCTATCTTTTACTACTTTAGAAGTAATCTTTGACAGTCTCTATCAGTATGACCTCTCATTAACACTTTGTTAAAACAAGACAAATCAAGTTTAAATTTTTTTCTGAGAATTTAAATTATCTCATTGCTTGCAAATAAATTAAATTTGAGAGCTAAGCTCAATAACGGAAAAACCAAGAACCATAAAATTAGTGATATGAATCAGGAAAGTAGATTCTCTGAAAAGATAGAAAGAAATTGATTTTTAAAGTACATATATTCAGTGGGAGGTGATGTTGTCTAGTCCAGTGGCATGGTCATTGGGCTTGAGAATCAGTACACATGAGTTCAAATCTTGGTTCAGTCACTTACTACCTATCCTAGGCAAACTTAGCAAGTTAAGTTACTAATTTATATGAATCTCAACATCCCAATTTAAGAAATGGGGGGGGGGGTTAGTAAGTGGTAGACTAGATGATCCACCAACTCTACACTTCCAACTTGAATCCTAGACTTTCAATCACTCAGAGAAAAAAGGAACTTTGAAATAAAAAAATAATAATAGAGTATCACTACTAAAGCTCAATCTAAGTATTTGACTGAAATAGGATAACAGAATTTAGACCTGGTAGGTACCTTAGGAATCAATTATTCCTCACTTTTCTTATGAAGACACTGAGGTGGCGAGAGATGACCTCCCAACATCAAATAGCTAATAAGCAGTAGGGCTAGGATTCGAACCTAGGTCCCCTGACTCAAAATCCAATTCTCTTTCCACTATGTTTTACTGCCTCTATATCTGTCATCAAAACAACCAATATCTTTTTTTTTAAGACAAAGTTATTGTTTTTCAGTTATGTTTTTAAGACAAAGTCTATTTGGCTCTACTAAAATAAGCAAGTTGATTGACCCTTTGATGTAACCGTCATCTAACTATAGTTTTCTCAGAAACGTATTTGTGTTGGGCTATCACATGCTCATAACTTGACATAAAATTTGGTTTCTGTCTAACTCAAACCTTACCTGCTCTACATGGGAAGACAGAGGAGAACAAGAAGCCAGCAAGATAAGAAATAATTAAGTATATATTTTTTTTTTAAAAAGACCATTCAGATCTTCTTTTCTTGTAATTCCTACTGGATTTCCAAATGAAGAGTGATAACTGATACAAGATTATTCAAAGAGACTTTTGAATTTGTAAAACAATGAGTGACAATACAGAGATTTTTACTAAAATGTGATATAGAAGCATTTTCCTCGACTGCTATTTCATAGTCTACATTCATCTTCTAAGTGTCTAGTTGTCAAAGTAAATGACAGCAAGGTTTAGAAGCAACTTTTGACCTAACTCCCAACCCTCCAATACTTCATCAAGTTCTGATAATTAAGATAGTCTTAAAGAAGCAGGAAACTATCCAAAGAAAATAAGAAAGAGCTTCCTTTCTCATTACCCACTTCTGCCTATGAAATCACAGAAACCTAGCATCTTGTCGGTCTGCTGGGTGATACAGAAGATAAATGCTGGACCTGGAGTCAAGAAAGGCCTGAGTTCAAACCTTGCCTCAGACACATTCTAGCTCTGTGACCCTGGGCAAGTCAAATAATTTCTCTATGTCTCTATTTTTTTATCTATACAAATGGGGATTGCAATAATATTCAAAACCCAGGGTTATTGTGAGGATATAATGATGGAACATGTGCACAGTGCTTTGCAAACTTTAAAATGCCATATAAATGCTACTAATTATCATCATCATCATCATTTTTACAAACCCTTGACTAGTAAGAATTTAGTTTTAATACTGATACTGACCCCAGCATGCTGGAGACTGTTGATTAAGTATTTAGATTGCCATCAATTTTAAGAAGCAACCTAGTAAGTAAGGAAACTACGTGCAAGCATACCACTGTCCTAACTGTTGTAACTACCCTGGATATTGTTTCTCTAAGAAGCTCAAAGCCTCGATTCAGTACAGTTTCTCTCACCCTTCATTCACCCTGTCCCTGAAGTCATACAGACTGTCAGGAACCCACACTCCAGTTTCAGTTAGCTGTCAGATTGTTCTACTAAGTCACCAATGAAAATGTACTTACTTCACTGCTGACGGGTCCAAACGAATGACCTGAAGAATCTGGTTCTTCTAAATACAGAGTGTAAAAGTGTGGTCTAAATCAAACAGTATCAAAATGTAATATTTTATGAACACATTGAAACATAGAATAGAAATAACAATAAATATCAAATAAAATCCATTTCATATCACAGAGGTAATAGTTAAACTGCTGAGAAAGAAATTTTATGTTGGATGTCTTGAAAAGGCATTTGAAATGATTAATCCAATAGATTAGTCAAGGCCACATTTACAAGTATAGCAAAACAATTAAGATAATCAAAAGTTGTTCTTTTTAATTAAGTTACATAACCAACTTCTCTAAGCCAAGAGACAATATAGAATATCAACTCTGCACCTACATACCTTTCATCTTTAGGAAGTTTTAGCCACTGAAGAATAGCCAAAACTCTTTCTTCAAATGGGATGGAACTAAAAATAAAAGTAAGACAAAAGAACCAATGCTTTTGAAGACAAATCAAAAGAAAAATATCTGTAATAACGGCTGATGTAAGAACCCTTGCCCCAGATCATGAAATCTAAGCATCGAAAGTAAACTTCTCAAATAAGGTTCTCACACTTAACAGTAGTGGTTTAAAAATCGATGACTGTCAGGCAATTCTCTTAATTATTTTAACCTTTTCATTTAAACAATTGTGACCAATTCCAGACTAAGGACTCTTATCTAACTTACTGCCAGTAAACTTTGCTAACTTTCAAATATTTTTCCTGTTTTAATTCATAGAACATTTATTAAATGCCTAGTTTGCCTTAGGCTTGGAGCATACAAAGGTGGTAAACATGGGAGGAGAATGGGGAAAGAAGACCTGCACACAAATAAATATGACAAAAAACAGAATGTTATGAGGACAAAGGAGAAGAATTTTATATAAAGCATTTTATATAAAATGCTACAATAATTTTAGGAGCAAAGGACGACTTTCAGATCAGTGGATCCAAAAAGAAAAGACTTTAAGGCAGAGGTAGCACCTAAGCAGCTAGGTGGTGTAAGTGGTTAGAGCATTGGGCCTGGATTCAGGAATACATTGTCCTGGGTTCAAATCTGGCCTCAATCTCCAAAAAAAAAAGGCAAAAAAAAAAAGATCATATCTTAGGGGCAGCTAGGTGGTGCAGTAAATAGAGCACTGGCCCTGGAGTCAGGAGGATCTGAGTTCAAATCTGAACTCAGACACTTAACACTTACTAGGCATGTGACCTTGAGCAAGTCACTTAACCCCAAATGCCCTGCCCTCCCCCCCTCCAAAAAGAAAAATCTGGCCTCAGACAATAGGGTCTGTGTGACCCTAGACAAGTCACTTAACCTCACTTGCTTGTAAAAGGCAATGGAAAAGGAAATGGCAAACCAATGAAGTATCTTTGTCAAGAAAACCCCAAATGGGGTCACAAAGGGTTGGACCCTACTGAAAAATTACTGAACAACACCAAGAGGAACATAAGCTGGCTCATGAAGTGGAGAATTTTAATAGATGAAGATGTGGAGGGAGGACATTGATTTAGCCTGAGAATAATGGACTTAGAGCTCGAAGGGATGTCAAAGGTCATCTATTTCATCCTATTCCCTCATTTTACAGTCAAGTAAACTGAGGCCTATAGAGATTAAATGACTTGCCCAAAGTCACAAAGATAGTATCCAGAACAAGATTTTAATCTAGGTCATCTGACTCTAGAGTGAGTATTGTACTACTATCCAAGCACAAGGGACCACCTGAAGAAATACAAGAACCGAGAAGGAGAAGGATGGTGTCAGACCAGTGTGGCTGTAAAAGTAGAACAGTGGGGAAGGAGGCTGGAAGTGCAGGCTGGAACAAGATTACAGATCACCTGAAATGTCTGGCTATAGCATTCCATTTTATTCCACAGGCAATGGGGAATCAGAGAAGATGGACTGTTAAATCTTTTCATCAAGAGGATTATTTGGGCAATCAGTTTATACAATCATTTAGAAAAAGGAGAAACCTGAAGCAGGAAGACCAGTTAGTAAATTGTCACAATATCCCAGGTGAGAAGTAATATGAGAGTGGAGTGTAAATGAAGAGAAAGATGTGAAAGGAATAAGGACTTAAGCACAAAGGAGCAAGTCAATAATGCTTTCTGTAAATAGCATGATAGGCAATCAGAATTGAATAAAACCTGCAGGGTAGTGATTTCTCTTAGCATGAATTTATAAGGGATCCAGTTAGCTTGAATTTATGACTTCCTCCAGGAGCATTCAGTAGCTTATGGAAAAGGGAGATGTTGGATGCGATCCAGGGTTGGAGATTTTAAGGATGGAAGAGGAAGGCCTCAGGAATTTAAGAATGGAAAACAGTGAGTTCTTGAAATGGTTAGTGTTAAGGGTGAGAAGTGAAACCAGAATGGGTAATAGACTCAAAAACTGTGATGGATCAAGAGATAGAAAGACATTAGGACAAATAATTAGAAAAAGAGAAGATGAGAAGATTTTGATCAGAGAAAGGAACTTCAGAATTCAGGAAGTTGGAGGCTGATTATGAGTGATTATGAGATATAACTATGAGTAGTCCCCTTGATTGCAGAAATAATGGAGATGGAGGTCATGGGAGCTGAAGGTGAAGTACTGAAAGGCCATTTCCTCTCACACTTCTCCAGACACTTCACCTTCCTTTTCCTAACAAATGATCTCCACATCTCCAGAAGAGGATAGCTATACTTTATTTCTTGTTCTCTGATGTCCTAATCTCCTTTATCCCTTCCCAAAGACCTCAGCATGGTAGAATGTCAATAGGATATCATACCCACCAATGTTTCTCAGACACTATAATTGGAAGGCTAAAAAAACCAAAAACCTTTTGAGCTCATGTCCTGTTGTTATTTAGATTTTCTTTAAGATAGATTTCCTATTTTCTTAACTCTGCCACCCTTTCAAACAGAAATGTTAGAATTTAAGGCTCTAGAAAGGATCTGAGATACTATTGTGTAACATGGTCTTCCACATGTGTAACAACTCACAATTATATAGTTTACAAAGTTCTTTCCTTGAAATAATTTCATATAGTAGGTAATGCTGGTTTTATAGCTCATTCACTTATTGGAAAATTGAACCTTAGAGAGCTTGAGGAAACTGTGTTTATGATCATATAGCTTATAAGTGTAAGAGGCAGGATTTAAACCCAGGCCTCCTTGACTCTAAGTCCAGTATTCTTTTCATTACACTGTGCTGAGAGTTAATATTGTGTAGTAGATAGGGCACTAGACCTGCAGTCAGGAAAATTTGGGTTCAAATCCTCTCTTGGACATTTTACAGCTGTGTGACCCTGGGTAAGTCAATTAAACTGTGATTCATTTTCCTCACATGTGCAATGTGGGAGTTGGACTGGATGGGGCCTAAATTGTCTTTTAGCTCTAAATATATAATCTTATAACCTTAGTAAAACAAAAATTCCATCCAAACATACCCATTATACACTTGATAGATATCTGGAAGAATTCCATCAATTTTCACATCTGATCCAGGCCAAAAAAATGTGCCAGACTTAAGACCTTGATGCTTAGTTGTAAGCCAAATCTGAGGAGATAATTAAGAAGAATCAGGAAATTATATAAGCATCCAACAGTTAGGAAATTTCATTAGCATCAATACATTAACTCCATATGCAATTTTTTTTAAATTTAACAAGTTTCATCGACTAGAAAATATTACTTATTACACAGAGCAAATAAAATAATTGGGAATAAAAAAATTAACCTCAAAAATCTCATAAATGAGTTCTGCCTATTCTAGATTTACATATTCAATTAATATTTTTTCCCCTAGAAAGAAATGTATTACTTTCAAAAGTTTACATATTCCCTGCTCCTGTTAACTTATTCCTTGGCTCAAGCAATATCACAGTACAGAGTTTCTTTGGAATGCAAAGCTGCCTGAATGGAACCTTTATAATTACTAGGACAATATTTATTTTTTTATTTTCATGCATGAAAAGAATAACACATTTGCATTGCTATTAAAAGATGCTCCTAAATTTTTAGGACATTCATCCTATGATGCATCAATTAACTTTGCATGGAGGAAAATCATTCCCTAGCCCAGTTTCACAGATAGGTATTGGTGGTATGAGGAGGAAGTAGGCCAGTATAACCAGTCACCACCAAGAGGCATCCAACCATTCCAGAAAACCCTACTGAAACATCATCTTCATTCTTACCAGGAAGTAGGTTGTTTAAACTCCAGGGAATCTGACACTTGACTCTGAATGAAGCTAGTAAGTGTTTTAAAAGAAGTGTTTTCAGAAGATTAAACAAAGGACTCACAGGTTCTCCTTTATACCACTCTGGGTTGAATTTCTCTTTACTTCTAAGTGCAAATGAAGCATTCATTTTGGGGTCATACATTTTGTTGTCAATGATTCCATGGGATTCAGGATATAGACCCTAAAAAGAATAGTTAAAGCAATGTTATACAAACATAATAAGCATTTAATATATTTCTACCACAGAAAAAAAACCCCACTAAACTAAAATTATCAACATGGTCTGAGTAGCCAGCCAGTAACTGTACCTGTTAAGGAACACATGATTTAAAGTAGGCATTTTTGGTACAATAGAAAGAACCCTGGTTCTGCAAACAGAATACCTGGATTCAAATTATGTCTCTAATACTGATCTAAGCCTCAGTTTTCTCATCTGTAAAATGAGGGGATTAAAGTAGACTCTCTCTGAGGTACCTTTCACATCTAGATATATAATTTTATGAACCATAACAACAGAAAGACAAGTTTTGCCAGAATAAAACTTACTGTGATGGATTATTAGGTATTTGTGACTACAAATAGACAATAAAATAAGTCAGAAATGAAGGACAGATGTCAGATTGAAAGTTATGAAGTTTAGAAAGGCAGAACACTTAAACTACCATGAGGAAAGGGTCCTAAGCTATTTCACATTGCAATGGAATGCATTCCCAATAAAATCTATTCTGTATAGTTATTACAATAAACTAATTTGGCCAATGTTCCAAAAGAGCTTGCACAAAACTGGAACAAAAGAAATTCTCATGCTTTAGACTAAAGTCATATTGAAATTCAGTTCCTTCCAGAATCACATTAAGATAGAAAATTTTGGGGAGGTGGAGCCAAGAGGGCAGAGTAGAAGCACAAACTTGGCATGAGCTCCTGTTCTAATCACTTCTGATACATGTAAAAAAATTGATTCTAAACAAATTTTAGAGCTACAGAACCCACAAAGTGACAGAAAGAAACAAATCTCTCACTGAAGGCAGCCTGGCACGCTAAGAAGGGTCTAACCCACCAAGCTGGGAGCTGAGCACAGACCCACGTGAGCCACACAGTTCTGGCCCTGGGGGGGCCATGACCAGCGGTGGCTGAAACAGAATTCAGGAGAGTGAATCACCAGCAACAGTGGCAGTTTCCTGACTTCTCAACCCATAATGCCAAAGATAAAGTAAAAGGTCAGTGTGGAACTCTTTTGGAACAAGGGAACAGAAGAGCATGGTCCAGGCCCTGTCCCCAGGGTGAGAGGGGGCTGAGGCTCTGCAGCTGCAGCTGCTGTTGCCTCCAGAGCTTCTGGCCTGCAGATTGAACATGGACCAAGTGACTATTCAGAGAGTAATTGCTCTTGCTTTAACCTGCTTGGATCTGGATCGCAACCTTGGGTGGTGGTCCTGGGGTGTGTGGCCAGTGTGCCAGAGCTTGTGGGGTGTGCAGAAAGGGTGCCCTTCTAATAGCTCCTGAAGCTGTGAAAACCCCCATTATTTGGGACATAGCTCTCTGCAATCTGGAAGTAGAGTTCTACCATGGCAAAGAACTCAAAAGTTAAGTAATTGGCTGGCAATATAAGAAAGCACAAACAGACCATAAAATCCTATTTTGGGGACAAAAAGGATCAAAGCATAGAATGGGAGAAAGCCAATGAAGTCAAAACTTCTGCATCAAAAGCTTCCAAGAAAAATATAAACTAGTTACAGGCCATGGAGGAGCTCAAGAAGGATTTTGAAAACCAAGTAAGAGAAGCAGAGGAAAAATTGGGAAGAGAAATTAGAATGATGCAAGAAAATCATGAAAAGCTAGCCAACAGCCTGACTGAAGAAAATAACACCTTAAAAAATAGACTAACTCAAGTATCAAAAGAGTCCCAAAAAGCCAATGAGGAGAAAAATGGCTTAAAAAGCCAAATTTGCCAGATGGAAAAGGAACTTCAAAAACTCACTGAAAGGAATAATTACTTCAAAATTAGATTGGAGAAACTGGAAGCTAATGACTTTATGAGAAATCAATATGCTATAAAACAGACCCAAAAAATGAAAAAAATAGAAGACAATGTGAAATATCTCATTGGAAAAACCACTGACCTGGAAAATAGATACAGGAAAGAAAATTTTAAAATTATTGGACTACTTGAAATCCATGATCAAAAAAAGAGCCTAGACAACATCTTTCAAGAAATTATCAAGCAAAATTGCCCTGATACTCTAGAACCAGAGGGCAAAATAGAAATTGAAAGAATTGATCGCCTCTTGAAAAAGATCCCAAAAAGAAAACTTCAAGGAATATTATAGCCAAATTCCATAGTTACCAGGCCAAGGAAAAAATACCGCAAGCAGTCAGGAAGAAGCAATTTGAGTATTGTAGAAACACAAACAGGATAACACAAGACTTAGCGGCTTCTACATTAAGGGATGGAAGTGCTTAGAATATGATATTCCAGAGGTCAAAGGAGCTAGGACTAAAACCAAGAATCACCTACCCAGCAAAACTGAATATAATGTTTCAGGAGAAAATATGGTCATTCAATGAAACAGAGAATTTTTAAGTGACCATAGCTGAACAGAAAATTTGACTTTCAACTACAAGAAGCAAGAGAAGCATGAGAAGGTAAACAGGAAAAAGAAATCATAAGGAACTTATTAAAGTTGAACTATTTACATTCCTACATGGAAAAGCTATAATTGTAACTCATAAGACTTTTCTCAGTATGAGGATAGTTGAAGGGAATACATATGTATATTATATATGTAAACATATACATGTATGTATGTATAGGAGGGTATATGTGTGTATAAATATATATGTGAGTATGTGTACGTATATGTATATGTATACATAGACAGAGGGCACAGGATGAGTTGACTATGAAGGGTTGATATCTAAAAAATAAAATTAAGATGTGAGAGAGGAATTTATTGGGAGAAGGAGAAAGGGAGAGACAGATCAGGGTGAATTATCTCATATAAAAGAGGCAAGAGAAAACTGTTACAATGGAGGGGAAGATCAGGAAGGCTAAAGGGAATGGGACAACCTTACTCTCTTTGAATTTGGCTTGAGGAGGGGATAACATACACACTCAATTGGGTATCTTACCCTACAGGAAAATAGGGGAGAAGGGGATAAGAGGGGGGATGATAGAAGGGAGGGAAGATTGGGGGAGAGGGTAGTGAGAAGCAAACACTTTTGAAAAGGGATAGGGTCAAAGGAGAAAATAGAATACTTGGGGGCTGGATACGATGGAGTGAAATATATTTAGTCTTTCTCAATATACCTACCATGGAAATGTTTTGTGTAACTACACATGTACAGCCTATGGTAAATTGCTTATCTTCCCAGTGGGGGTGGGTGAGGAGGGAAGAAAGGAAAAAATCTGGAACTCAAAATTTTAAAAACAAATGCTTAAAAAATTTTTGTTTTTTACAGGCAACTGGGAAATGATATACAGGCACTGGGGTATAGAAATGCATCTTGCCCTACTAGAAAGTTGGGGAGAAGATGGGGGAGGATATAAGAGAGAACAGATTGGAGAAAGGCATATTCAGTAGGCTTGCTATTGCAGGGGGGAGAGGGGGTAGGGAAAAGACAGGGAGAAAAAATTGTAATTCAAAATCTGGTAGAAATGAATGTTGAAAACTAAAAATAAATAAATAAATTGGAAAAAAAAAAAAGATAGAAAAATTTGCCCCAAATCATAATAGGACCATAAGCCTGTTATCAGGTAAAATCATTTGCTCAGATTCACAAAGCAATGCAGTTACAAAGACCAGAGAAAAATACAACAACTTGGTCAAATACATAAACTTGTTGAAATGGAGTAAGCTTGATGAAGAATGAAACTAATCCTTTGTGTTCTCTATTTTTTGGCTAAGAACTCCACCCAACCTGCATTGCAATAACTGTAAAAGTTATCTCCCTTCATTTTCTTCCAAATTATATTTTATGATGTGACATTTTATGTTAAAATATCTATTTGGGAATTTTCTTGTATATTGTTTAAGATAATTGTTTAAACCTATTTTTTCCTTAAACTACTTTACAAATTTTCCCATAATTTCTTAAAAAACAAGAAGTTCTTCTCCCCAGGTAGTTTGTTCTTGAGAATATCAAACGCTGAGAAAATATTTTATTTTTTCTGAGACTTGCTATTCCATTTATTTACTTTTCTACTTTTTTTTTTTTACCAGAACTATATAGTTTTTTGTTTTTGCCTTTTGGAGGGCAATTGGGGTTAAGTAACTTGCCCAAGGTTACATGGCTAGTATTTTTGTGTGGGTATTAAGTCTCTCAGGCCAGAACTGAACTTGGGTCCTCCCAACTCCAGGGCCGGCACTTTACTCACTGCGCCACCTAGCCATCCCTGAACTATATAGTTTTAAAGATTACCAATTTACAGTACAATCTGTCCAAAAGAACTATGTCATTCACTCCTGCTGGTTTTCCCCTTGAGATTCTAGACTTTGTGTTCTTTCAAATGAATAATTATTAGTTAATCTAGCTCTAGAAAGTTACACATTCATAGTTTTATTGGTATAGCACTAAATCTATAATTTCATTTAGGTAACATAACCACTATTTTTATATTGGTATGGTCCAATCGTTAACAATTACTATATAGCCAATAATTTAAGTTCTCCTTTATATCCATTGAATGTTTTATAGTTGAATTTCTACAAACCTTGACTTAGTCTTTGTAGGTCAATGCCTCTATATTTTATGCATTTTGAAGTTATTATAAGAAGAATATCTTTCTGTCATTTCCCTCTGGTTCTTGAATTTCAGTTACACAAAATTGAAAAGATTTTGCAGAAATAAAATCAACATAGCAAAGAGGGGGAATGTCAGAGAAAAAAATCTTCACATGAAATACTTCCAATAAATGCTGGATATCCAATATATATTGTCAATTAACAAAAATATATGAACAAGAGTCAATAAATGGTAAAACAGAAATAGTTGATGGTGGAGAGACTATGGGAAGACACACACTTTGTATAATGTTGGTGAAACTGTGAATTGTTAACAACCATTCTAGAAAATAATTTTGTTTACATATACAAAAAATAACTACAAGATTCAGGTCACTTCTAGGCAACATGCCCCAAGTAGGATGAAGAAAAAGTGAAAGGTTCTATACATTCCCAACAATGTGTGTGTGTGTGTGTGTGTGTGTGTGTGTGTATGGCAGCAGTGTGGACTGTTTGGCCACTGTATGACTAAGCAAAATATGATATTAATCGCAGTATATAAAACAATAAACATGAAGTATTCAGATAAAAATGTGAAAATTTGTACTGTTTGAGGCAGAGTAAAATAAAACCAGGAGAACAACATACACAATGATTTCAGCAATATAAATGTAAAGACAAAACAACCTCCCCAATAACAAAAAAAAACTCACCCCAGGGGCGGCCAGGTGGCTCAGCGAGTAAGAGCACCGGCTCCAGTGTTGGGATGACCTGGATTGAATCCCGGGCTCAGATACTAAGCACCACACCCAGAAATAACTGGCCGGGTAACCTTGAGCAAGTTACTTAACCCCAATTGCTTAAAAAAAAACAAAACTCACCCCAGTTAAATGCTTTGTTGTTACAACGACTTTCCTTAACCCAATAGAAGAGATGAGAAAAAAAAATGACCACTTCCTTATGTTGAGCACATGGGGCATTATGGGTTTGGAAATTGATATTTTTAGAAGTACCTGATAAGTTCATTAGTTTTACTTAATTTTTTTTCCTATTAACTTCAAAGGAATGTTCACTATGTATGGGGAAAAGATATTCACTAATCCTTTGATATGAAAACAAAGGGCATCAATAAAACTTTTGAAATAATTTAACTACATACTGGTAAAGAGCTTTAATTTTTAAAATCTAAAAACTCTGAATTAAATCTTACATTGTAGAGAGGTTAGCCAAGATGGTGTAGTAGAAGCAAATATTACACCCAAACTTTCCCGCAACAACTATTCCACAAAGCTCTAGAAAATGTACTAGTTCAAATAAAAAAAAAAAAAACAAATAAAAAAAGAACTAGAAAAATTACAGAGAATCATTTTTGAAGCCCAGGTCAGACTAGGAAGACAGACAAAGAAGTCCATAGTCACTGGGAAGGGAAAGTAGCAAGGAAAGTGTTGTGCTGGGACTGAACTAGGACCTGACAGTGGTTACATACCAGGGCAAGAAAAGATCCCAGATCTAATACAGAAGGACATGCCATTATGCACAGAGTAGGAACACATGACAAATGGCAGTTCTATCATTTACTGGTCATATAACTAGTGCTAGTCATAGATCCAATGCAAACTGAGGGGAGACCTGTGCTTAGTCCAGCAGTCCAGCACAAAGAACTGTGGTCCCAAGCCATAGGATATGTACTGAGGAAGGAGTATATAAGCATGCAGAAGTTATGTGCTCTAACTCCAGGAACAGAGGAGGATCTCAGAGAGTTTTCTAGCTGACTCACAGTGGTTGAATCCAGCAGCAGTATCCTGGAGCTCTAAGCAAGGGCAAGCCTGTAGTCTGTGACTTTGACTCAAAACCAAGTAAGTAACTTGCAAAACTCAGATAAGGAGGGCAATGCTCAGATTTCAATTTGGATCAGACTGCTTAGGGTACACTGAAAACTCACAGGTCTCCAGCCTGAACTGTCCCTGAAATTCTGGAATAAAGCAATACTCAGTACACTCAAGAAAGCAGCAGCTCAAGTTAATAGGACACAAAACAGGACCAAGAACATCCCATAGCTTCCTTCAAGAAATACAGAGGGCCTGGCCCTAACACAAAGTCAGGAATTAAAGAATGAAGAAAAAGTAATCCCACCACAAAGAGATATTTTAGTGTAAGAGATACTTAATACACAAACCCAGAAGAGAATAACTCCAAAATATTTACAACCAAAGACACAGAAATAAAAACACAGCTTAAGCACAAGTTCAACTAGAACTCCTAAAAGAGGTGGAGCAAGATTTATTTTAAAGAGTTAAAAAGATTTTATAATTGAAATGTAGGTACTAGAGGAAAGAATTAGAAAGGATTATGTTTGGAGGAAAGAAATCAGAATGATGGAAAAAAGAATTGGAAAGTAAATTAACAATCTGGCACAAGAGATACAAAATCTCAAGCAAGCAACAGATTCCTTAAAAATTGGAAAGTACCAAACAGAAGCTAATGACTCTAAGAGACAGTAAGAAATATTTATATAATGTCAAAGGACTGAAGAAATAGGAAAAAAGTACAAAATAGTTCATATCCAAAACAAGTGACTTGGAAAAGAAATCAGAGAGGTAATTTAGGAATCAATGCACTACCTAAAAGCCGTGACCAAAAACAAAATGATCCTAGACATACTGTTTCAAGAAACCATAAAAGAAATCTGCCCATATCCCTTAGAAACAGAGGGTAAAATAACATGATAAGAATTCACTGGTAACCTCAAAAAAGTAAAGCCTCAAATCAAAACTCCCAATAACATGGGGCACATAGGTGATGCAGTGAATAGACCACTGGCCCTGGAGTCAGGAGGACTTGAGTTAAAATAAGGCCTCAGACACTTGACACACTTACTAGCTGTGTGACCTTTGGCATGCCACTTAACCCCAACTGCCTTGCCTTTTCTCCTCCAAAAAAAAAAAAAACTCCCAATAACATTATATTTTCATTGTTGCTCAGTGAAAACAGAAAAGAAAATATATAGCTTACCGTGACAAGGCTGTAGTGATTGGGAAAGGTTTTTGTTGGATATACTGGTCTCAAATTTGTAGTGTATGTTCCACAATTTTCTAAAGGCAAAAAAAGATTACCATTAGTTATTAAACAAGTTTTATAACCAGTTTAGCTTCTTTTAGAAATAGATGGAATATTAATCAGCAACTAACACAGGAATAATGAATTTGGTCTTGGATTTTAAAAAGATGTCAAATAAAATTACATAAATCATTCTCATGCTATAACTCTTATGTAGAGATCCAGCACTAAAGTTCCACAGTTTCATCATATCCTGGAAGCTATTAGAGCTTTTCCACATACTACAGTGGAACATGAATTCTGGCAAGTCTTAACAAACTAGAAAAGTTGCCAGTATACTCAAACACAAAATGCATCATGCTATGTACAAGGATCAGATGAAATTTGCAAAAACTTAACAGAATATTGAACAAGTGATAATTTCTTTTTTTTTCCTTAGCAACTCCTGATGAAAGTCTATCAGTGTATAAAGAGCTTATAAATTGCATTGAAGTAGAACCCACATAGACAAACTCCTTGATCCTCGAAGTACAAAAATGAATTCCACATTAATCAACAAGCATCACACATGGTACAAAAATGCATATCAAATTTCATGTTTAAATTTAAGATGTTCTATCAATTTATTAGCAATAAAAATCTTTAGATGAAAAGATACTCCAAACATCCTTAAAAATAACTAGCTGCTGGTGTGTTTTATTTTATTTAATAATTGTGTAGCAGAGGACCGATGTGATGCTATGAGATGAGTTCAATTTCAAATCAGAGGATCTGTGTTTGAATCACAGCTCTGTCATTCTACTATCTGTGTGAACTTGGGCAAGTTATGAAGAGATTGGATAAGATTATCTTTATCATCCCTCTCAGATCTGAGTCTGTGAATTTATGAAAATTTGAGCAAAAATCAAGTGATCTTTCTACTAACACCACAATTTCAGAGATGCTTTTCCTTGATTTTTAATAGGTCTGACATTGATTGTGACTCTCAACAATTAAGCTTTGAGTTCCTATACTTGCAATTATTATACTTGAATCAATAACCCCAAGAAATAATTTTCTATAAATCAATGACTGTACACAAAGGAAAACTTTCTTCAACATAGAACATGTTAATCTTTAATACAAAGAATCATTTTATACTAATGGGGGGATGACCTATTTATTGATATGCCTTTTAAATTTTTTATTTTAGTATTTATTTTCTCAAAGCAAGGTTTAACCAAATTGCCCAAACTAGTTGGTGCAGTGGATAGAGGGCCAGGCTTGGAATCAGGCAAATCTGAGTTCAAATCCAGATTCAGACACTTATCAGCTGTGTGACCCTCAGACACATACTAGCTGCACGAACCTGGGCAAGTCACTTAATGCTATTTGAGTCAGTTTCCTCATCTGTAAAATGAGCTGGAGAAGGAAATGACAAACCACTAAAGTGGCTTGCAAATGGCATTCTTCAAGGTCATGAAGAGTAGAATAAACCATTACTTTTTAATCAGGCAATATTTCAATGGATCCATAATCTCGTCAAAATGAGCCCTCACTCAAATGCAAATTTCAACTGATTCACATCTTTATCATTTTTAATTCTTTTCTAGATTTTTCAGTAAATCCTTCAAAGGAAGGATTCCATTTTTTCCCAATATTTTTAATTTAAATTATTTAATTAAAATTAAAAATTATTTATTTTTTTAATTAAAATTTTTTAAATTAAAAATTATTCAATTTTTATTCAATATTTCAAGAGCTTTCCTTTAGTTCTCTTGACATTACTCAAGCTCCTAGACAATATATAAACTGTAATTTTTTGTATACAATTCATCATGGATATTTATGCCCAAATGCAACTTGTCATTGATTTTTGGGTGACCTACAATTTTGATTGCTCAAAAGTTGTACTATTCTATGATTGGTAGCCAAAAAACATTGCTGGAAAAATTTTGATAGTAAGAAGATGATTTTGTTTTTGCTTGGTAAAAAATGGGGAAACTAGAAGCACTGAACAATTTCCAGATAAAGAACTGATAAATGGAAGTATGTATGGGATGATTTTACACGTGCATGTGTATGTATGTATGTATGTACACACATATATACAGAGGAAGAGATAGATGTGTGTCTGTGTATATATGTTAATATATATACATATATATTTGTGTCTAATGGTTGCCATTTCTAAGGTGGGAGGAGGGAAGGAAGAAAAAAGGGGGTGAAAGAAAGTTATATGATAACTATTATAAATTTAAAAGGAATAGAAAATTAGACATAATAGATTTGCAGTCTCATGTGCAATCATCTTTTTTATTCTGTCATAGAAGTGCTTGTTTTAGATCTTAAGTTCAGAACAAAATAAAACAATTCAGATTACTCTCATGTGTTTAATTTTCAGCTCACCAATCTGCAATGTCTATATACAATACACATAATTGAATCAAATTTGTCTATCATAGTCTTAAAAATGGGCTTTTAAAATCTCTTTTATCTTCTGTGTCTACTTAATATTAAATCCCTTTCATTAGTTGTTGATCTAATTAGAGAGGCTCAGCAGCATTATGGAGCTCAATGTCATAAGCACAATGGCACTTGTCAAGAGGAAGATCTCACCATCCTTCAAGAATCTGTTCATATTGATTCTCACCTAGATGCATTTAATACCAGTGGCAAAAACCTTTAACATGAAACTTCCTGTTTTATGTATTTCTTTTTTTTTTTTTTTTGCCTTTTGGAGGGCAATTGGGGTTAAGTAACTTGCCCAAGGTTACATGGCTAATTTTGTGTGTGTGTGTGTGTGTGTCAGTTAAGTCAGAGGCTGGAACCAAATTCAGGTCCTCCTGACTCCCGGGCTGGCGCTTTACTCACTGTGCCACTAGCTGTCCCATTTGTTTTGTTTTGTTTTTTTTGCTTTTTGGAGGGCAACTGGGATTAAATGATTGCCTGAGGTCATACGGCTAGTTTTTTTTTTTTTTTTGCTTGTGTGTGTATGTGTGTGTGTGTGTGTGTGTGTGTTAAGTGTCTGAGGACAGATCTGAACCCAAGTCCTCCTGATTCCAGGGTCAATGCTCTCTATTCACTGCACCACCTAGCCTCCCCTGTTTTATGTACTTCTTGATATCAATAAAAGATCTTTGTTGTATCTAGGAAGGAACCTTATGATCTGAATCCATACCTGAAAGATACCTTATTGGTAAAGAATGTTGAAGGCAATAGTTTTCCCCACCAAATCAAATACTGTTTTTATATTCAACAAACAATTAAGTCCCATAAATTATTGTATTTTCTGTAACTATCTATCAATTGTGTGGCTGTAAAGATGTGATCTGCTATAAAATATCAATGTTATGGCAGCCACTGATGAGAACTAGTTTCAGACTTGTCTGAACATAAGTAAAAGTAGGAGTTAGGGGCCCCACTTCTGGCTATTAGTAAAGGCAGCAATCTGGGAAGTACAAACAACTTCACTTCATTTTTGCATGACAGTTTGTGCCTATCTACTCTGTGGATTGATTTTCTTTTTAATTTGCAAGTCATAGCAAACTACCTCAAGGCTGTTAATTAGTCTATGTTATCTGATTCTGGCAACCCAATAATGAATTCTGGATTGAGGTTTTATCTTACCTCAGATAAAATTCCTTCCCTTTACTACTAATAAACTTCTGACATGAATTCAGGAAAATGCGTCTTCTTGACTCCAGAGCAGCACTCTGTCCACTGTGCCACCTAGCTGCCCCGTCAGCATCATGGCTATGTGCTAACTCCTTCCCTAGGAATGACCTTTATTATATAAGTCAATTTTGAAAAATGAATGTTTACTTTCTTTTATTTTGCCCTATTAGAATGGTAAGTATAATAGAATAGTTTGAGGACAATGAGGAAAGTGCTTTAGTTTTAAATATCCAACTACAACCCATCCTCCCTCACTAGGAAAGATAATGCGGCTTTAAGAGAAAAATGAATGCTTATAAAGTTGCTTGTTAATATGATTTAATCTTTGGCATGAATTATTGCCTCAGTAATAATGCAGTATTTTGTACACAATGATCACTTAACAGAGGCTGTTAATGGAGATGAATAAATTGGGAGGATCTATTAGAACCAATTAGTATACAAAGTTTCCGTGCTTTTCCACTCTGTATAAGAACTATGGTTCTGTGGATAAGACAGCAGTCTAATCAGAATTAAATCTCTTCCTTAAAATTTAAAATTCTACCTCTAAATCCAAAAATACACATACAAAATATTTTCTGTATATTATAGGAAGGCACACTTCTTGGAAAGAACAAACACAAATAAAATGGCTAAGACCAATGATGCTAAAATAATTGTCACTATTCTAACTTTATGTAAAGCAATATTAAGGTCTATTTAATTATCTATCATTCAACTGCTCTAGCCTCTTGCTGTTATGGATGGTTAAGAAAAAGAAAAACAAAATTCTGAATTCTACTGGTACTTTTCCAAGCATGTTTGCCATCATCAACTCTTTCATTGAAAGATCATATTACCATGTTTAACAGTAAAGTTACTCACGTAGTTTCCTAATAACAGGAAGAAGTCCACCCCAAGTGTGCAAATACTCTGCCCTGAAGCCATCCAAGGAAAACAAAATAGTAGGCGGGATTTCAAACCTAGGTCATAAGAAAAAGCTGTTTTTAGGAAAGGGCATTTTGATGAACTTTATCCTTCCTTTTGATATTCTTTCACAATGAAGAATTTTCCACTAAGATGGAAGTGAAAAAATAGCCATATATCCTGTCAAAAAAAAAAAAGCAAACCAACAAACCTTCACACACACATATGTACAAACACCACTGTCTTCAATATATTAAGCCTCACTTATGGTGAAGTTAGGGAAAGATATGGACAAGAATCTTAGAAGATTAGGAGTTATATTTATATTGTACCTAAATATCTAATCTATATGTGTGTGTTGCATCTAAATAATGTGGTATAGTGGACAGAAAATGGCCCACCTTGGAGTAAGGAAGATCTGGGTCCAAGGCCCACTTCTAACACATACTTGATGTACAACTTTGGACAAATCACTAAACCTCTCAGTGCCCTCAGACAATGTCCTAAGACTATAATTTATAGGATAAGTTACTCATCTGTTTTGGTAGAAGAAATTCTCACTTAAAAACATAATTGCATATATCTCTATATAGGGGTGCTGTATATGTATGCTATATAGACTTACATAGACAGTTTTATATTATATTTTTATTAAGTACTTATATACTGTTTTATCAAACAACAAGCATTTATCAAATATCTACTGTGGGTCAAATACTGAGGATATAGAGACAAAAATGAAATAGTTCCTGTCTCCAAGGAGCTGAAGTTCTATCAGGGTGCAGGATACAGAGGAGAAGGGGAGAGAAAACATATACAAATACAAATAAAATATATACTACATATAACATATGTACATACATAGATATATAAAATATATGCTCAGTCATATCTGGCATGTCCACATACAAGTATACATAAAATATATCCCCTCAAGGGGTTCAGGAAAGGCTTCATGTAAAAGAAGCACTTGAACAAAGCTTTAAAAGAAACCAGAGACTCTTAGAGGTGAAAAATAATCACTTATAGATGAAAACAAGATTATCAACATTATGAATCACATTTCAGAAAGGTTCTCATTACTTTAACTATGAAATAATCATGTCATTGTAATCCTCATAAGGGGTTTCCAATACTATCAAAAAAGGTAAGGAATAAGTGTATTCCAGGTATGGGGAGGGGAGAGGAGTGTCAGCCTGAGCAAAGGCAGAAAGACAGGAGATAGAGTGTCATACATGAAGATCACCAAAAAGACCAGTTTAGCTTTACCAGAAAGTATAGGAAGAGAAGTGGTGTATACTAAGCCCGGAAAGAGAGGTTGGAGATGAACTATGTACTTTTAATGTTAAAGAGTTGAATCTGTATTTTGATGCTACAAGTTACAGGGAGTCACTGGCCATTACTTAATAGGGAGATGTCATGGTAAGGTCTGTGCTTCAGGAAAATGACTGGCAGCTGTGTGGGATATGAACTGGGGTGAGGAGAGATTTGAATTAGGGAGGCCAATTAGGTGGCTATTGCAATGATCCAGATGAGGTGATGAGGGTATGACCTGGAATCATGGGAATGTGAGTAAAGAGAAGGTGAAAGATTGCAAGGTGGAGTGGGGAGGTTCAGAGGAGGAAACACCATCTATCAATACTGATTGCCAACTTTTCTGCAACTTAAAGAACTATCTGGGGATATTAGAGGTTAAGTACATGCAGCCAGTATGTGTCAAAGTTGGGACTTGAATCCAGATCTTCCTGACTCCCAAGCCAGCTCTCTCTACATATATGTACATAAAATTTGTGTATGACATATACACATATACACACTCATAAGTATATATAATAGTCTTCAATAGAAAACATAGTGTGTGATGCAGCAAAAGCAGGTCATTTGAACAAACGTAACAGAGTCAGAAAAACTGGGTTTGCGTCTATCACAACCCTTGACTATGACACCTCTGACAGATCACTTCACCATTCCTAATTGGTTTGCTCGTCTGCAAAGAGGGCATGAGTAGGTAATCTCTAGGGTGCCTTTCAGCTGTAATATTCTATTCTGTTCTGTTTTGTTCTACTCTGTCTGAATCACTGGATTATTACCAATAATCAGATTCAATTAAACAAATTCAAGGATGACCAGCTATATTCTAGAGTAGAATTATCATGGAAAGAATTATAGAGTAATTTAAAATTATTTAATTGTCACTAAAAATTATAGCAGTACTCAGTTGAATATGTCAGTATTCAGAAAAAAAGAGAAATAATGGAAAAAGACTTTCCTGAAATTTCCCTTATTATTTATGCAAAATTCTCCTTGCCTAAAAATCTAGCTGGGAACTCTGATAGATTTTTATGACTGAAATGTCAATCAAGTAGGAAGTATAGCCAGAAATTCACAAAAAGAGGATTATTCTTTTAAAAAATAAACATATTTTTCTTTGTCCCCATACAAAATAGTTATTAGAGATTAAGACAAATCGTTTAAAATTATTGATTCAAATAATCAGCTATTATTAAACACATTTCAGAAGGTCTATCATTAACTCTTAATTGTGAGATAATCATATCTCACTAACACCCTCATATTTCTGTCTCTTTCAAAAATAATGTATGCCTTCACATAAAATACTAGATACTAATGGATATATCAGCTCAACATTGCGGGGACTCCCAAATAACCACATCAGAATTTATTCATACTTTATCACTCTAAGTGACTTTTGTCACAATACTCCCAAACATGTCCATTGGAGGCTCATCCAGTCCATTGTGGGAGCTTTCTTAGTGAATTATTAACACTGCACCAAAACCAGTGGAACATGCAGACTATCCATCAGGTGTCCCTCCTTACCAAAAGACTAGTCCATCTTCTTTTCTAGCCAAATATGTCTTTAGTGATTAGTCCTACCTTGGTTGGTAATACTTTGTAGTCTACTCATACCCATCATGTACATTTCCATTATATTATCATTAGAAGAATATTGTTATTAAAAAGGATTAGTCTCTGTTTTGGGGAGAAGTTGGGGAACATTAGAAGCACTGCAAAATTTCTCAAAGCAATTCATGTCACTCTCAATCTCCTAGTCAGTACTGAAACTATTTTATTCTCCATGCACGTCAAATGTCCATTCAGATGATATGTACTAGTGGACAAACTCAATGTGTTGTGTCCAACTACATTTCATGGTCTGGACACTTTTCATAAAAATAACCCTATAAATGATGCACGGCTTTTAAAAGAAACAGTCCTATTTTTGGACAATGTACAAATATCCATTTTCACTTAATTTATGCCAAAGTAGTCGATGTATTTCTTCAAACTATAAAACAAAATTGTGATTTTTTTATCTGAATTTAATTCAAACATTTATTAATTATATACAAGGTACTGTGCTAGATACTGAAGGAGATGCAGAGATGAATACAGCATTCTTTCCCTCTTAAAAAACTTACAATCCAGGGCAGCCAGGTAGCACAGCGAGTAAGAGCACCGGCCCCAGAGTCAGGATGACCTGGGATCAAATCCAGGCTCTAATACTTAGCACCACACCCAGAAATAACTGGCTGTGTAAGCTTGAGCAAGTTACTTAACCCCAATTGCTTAAAAAAAAACCTTACAATCATAGCACACATATACATAGATAATTATAATAAAAATAAGTGTGTGTGTGAGAAACAAAGTGCTATAAGAATTTAGAAAAGGAAGAGATTGCTTCCAGCTAACGTGAAGGAGCTTCATGTAAGAGACAGACAAAGTGGAATCTTGAAGAAGAAAGTCAGATTTCCACAGGTAGGGGAGGTCATTCAAACAAGTATTTTTTTTTTTTTGCTTTGAGGGCAATTGGGGTTAAGTGGCTTGCCCAAGGTCACACAACTAGTTTTTGTGTCAAGTGTCTGAGACTGGATTTGAACTCAGGGACTCCTGACTCCAGGACTGGTGCTTTATTCCCTGCACCACCTAGCTGCCCCTAAAATGGATGTTATTCAATTTTTTTTTTTTGCTTTTTGGAGGGCAATTGGGGTTAAGTGACTTCAAATAAGTATTTATTAAGCCTTCATTATGTCCCAGCACCTATGCCAGGTTCTGGGAATACGAAGACAAAAAGCCAAATCCTTGACATCAAGGTGCTTCTATCTTATTAGAGAAAAAACTATGTACACACATAAGTACATATACATACAAAATAAATAAAAACTAAGGTGGGGGGATAGGGTGAGGCACTAACACCTGGGGAATATTAGAAAAGGCTTTATCTAGAAGTCAGTTTTGAACTGAGTTTTTCAGGGACAACAAATTCTAAGAGGTGTAGGTCAGGAGGGAGAATGTTCCCAGAATGGGAAAGACTAGCAAAAGCATGGAGATGGGGAGGTGGATGTCATGAGAAAAATCAGGAAGGTTAGTTTGACTGAATCCTAGAGTGCATGTAAGTGAATGATGCATATTAGCAGATGTATGAAAATGATAGGAAAATATGAGTTGTGGAAGTAATTCAGCTTGGCAGAACAGAGAGTAAAAGGAGGGGAATACTGTGAGACTAGGAGAGAAAGAAGTTTAAAAAAAAAACTAAAGACCTAAAAAGTAGCTGATTTAACATAACCATAATATATTAAACAGAACAGTATACTCTTGTGTAAAATAAAATGTTGCACAAGATTTTAGGATAGTTATTTACCATCCCACTGCATGCCATTGAAGATGGGGAAGAGTAGAATGAAAGATCTCTCTTAAGTATGGTGAAGGGATTTTTTAAAAGCAGAGGGGAAAAAACAGATTGTCACCCATCGTCTTACCCTGTTGGACACTGTGGCTCAGGAATGTTTTCACATTTTTCTTCTACCCAACTTTTCTCCCCTAAAAAGAAGATTTTTAAAGAAATAAAAATTTATTTGGAGAAATATAAGATTATCAAGAACTATGATGCTGGCACATATCAAAAGGAAGATTTTTTAAACCTATATATATCCCATATAGATGCTCAGGCTAGCATATTGAAATATCAAAGTATGGAATGATTACAACTCCAGTAAGAAATATTACTGGACAATTAAAAAATGTTAATTGGGCATCAGGAAAAATGGGAGAATATTTAAAAGAGTAGTCTAACATAGGATTCCCTTATCTATAAATGATACATGCTTGCTGGATATATCTGCCTCAGTTTCCTTATCTGTAAAAGGGTAATAATAATAATAGCATCTACCTCCCAAGGTTATTGGAAGGATCAAATGAGATAATATTTGTAAAGTGCTTAGTAAAGGACCTGACATATAGTAGGCACTTAATAAATGTTTTCTGGTTTTGTTTTGCTTTTACAAAATTTATCTTTTGGATTTCTTTCACTCTCCAGTTTTTTTATTTCCCAGCTAGAGCTTATAGAACATCTAAATCCTCATGCCGTCAGGAAAAAAATCTCATATCTTAATCAATTCACTCTTATACAGTCAGGTTCCACAAGATTTCAAGGAACTGTGGTTTGTGGCATACAATTTTTACCTCTTTCTGCACCTACCATAGTTATGACATACTAGTAAAACCTATTAATATTGATTGACTGCTTTGTACTTTTTTTTGGCTTTTTGGAGGGGGCAATTGGGGTTAAGTGACTTGCCCAAGGTCACATGGCTAGTAAGTGTTAAGTGTCTGAGTTCACATTTGAACTCAGGTCCTCCCGACTCCAGGGCCGGTGCTCTATTCACCATGCCACCTAGCCACCCCTGCTTTGTACTTTTCAAAATGCTTTGCTATCCACTGTTTCATTTGATTCTCATAGCAACTCCATGATGGATCAATCAGTATTGGCAGATATAAAATTCATTTTTGAGCAGAGAGAAACTAAGCTTCTTTTATAGATGAGAAAACTGAGGTCTGGAAATTTACTTGCCTAAGGTCATTCAGAAGAAGTAAAAGAGGTTGGATTGTATCCCAGGGCCTCTACATCCAGATACAGTAGTCTTTTTAACCAAGCTATATGCTATCCCTTTATCACTTATGCAAATTGGGCAACCAAGGCAGAGAGCAGTTATACAATTCTCTCAAGATCAGAGTCAATCATAAGTGGCTGAGACATACCTAGAATTAAAGTCTCTTAAATCCTATTCTAGGGTTCTTTCCTCTTTGATATTGTCTATGCTTGTGATGTAGGCACCATTCTCTCCTCCTCCCCTGACCATAATTATCATAAGAGCTCTCTCCACCTTCCTCCCAAGGTCTAAAGATGAAGCATGACCCAAGGTCCAGGAAACATACTTAAAGGTTTTAGCATATTGCAAAAACAAAACCAAGCCAAGAACTCTTACCTAGGCAAACTGAGTCATAGTTAATACAGCAGTCACCCTTTTCCTTGCAGTCATCTGTACAAGAGCAGTGACTTTTTGGTAATCTTTTCTCACCACACCTGAATTTGCTGCAAGTCCATATATGCTCTGAACCAAAAGAAAAAAATGTCAAATAAAATGTTTTCTGATTTGGATACAATGCTGTCACTAACATAAACACCCCTCTGGAGGCCAAATGCTGATTTCTCAGGTCTGACTTCCATTGACTGTATGCAGTTTATGGTAAAGATTTAGTATAAACTCTGTTCTTACCTGCATACAATCACATAAAATTTTGAGCTTGGCTATCAAGGGAATGAGTAACAAACTGAAAATATTCAACTACAGTTGGTTCACAACAATGACTCCCCAGTTTGACATTTTTAAAACTAAGACATCCTTCCCTATTATAATGAGAAAAAAAATCACAGCACCAATTCTCCTCTGACTTGCTGCCATAAAGATGTAGGCACTTTGCCTCACCCTTTGCCCAGTACCAGAACACCTGAATTTTCATCTACACCTTATTGAGTGTTGTGAAGTAATGTGCTCATAAAAGGACATTTACTTATTTTTTTTAAGATTGTTCTATGGAATTTCATAGTTCATCTAAGACACAATCTCTTAGTGATGCTATCTATGTATAAATCATGACACATCACAATCTCAGAAAAATCACAATTTTTGGTGACCCAGTTAGTTGTGAGTGGAGAGATGCTGCATCAGTATCATTAGCATCATCACATTTATATAGTATTTTGAGGTTTGCAAAGCCTTTTGTAAATATCATCTTGTTTTATCCTCAAAAGAACCCTAAGAGGTAGGTGCTACTATTTTCCCCATTTTACAGATGAAGAAACTGAGGGAAACAGAGGTTAAGTGACTTGCCCAGGATCGCAAAGCTAGTAAATATCTGTGCTACATTTGAACTCAGGTCTTCCTGACTTTAGGTCCAGTATTCCATTCACTATACCACCTAGTTGCATGCTGGGTCTAAGCATAGTGCAGCCCATTATTAATAACATGCATGTAATAACTGGCATAAAAGATATCAGCAAGAATACATATGATTGAAAAAGGAGGTGAACTTCTCATGCTATGTCATGAGAGCTGATAGAGAGATAATCTAACTGTTATACTGGCATCCATAAAATATTAAAGAAAACAAGGTCTCCAGTATGTTTGGTGGCTCCTTATGGGAGATTATGCAAAGATGTGGACAAAGATTGTACACAGTGAGAGTGTGCATAGTTTGTGATCTGCTCAGGTGGAGGGAACACCCATGTCAATATGATTATGGAGCCACTGAATGATTAAAGTGTAAAATCTGCAAAGTAGATAACAAACACCTCTTCTGATCAAAGATTAAAATTAGGCGGGTGTACAAGAATTCATGCTTTAATAAATTCAATAATGACTAGCAAAAAGATATCTGAAGGATTAATGCATCAGACAACCCTTAAGAACCAAGCTGAAATGCAAAGTGCAGAGGAAGAAATTTATTTGACATGCACTAAAAATACACACATTCATACTTCTATCATGTCACTAATTTAAAAAAAAACACCAATATTGGAGCATAAATGTTTTGAATGTGAATTTTTTTTATATATAAATAAATTGGAATTTAAAAACAAAATGTTTCCTGTGAAAAACTGAGCTAAGTAGCCTAAAGCTATGTCTATACATGCTTCTTAGATTAAAAAAAAGTTAAGATCCTGCCTTGGTCATATACAGAATGTGATTGTGCCTTGGGTCTTTTTATTTGAATTTTTTATCATAAACTTAATCCTCAAAAAATTGCAATATTCAAAAATTAGAAATAAATTTTACATTGCTTTTAAAGAAATATGCTATGTGCTATATGTATACACAAATGTACATGTAGATATATATATATAATTTTAATCCTAATAGCAAAATTATTTTATTCATTTGTATTTTTTCTATACTTGTTTCTTCTGTGAATTTCTTAATTTTTATTTAAATCTTATTTAATCAAATTTCTATTGATTCAGCTATTTTTTTTGTACATTTGTCTCTACCCACTAACTTATTGCTTTCTACCAGACCCTCCCCAAGCAAAAGCTTTCCCTTATAACAAATATAGTTAGATTCCTATTATCTTGAAAAAGAAATCCTCTTAAGGGATTACATATTTTTGAATTTGCACTATTAAAAAGTAAAATATAGTAATTGGTTCTAGACCAGTGGAAATATGTGGTATGAATTCAAATAATTTGATTACTTTAGGGGAGTCATTCTTCACATTAATTGGGACTTCGTTGTATGTATGTTCCAGGAAAACAAATAGAGACATTGGCCATGTCTGAGAATTTATAGCTCATCCTGTATCTCAAGTCCACTGAATCTCTGTCAAGCTGAGGGAGGTATTTCATCATTAGTCATTTGCAGGAACAAATTCTCTAATAAAGATCTATGGTGACATATCTTTTATACTCAATTTTTGCTATTCCTTCTCCTGGTTTTTACTCCCTTTCCTTTTCCCCATATATTTTATACCTGGTTCTATACATGTTTCCTGGTAATCTAGACAGCAATTTCCAAGTTCTACACAGGCAACATCACAGCGACAGTTCCCAAATGTCCTCTCGAAACAGCGACCTTTGCAACTTTTGACTGAAATATTAAACAAAGAGTTAGCTGCTGCTAGGAAATATATAACTACAAACTGGACATCAACTTTTCAACCCAAATCATGAAGTTGCTGAGAAAGAGAATGCTCAAATCTTAGCTTAGATTACATTACTAGTATTAGTAACCATGGTTAACCATTTAATATCCCATACCATAAACATAATCATATTTGATTCTATAATGCAATCATCTTTACAAGGATATATTATAACTTCTTTTTTTTTTTGCTTTTTTTTTTGGAAGGCAACTGGGGTTAAGTGACTGGCCCAAGGTAACATGGCTAGTTTGTGTGTGTGTGTGTGTGTGTGTGTGTGTGTGTGTGTCTTAAGTGTCTGAGGTCGGATCTGAACCCAGGTCCTCCTGACTCCAGGGCTGGCACTCTATTCACTGCACCACCTAGCCGCCCCTATATATTATAACTTCTTGCTAAACTAAAAAAAAGGAAAATTTGCAGTAACAAAGTCTTTATTAAAAAGACCTATTAAGATTCAGACTTACAAAATGAGGAAGAAAATAGAACAAGAGCTCTAAATAAAACTTCAGTGCTGGGGGAAGTTTTCTGATGGCTACATGGTCTGTCTTAACTTGCATGAGGTTGTGGAGACTGCAATCTTTTCATAAGAGCCAGGAAAGGAAGAATTTGTCCACAGGACACATATTTCATAGATTTAAGCAGGCCCGACTGGGCATAATTCTGGCCTTTCCTCTTTAACAAGATTAACTTAAGTCTAAAAAAAAAAAAAGAAAGATTGAGAAGAACTTTGAAAAAATTTTAAGTCAATCAATTTAGTGTTTATTAAATTCCTTGGATTATATTTTGGATTACATTATAGATTACATGTTATATATTATCATATATTTATATATGTAATTATAGTATTATAATTTGGAGTGCTATGCCCATTCAAGTGAGAGAAAAAATGTCAATACCACATAGATGAATAATCAAATAGCTTGTACTCACAATTCTCTTAAATTCCCAAGTGATTGGCAAGGGAATTTTTACTCCATTATCTTTGGGGTATAGGACAATTTAGAGTAGCTGGGTGGTGCAATGCATTGGATACCTGATCTGGAGTCAGTAAGACCAGAGTTCAAATCTGGCCTTAGACACTTAGCTGTGTGACCCTGGGCAAGTCACTTAAGCATGTCATTCTCAGTTTTCCCATATGTAAAATGAGCTGGAGAAGGAAATGACAAATCTGTCCAGTATCTTGCCCAAGAAAACCTCAAATGGGGTCACAGAGTCAGTTACAGCTGAACAAGAACTACAATGGAACAATACATACACACAAAAAAAAGTACAGTGTGAACCGACTTTTAGTTTCTAATACCAGAAACTTTTTTGACCCAAAAATTACAGTTAAAAATCTTATAAAGTTTGTGAGAGTCTAACATTGATCAAGTATCTTTAGAAGAGATTTGTATTATAAATAATATTTTAAAATCGTTTTTTTATTAATGATACTGAAATCAACGTGAATTTTCCATTTGAAAGCTGCATACCTGTTCCTCACTTGCTAAAAATAAAATATATAAAGTATAATAATCTCATGAGAAAATTAATGGTACAGCATGTAGTTAGGTAGAAGAGGAATACACATACATACACACATACATATCAAGCACATCACAGAAGAGTGTGCCCGTACAAAGAATGAATATCAATTATGGTTTTTTATTATTATTTTATTAGGGCATAGTTATTTTGATCTTTTTTAACCAAGACTTTTCCTTTTACAGGGTAAATATAAACATTACTCTTTTTATATAATTAAAAAGTACTGATTTTTATAGAAAGATTCTAAGTTTAAGTTATTTAGCATGTATTATTTCAACTTATTCAGAAGAAAATTTCTGATTGGGATTATAAAGTTGTGGTTTTAAAATATTAATTTAATAAATCTAAATATCTGTTCTGGAGAGATTCTTAAGGGAACTTGAAAAGTGATCCTACTTGAGATTAACAGACTCTCAAAGAACAACTAGACACTATTTTTAATCCTACAATAATGGAAAAATTTAGCAAGAGGGGAAAAAAAGTTGCCTGATCAATTGTCCCACTGTTAAAACTTGTAAAGGCTCCTAGGAAAACCATCTATTGTTCCTGAGAAAAATGATCTAAATTGTTTCTATAAGCTGAAAAGTAAATATTATGGGGCGGCCAGGTAGCCCAGCAAGTAAGAGCACCGACCCCAGTGTCGGGATGACTTGGGAAATCGAATCCGGGCTCAGACACTTAGCACCCACCCAGAAACACCTGGCTGTGTAACCTTGAGCAAGTTACTTAACCCCAATTGCTTAAAAAAAAAAAAAGTAAAGTAAATATTATAATTTACTCAAACATTGGAGTTCTATGTACTTAGGACCTTTTCAGGAATCAGTTCTACCTCTCAAACTAGACATAAAAACAGCAAGTCAGTCAGGAGTTGCTCAGTCCAGGGGTGGAAAATTCCAGGCTTAGGAGTTCTTGTAGAGACAGATCCTTGTACCTGAACCAGAGGGCAACAGAGAGTAGGAGAGTGAATGTTTAAGAGATGTTATTTTCTTCCCTACACTCCACTGACCATGTCACTGGAGAAACTAGATCAGTGGGAGACAATGCATTCAGCCAGGAGCAGAGATGCACATAGAAAGTATGTGGATAAGAAGAGATAGACATCCAAGAGGTCATTTTAAAGAATGTGACCTCTCATGGTAAATAGAAGTGCTGGATATGAACTCAAAAAAGGAGTAGATCCTGAAAACCAAACTAGCTTTTGGCCCATCAGCATGAATGACATATCCATAGTGAACTATATAAGGACTTTAAGAAGGGGAAAATAATTTCTAGCAGGAGGAATTGTGTGTTACTCCTTTGCCACAGCAATCTCTATAACTACTTTAATAGTAATAACTTTATTACTATCAAATAGCAATGAACTTATTACTATTGCATTATGAGCCTTCTCTTCCCAAGGATGTTATGTATATTTGCAGGATATTGCATCCCAGACTTTTGAAGGGAAGCTTTTATACCAACTGTGCTTGCTAAGCCATTTGATTAAAGACCTTTGACGAGATTTTATTGAGTCAGCTGCTAATTGTTCATAGGAAGCAGTCCAGTTTGGGCATGCATTAAAAGTTCAGCCTCACAGGATTATCTCTAGAACCTGAGAGATAACAGTCACCCCTTAGAATCCAAACTGACTAGGTGACTGGAAGCTGGGGAGAGTTGCCTCAGAGGTGGCTTTAAAAAAAAACTGTAAGACTTCAACTGTTTTCAAAGCCAGGATGCCAGAAGTCTCCAGAAATAATTATAGTTTATATTTATATAATGCTTACTTTTTACATAGTACTGCACATGCATTATCAGATTGGATCCTCACAATTACATAGACATTGGTAATATAAATATTATTTCCATTTTGTAGAAAAGGCACAGAGCAATTAAGTGACCTACCCAAATCATATGGCTAACAAGTGGTAGATCTAAGAAAATAACCCAGATCTTTCTATCTCAAGCCCATTAAATTTTTCAATATATTATGCTGGCTCATAGAAGTTTCCATGAGAGCAGAAATCATTAAACCCCAATATGTACACCCAGAGGATACACAAACTAGTCACCATGATACTCCTATGAGAAATCTGTTCTGAAGCAATAGTTCTACAAGATCATTGTTTTAGAAGGTTAGGATCTCAAAGAACACTGCTGTTGGCACCTCTGTCAGCCATAGTTCTCACACAAATAATTTCTCTGCTTCCCATTTTAGGATCAAATGTTAACAGAGAAAAAAAAAGTTGGATTTTTAAAATTCCATGGCTATTATCATATAGAGAGGAAGGTATAAGACAGGCTCCAAAAATAAGGACAAATTAAATGCAAGGACTCTATAGATTGTATTGTATTGGAACAATATCAAACAATAACCACTTTATAAGCATAGAACATGATATTTTTATATATTATTATGATTACCTTCTCTGGAACAACTTGGTTTCAATCCAAATATACACCCAAGAATAGTTGTTAACATGCAGACAGACAGCACCTGTTCAAAAAGAAAAGTCTGTTACATTTTCCCAAAATGATATTTTCATTGGTTGCATTCATCGGAGAATTGGTGAGAAAACTTCTTCTATTAACTCATATCAGTTGCTGTCTGCAATTTGTATTATCAGAGAGTAGCTCATGTGTCTAAAAGATCAATTGACCTTATCTGGGGTTCTACCACTAGTATCTTTCAGAGGTAGAACTTGATTCAAGTTTTCCTTTCACCAAAGGTGGCCTTATTACCCACAACGCCATGCTGTCTCTCTCATATGACCTAAACATCCCTCACCACAACATCAGGCAGGTAACACTAATAAGTTTGCAAGTAATTAATAGCCAACCAAAATCAATTTACTATGTAGAAGGAAAATTGGAGATAGCCTGACTAGGACCCTAATTAAAGTTAGTGAAGACATAGATTTATGGACTTCTGAGAAGGGAATATTTTTTTAATCTGTCTCCAGTGCCTGACAACACAGTAGTCACTTAATAAATGAGTGTTACATGATGGATATCATATGTCCATTTGATTCTCTTGCACCCTAAATTTTTTTTTATTTAAAAAAGACAAAATAATGCATTGCAATACTGTAACAGACCACTAAACTTAGCCAGAAAACCAGAATCCTGGGTCAATCTCTCCTACTATCTATGTTATTTAGCATGGACAAGTTACTATTCCTCTCTGGGTCTGATATTCTTACTAAAATAAGGAAATTTAACTTGGAGCTTTAATCACAAATTTTGATGTCAGGATAGAATGAATAAAATGTGCCTCAAATCAGCTGGACAAAATCCTAGTTACCCCTCCTTAGTTTCAGTCCCAATTTAACTAAAGAATCAAGATTCCTTCCAGCTTTAACGTTGTATAATTTCTTTTTAAAAACTATACCTTGATATTCCTTGATCAAATTATCCCCCTGTCTATATTACAGTACTCAAATAAATATACTACTCAAATTCACATAACTTCTAAGAATTAAGATATTACCAGAAATTTTTGGGGAAAGACATGGCAATGAGATTATAGCCAAAAAATAAATACATGCCCACATCCTTTAATATTGTCTATTTTTGTCTCTCAAAAATGCCAACTTGAAATGATTAGCTTTTATCTTATCATTAATTACCATTATAGGGATTAGAGTTTTATTATTCACGTTCTAAGATTGAGTGTAGCTTAAGTATCTTAAATGCACATTTAGGGGGGGAAAAACTTATTTGTACAAAAGTCAAATGGCTACAGAGATAATATGTAGTAAGAATAAGGTGAACAGCATTTCTGTATTTCAATTTCTATATCCAAAAATTAAGGGGGTTGGGCTAGATATAGCTAAAGTTTCTCCAGTTATAATATTCTATGACTCAGTAACTATTTATCTTCAACACCAATGTTTTTAAATGCTAATATAGACATGCCCTAGATTTCCATGATTCTGTGCCCTCTTTTTAATGAACAAAGGAACTGAAATTATGATTACTGATAAACACTGAGGTTTAATAGTCTGTGTTAGAGAGTCTGTAAGAAGATACAACACTAACATACTGTTGGATGGACCTGTAAATGGTCTATTGATGCATCTCTAAATGGTTCAACCCATTTTTAAAACAATCTGAAATGATTTAAGAAAAGTCAAAAGACTGTTCATACACTCTGACCCAGTGTTCCCAAGACTGAGCATATTCCCCTGGGAAGTCAAAAAAAAAAAAAAGAAAACTCTAATGTGTACCCAAAAGTTCTTAGCAGTACTTTTTATGGCAGCAAAAACTGGAAATAAAAGTGGGCACTCATCAGTTGGAGAATCCTGAGCAAAGTATAGTATGTTAATATAATGAAATATTATTATATTGTAAAAATCAGGGAATGAGAGGAATTCAGAGAAAGGTGGGGGGATTTTTACAAATTGATACAAAGTAAAGTAAGCAGTATCAGGAGAAAAATATAACAATAGCTACAATAACATGAAGAAAAATAACACTAAAAAGGCAGCCTGATTCAGATTAACTACTATGATCAGTCTTCGTATCAAATAGTAGATTAAGAAATATACTCCTTCTCCTTAATTTGAGAGAGTAAATCAAAACATGGTGGTGTAATGAAAAATATACTGTCAGATATAATTATTCTGCTGACCAGTTTTGCTTTTGTTTTAAGAGGAGAGCAGTGTGTCAGGAAACAAATTATTTTCAGCATGAAAAACTAACTAGATCAATAAAACTTTAATAAGCCAAATAAAAAGACTTCTAAAATATACAGTCATCTGTAAAATAAGAATAATAATAGGACCTACCTCACAGAGTTGCTATGAAAATCAATGTATTTGGTATTTTGGGAAACTTAAAACACTACATACATGGCAGATGTTGTTACTATCACTGATTTCATTTTATTATTATCCTGCCAAAGCAATCAAAAAGATATGATAACTTATCTGTAGTCTTCTGCACTTAAATCTTATTCCAAAAAAACATATCAAAGCATGTATGTATGTGGTACATAGTATGGCATAGTATTTTGAAAGCTATACCAATCTATAAGCATTTGTTAAGGATCTATTAAATGTCAAGTAATGAGAATATAAAGCCAAAAGTCAATCAGTCACTAACCTCAAATAGTTGAAATTCTGTAGGGAGAAGAGTACAACATATACATATATGGATATATACCAATTAGATATAAGGTGACTGTAGCTTGAGGAGATCACAAAAGGCTTAATATAGGCTTGAATTGAGCTTTGAGGAAGGAGAGGAATTCCAAGATACTCTAACAACTAAAATTAAGGTAAACTGAAGCACAAAGTATCAAGCATGATCAATTTAGTAAACTGTAAATTTACTAATAAATAGGATCTCAGTTTCCCAGCAAAGCTAAGACCACAAATGAAGGGACAACTCTCTTTTATAGTTTTGGGGAGTACAGAAAACAGGAAGGCTAGCGTCATAAATGGAAGAAAATTCAATTCCATTGAAACAGAGAATGAGGGCTAAAAACTCCTTCCTTTTCTCCCATAACTAAGAAATATTCATTGTTTGAGTTCAATTGCATCTTCAAGGAAAGAGATAGCAAACCAGACCTCTTTGGATAACAAACCAGACTCCTTTGGTTAACAAATCAGATATCCTTGAAGGATAGCTTAGTGGTGTAAAAATACTAAACCAGACTCCCTTGTCTCTACCTATATCCTTGAAGTATACAGATTTCCTTGACACAGCAATAGAATGGTGATTAACAAGAGAACTGAATTTTTAAACTTAACTCACTAAAGGCCAGCTAAATTTCTGAATTAATTTGAGACAAATAACGTTGCAATACAAAAATCAATTAACAGTAAATAGAATCAATTAAAAAGACACAGAATCAATCGGATTACTTTGATTCATCCTTGCCATGTCTTTCATAGATCATTTATCTATAAGCTAATTCTATAAGATTTATAACATACCGTGTTTCCCCGATAATAAGACCTATCCCGAAAATAAGCCCTCCCCTTACTGTGTAAGATTCCTCTAAAATAAGCCCTCCCCCGAAAATAAGCCCTATTGAGATTGCTACTGTAGTGAAGGTGATCCCCTGTGCCACACACTACATTACAGTACCCTCTGTATGCACCGCCCCGCCCCTGTGAAACGCACGCCGTGCTCCGAGCTGCATCCAATCAGAACTGCAGCAGTAAGCGCATCATCCTGTTCTTCCCCAGTGATTTGCTTGCTGGCGCCATTGAGAGCAGTGCCATGGAGGAGAGCTGAGGCAGGACAACATAAAAACCCGGTATGTAAGTGGGAGTGGGGGGGCATGATGGAGGATAAAAAGGGCATGATGGAGGAAAAAAGAAGAACTCAGGGGGCATGATGGAGTGAAAAGAAGGACTGATGGTCATAATTTTATTATTCTGTCCGTTTTGACCCCCAGACATGAGTACAAAAAGGAAGAGCTATACTGTTGAGTATAAGAAAGCAATTGTACAGGAGTCACATGGCAAGAATCTTGCAGTTTTCTGTAAAGGAAAACTTTTGGATCTTCGAATGGTCAGAAAATGGAGAGCAGATTATAATAACCTCAATCAACAGGTAGATGAGGGAAAAGGGAAAAAGCGTAGGTCTGGATCAGGTCGGCAGCCCTTATATCCTGACTTGGAGATCCTCATTGGTGAATGGATTGCTGACAGGAGAGCAAAGGCCTTGGTTGTGCGCAGGGCTGATATTCAGGCATTTGCCCTTTCAATGGCACCAGAGTTTGAAATGGTCTCAGAAGGATTCAAAGCATCACAACACTGGTTGGATGGTTTCCTTCAAAGGTATGAACTGTCCCTAAGAAGATCAACAACACTGTTAATCTGGAAGATGCTGAAGTTATTAAACGTGCACTTGCATTCAAGTCCTTTATTGATAGGATCGACATTTCCAAATACCAAACCTGCAATATGATTGCTATGGATGAAACTGCAGTGTTTATGGGACAAGGATCTCAAACAACAATTCATCACAGGGGTGCAACGTCAACCTACATTCCCACCACTGGCTATGAAAGTGCACGGGTCACTTGTGTTTTGGCAATTCGTTTGGATGGAAAGAAAGCCACACCTCTAATCATCAGTAAGGGCAAGAAAGATAAGATTGAACGTGTATCTGGCATTTACGTTCTTGAAACTGAAAAAGCCTGGTGTACACAAGCCATTATAAGAAAGTGGGTTGATTTAATGCTGCCACTTGTTATGCGAGGTAACCAAAGAGGTCTGATAGTCTGGGATTCAGCCAGCACTCACCACGCTAAAGAAATGAAGAACTTCCTTGCAGAGAGAAGAATAGATCAAGTAATGATTCCTGCAGGAATGACTGCCTGTCTCCAGACCCTTGATATTGCAATAAAGAAGCCATTCAAGGACCATTTGCGCATGGAAGTCAATGACTACATTGAAAATAGAATGGAAAGAAATCAGCGTGGAAACTTTGTGAAGCCCTGTCTGCAAGAAGTCGTGACTTGGGTGAAGAAGTCATAGGATAAAATTACTGACAGCTGTGTCACCAAGGCACTACGAGCAGGTTACCTGGACAAGACATATTCATTTAAAGAGAGCTATATTGCTGGACATGATAGATTGGGTCCACTTCTTCTGAAGGAAATGGAGGCGCAAGACATCCAGGACGGAATTCAGGGTATGGACACTTATGACGATGTTGTTGAAGAAGATGACATGATCATTATTGAATAAAGGTTCATTTTTTTGTTCACATTTACCTGTTTATTAAAATTGCTGTCAATGTTCATTAAAATAAGCCCTCCCCTGAAAATAAGCCCTCTGGTGTTTTTCTGTCCAAAAAAATTAATAAGACAGTGTCTTATTATCGGGGAAACACGGTAGTCATTATTAACAATACATACTGACATCAGTTTTTCTGGTGCAACTTTAGAACAGGCTTAAACACAGCAACTAATGCAAAGTCTAGAAAAGATTACAAGGCAGAGGGCAGTAAGTGCCCATTTACCAAAAATAGATAATTGGCCATTTTCCTGCAACTAAGTGAACCAAGAGGAGGGATTCCACCAGGGGTCAATTGAAGAAAGTAGTTGTGTTTCTGCTATAACTTGTTAGATATTATATAGGCTTGTCACAATTTCTACTGACCAGTCAATATAACAACAACAAAAATGATTAATCAGAACACAAGGCAATGTAAAAATATCTAAAACCATGGACTAATTTAAGAAGGGAAATTTACATGTCACCAAAGTAACAAAAAAAAAAACCCTCAAACATAGATACTATGAAACAAAAAAAGCCAAAGTAGTACAATAATGATCATCAAGATTAATTAACATCAAGTCTCCTTGTATCCTAATAATTCATCCCAATGTCCATTTAATCAGCACATTTCATATTGGATCCCAGATATCTCACTGGTCCCTAGAAACATTTTCTCTTGGATGTTCCAGAATAGGCCTCACTCTCAGGGAAGGCCTCAAAGGTGCTCCTCTTCAATACGTTTATTTCTCTGGTTCCAAGTCACTTGCACTTTCTGCTAAAAAATCTGTCAGTTATAAGACTCAATACAATTTAGTACAACCTCCTAAATTTGGTTTTCTAATATCTAGTTTATGAGATGAAAATCAGTTCAAGCCTTATGGTTCTGATCTTATTAACAATAGAGTTATAAGAATATCAAATTAGGATGGATTCATTTGAAACCAAAGAATTTAAGTTTTTACATTCCACTTGCTATTTCTTTCTTTGTCTAAGTCCTGTGTCTGATATAAACACTGCTAACAACATACTGAAGGAAGAATCTTAAAAAAGAAATTCATGAGGAGGCAGCTAGGTGGTGCAGTGAATAGAGCACTGGCCCTGGAGTCAGGAGGACCTGAGTTCAAATCCGGCCTCAGACACTTAACACTTAATAGCTATGTGACCTTGGGCAAGTCACTTAACCCTGATTGTCCCAATTAAAAAAAAATCATGAGGATCTGACTTATAAAATAGGTCCTTCTTTCTTTTTTTCTTTTTTTATCTTTTTGGAGGGGGGAAGGCAGGGCAATTGGGGTTAAGTGACTTGCCCAAGGTCACACAGCTAGTAAGTGTTAAGTATCTGAGGCTGGATTTGAACTTAGGTCCTCCTGACTCCAGGGCCAGTACTCTATTCACTGCACCACCTAGCTAGCCCTAGGTCCTTCTTTCTTAACATTATCAGATAAATTCTTCAAATAAGAAAATGATTTTACCCTCTTCACAATTATCAATTCATTTTTACACATATATAATCTTAATCAAATTTTAAACCTTATTATCCTATTGAAAAACATTTGTAGATTAGTCTTTTTGGAGTGGAGCCAAGATGGCAGAATAGAAACAGGACTTCCCCACAGCTCCAGCTTCCACTTCCTCCAATACATGTAAAAAATTACTCTAAACAAATTTTAAAGCTACAGAACCCACAAAGGGACAGAGAGAAAAAAATCTCCCAATGAAGGCAGCCCAGCAGGCTGGCAGGAAGGGTCTATCACGCTGAGCTGGGAGCCCAGCCCAGCTCCACATGAGTGGTTTTGGCCCCAGGGCAGCCTCAACCAGCAGGGGCTGGAGCAGACTTCAGGAAAGTGAAGCACCAGCCGCTGTGGGATTTCTGGACTTCTCAACCCATAAATGACAAAAACAAAGTAAAAGGTCAGTGTGGAACTGTGTTGTAAGAGGGGTGGATAGAACAACCCTCTCCAGCCTGTGGCCCCAGGGCAAGAAGTAGCAGAGGCATGCATCGTGTGGCTGCCTTAGGAGCTCCTGCCCTGAAAATCTTAGAGGGACGAAGCAACCATTCTGAGGGTAATCACTCTTGCTTTGACCTGCTTGTATCTGGATCATAGTCTTGGGTGGACATCCTGGGGTATGTGGCCAGGGCCCAGCATCTATGGGGGCTGCAGAGAGGTGTAATGTAATGCCAAGGAAAGACAACTTCCCAAGGTTCAGAATACCAGCATAGGTGCTCTCCATTTTATTCAGTGACAAACCAAGAACAGAGAAGATCAAAACATGACATCATTCCAAATACAGCATTTACTAAGCATGATTAAATAATCTCCAAGTACTACCCCACCCCAGGACCTTCCAATCATTCAATCAATTACAAAGTCCCTGTTCTAAATACTACTCCACCCCTAGGCTATACCTTCATTTAGTCCACCACAAAGCCCCTCTTCTCAAATGGAGATTAGTTTCCAAACATAAGTAAAGTACATTCACTTGTTCAACCATAGAACACAAAAAGGTCAAAAGTTCCCCACCCCTGGATCACAATTGAATCTACCCCAGAGTTACATCAAGTTTAAGCTCAGCACTTAATACCCAAATGGAGGTCTTTTCTTCATCTTGACACGAGGCAAGTTCTCAGCAATCTTAGTTCCTGGGGAGACAAGGCTTAGCAAGGCCATAAGATACATTGCCAATCCCTTCATGAATTCATCCTCTGTCTGTAGAACAGTCCTAGAACCCCTGAACACATTAGCAAAGCCCTCTCCCAGGATTTCTGTAAACATACAACAAGAAAATCCTTCTTCAGGGCTTCTGAACCAACAGAAAGGCTCCCAGACCCCTGCAACAACAGCACTGTCCTTCACCAGTGGACAGTATTCACTCTGTCTGCAGGACAGTCTCCAGACCCCTGCAACAACAGCACTGTCCTTCACCAGTGGACAGTATTCACTCTCTGTCTGCAGGACAGTCTCAGGGCTTCTTAGTGAACAGCCAGGTTCCAGGACTTCTTCAACAAAAGGACTGTCTTTCACCAGTGGACAAATCTGGCAAAATAACATCAAAACAGACAGACAAAGTACCAGCAAAACAGCCATGTCTCCTCAGTCCTTGGCAGCTCAGGGGGCAGGTCTCAAAAGTCCAGGGCAATTCAAAGCGGCCACCAGCAATTCTCTTAGTCTCTCTCTCTCCACGAGGTGCTGCTTCCAAAAAGAGATCTTCCGTCTCTCTCTTGTCTCTCCAAATCTACGTCACCAGCTCCTCCCAGTTCAGGACTTTCTTTTCACATCAAAAAGTCCATCCCACAGGTGGGATTAACAAGCTCTGGGTTTTAACACAATCAATTTGAAAACCAAGCCCAATACAGGGGAATCTCCACATTCCATTACTATCACAAGAGGGCACCCTCCTAATAGCTCTGGCAGCTGCAAAAACCCCAGCGATTTGGGACAAAGTTCTCTCCATTCTGAAAGCAGAGTTCTACCATGGCAAAGAGCTCAAAAGACAAATAATTGACTGGCAATATGAGCAAACAGAGGAAATGCAATCCTACCATAGATTCCTTTTCAGGGACAAAAAGAATCAAAGCATGGAACAGAAGGAAGACAATGAAGTCAGAACTCCTGCATCAAAAGCTCCCAAGAAAAACACAAATTGGTTAAAGGCCATGGAGGAGCTCAAGAAAGATTTTGAAAACCAAGTAAGAGAAGGAGGAAAAATTGGGAAGAGAAATGAGAATGATGCACAAGAAAAGCAAGTCAACAGCCTGACTGAAGAAAATAACACCTTAAAAAATGGGCTAACTAAAATAGCAAAAGAGGCCCAAAAAGCCAATAAGGAGAAGAATGCCTTAAAAAGCCAAATTTGCCAGATGGAACAGAAATTTCAAAAACTCACTGAAGAGAATCATTCCTTCAAAGTTAGATTGAGAAAATGGAAGCTAATGAGTTTATGAGAAATCAAGATACTATAAAATAGATCCAAACAAATGAAAAAATAGAAGGCAATGTGAAATATCTCACTGGAAAAACCACTGACCTGGAAAATAGATCCAGGAGAGATAATTCATAAATTATTGGACTACCTGAAAGCCATGATCAAAAAAAGAGCCTAGACAACATCTTTCAAGAAATTATTCAGCAAAATTGCCCTGATATTCTAAAACCAAAGGGCAAAATAGAAATTGAAAGAATTCACTGATTGCCTCTTGAAAAAGAACCCCAAAAGAAAACTCCTAGGAATATTATAGCCAAATTCCTGAGTTCCCAGGTCAAGGAGAAAATACTGCAAGCAATTAGGAAGAAACAATTTGAGTATTGTGGAAACACAATCAAGATAGCACAAGACCTAGCAGCTTCTACATTAAAGTATAGAAGGGCTTGGAATATGATATTCTGGAGGTCAAAGGAGCTAGGATTAAAACCAAGAATCACCTACCCAGCAAAACTGAGTATAATGCTTCAGAGAAAAATATTGTCATTCAATGAAATAGAGGATTTTCAAGCATTCTTCATGAAAAAAACAGAGCTGAACATAAAAGTTAACTTTCAACTATAAGAAGCATGAGAAGGTAAACAGGAAAAAGAAATCATTAAGAAAATCAAAAATCAAATCAAAAAAAGAAAATAAAAAAGAAACTTTTATTAAAGTTGAACCATTTATATTCTTACATGGAAAAATGATAATTGTAACTCATGAGTATGAGGACAGTTGGAATTATTTCTCTTTCTTTTAAAATATACTCAGATATTTGACAATAGTCTCATAAGCTAATTAATAATTTCTCAGTATCTGGTACTCCAGGCCTTGAATAAGGCAGACCATAGTTCAAATCTGGCCTCAGACACTTAGTAGCTGTGTGACCCTGAACAAGACACTTAACTCTGTTTGTCTCAGTTTCCTCATTTGTAAAATGAGTTGGAAAAGGAAATAGCAAACCACTCCATTATCTTTGCCAAGAAAACAACTATCCAAATCAATAGGAGTTAATTCTCCAGTTACACAATTTTAACATTCTTCTAATAGCATTTCTTATATAATGGTTTTACAGAATTTATAATACAAGAAAATTTATAAACATATTAATGACATTTACAATATCATGAATTTAAAACATGAAACTAAACCTATTACTCAGATAATATCAATTCAGTAGAATGCATTTCCAAGTTATCTATAGAAAACCATTCTTTTTATTACCTTTAGCATTGTAGACTAATCACACCTAAAACCCAGTACACAGTTATCCAGTATGGAGCAATTGCCTTCATTTAAAGAAATAACAATAATTAACACTTACGTAGATAGTGCTTACCAAATGCCATGTCTTGTGTTAACCACTTCACAGTCATATAATTCACTCAACAACCCTGGAAAGTAAGTACTATTTTTATTCCCTTTACAGAGTAGAAAACCAAGGTAAACAAAGAGGAAGTTACTTACCTAAAATCACACTACCAACAAATTTACAAAGACCAGATTTCTAACTTATATTTTTTCAATTCATGCTTTTTGCCTTATTGCCAAATCACAATCTGATTTAGTTTTAGGACAAACCTTTACCACATCAAATCTGGATTTATAATCACAAAATGAAAATCTCAAATTTCTCAAGAACCATGTATTCCAGTACTTCACATTATAGGGCCTTCTACTTTCAGGCAGTCTACTGCCAAGTTTTAAAGTGGAAGTTGTGGATTCCCATCCCCCTTCTTAGGGAATGTGAGGATTTCATATTCCTCACATAACAACTCAAAAATAGTATTCTAAAAAAAATAGTCTTCTAATGGTCTTTCAAGGACAGAATCTTAGTATAGTATTTTCCAGTAAGTCCATGTAGCAAATATGTTACTATAGTGTCCATATCATAAAGAATAACCACATAGTATTTCTCATGTACTTCTTAAGTACCTTTTGGTGACATTTCTAATTTATCCAAACAATTAAGGTCTGTCATATTATTCAAAGAAGTAACCAAGAATTTTTCTAAATTAAATTTCACATATATTCAAGTTGTTCCCTTAAATAAGCTCCTGTTTTTCACTGGCAAGAAACAAGCTAGCTCTTGAAATTCAAATTGTAAACTTGCTTTGAAATTTAGCCCAAACTGACTGCCTCTTTTTTAACCTACAGTTATGTGATGTTGAGTAGCTCTCAGGGTCATTCAAATTTTCCCTTTCTTAGTTCTTTCTTTCATATACAGCTAGGACAATGTTCCTAAACACATCTATACCCTTCTCATGCCATTTAGAGCACACACAAAAATTTATATACCCCTTGATTCTTAGCAGGGATTGATTAGTAAAAGCAGAATTAACAAATTCTATATCACATGGTTTGAGTGGATCTAGTCCTAAACCCCACTTAATGTTCTATATAATCTATTATTAAATGGATAGAGATCTCATTTTCTTCTTGACAAGTTACTCAAAAAATCTACCCCAAATAATATCCATACCTGAATCAGAGATTTATAGCAAAATTACTAATGGCAAAACATACACCAATTCAAAAATGTCCTTATAAATTGATTTGAATTTAACTTTAATTTGTAAAACTCCCAGGTATCAAATTAGATATATCCTTATAATAAAACCTAATTTTACTTTTTTAGTTGTTCCCGATTAACACAAATTTTCTCTTTTTCATGAACCAGGAAAGACTTAACAATTAAGTTCTCAGGCGCCATAGCTATTCTAACTGCCTCCTACAATCTATTTTTTCTCTTCCCTTTGGAATTTCACTAATATGACTTTGAAGCTAGCTTTAGTTCCCTTTTCTCTAATACATGAAATTATCTTTCCCTGAATTAGAACAACAAATCTGCCACTTTCCAGGATAAGAATCATAAATGTTCTATGTAACATTCACAGTTAAGCTTTTAATTTCCTTAAAACAAATTATAAAGAATGTTAACCACAAACTCACTAGAATAATTCAATATTTATAAAATATTCAAACCACAGTTTGGAAATTCACAGTAGAGAACTTAAAGTTTAGCCACCAACTCAGTTTCTAATTAGTTTACATTGTCATAACATTATATGATCTGAGGTGAAAGATTCCCTTTTCTCCTATCTGTCTCTCTCTGCACTTCCAAAACTCAGCCAGAGCTTAGAAGTACAGAGAGAAAGGAAGACTATCTTTCTGAAGACCAAGTGAGCTCCTCAGAAAATGTACATTCTTCTTCCCAGGAAAAAAATTATTTTATAAAACACAGAATCATTTGCAGGCAAGGTTTTTCCTTCTTAATTTCCTGTGCATGATTTGCTAAAAATCAACCTCAGTGAAAAGAGATTGTCTCCACAAGACAAAGACAATAAACATCAGTGAGAAATATTCTTTTAAAAAAAATTAAGTATGCACAAGTAAAAAGAATCTTCTCAAGCCAAATATGGGACATTAAGAGATTATGATGTGTCTTAGACTAATTTGGGTAAGGGTGTTCCTGGGTGATGACTAGACAGACTTCCTTTATCATTCAACTTAATCTTTTTGAGCTCTATTTTTAGTTACCGCTTTTTGGCTTGGAAGAACACACTATCAGTTTATCAGCCACTTGCCAACTATGGTTATTTGTGACTGCCCACCATGTCACTAACCAATAATGGTTATTTGTAATAAGGTGCTTCCCTAACCCCTTTTAAATGGGAAGTGTCACTCTTCCTACTTTCCAATTATAGTGAGGTTCAGAACAACCTCTGTCTCCTGCCAATGGCAATAAGGGGACTTCCTAAATGGCTGCCACTGACACAAGTCTTTTGATCACTTCTCAGCTTATGCTGTGAGTTTCCCTAAAGAAGATTTCTTCAAGGGACCTATACCTTCAGATAATTTCCTGGATTTTCTATTACCAATCATTACCAATCAGTCACATTTAAACACAGACAGGACACTGAGGCAAACACAGCTGCCACTTCCCCAACAGTGTGAGGGCTTACCTTGGTTTAAAAAGTCTAGGACTTAGGGGCAGCTAGGTGGTGCAGTGAATAGAGCACCGGCCCTGGAGTCAGGAGGACCTGTGTTTAAATCCGGCCTCAGACACTTAACACAAAAAATAGCCATGTGACCTTGGGCAAGTCACTTAACCCCAATTGCCCTCCAAAAAGCAAAAAAAAAACCACAAAACAGTCTTCTGGACAGTCAGATCTCTGGAATAAGCCTCTGTTGGAGAAATCCCTCTGGTGAAAATATCACCTAAGTGCTCTAAAGGGGGCCCCCCAGCGAGGTTACTCCGAGCACTAGCCTCCCATTCCCAATCCCTTCATGGTTACCAAACTGTAACATCTAAAATTAAGATAGCTTGAGTTACAAAGTACCAAGCGTGATTAATTTAGTAAAGCATACATTTACCAATAAAAAGGCTCTCAACTTCCCCAGCAAAGCTAAGATCCCAGAAGAGAAGGACAGAAAATTGGAAGGGAAAAAAATATAATTGGGTGGAAATTGGGAATGAGGGCTAGCAATACTCCTTCTTTCTCTCCTGTGAGAGATGTTCATTGCTTGATCCTGTAAGAAATGTTCATTGCTTGATTCCAAATGCATTTGCAAGGACAGAGATAGCAAACTAGACTTCTTTGAACACAAACCAGACATCTTTCAATAACAACTTAGTACTATAAAGATATTAGACAAGTCTCCCTGGTGTATATCTACATTCTTCAACTGTAACAGATTTATTTAATAGAAGAATAGAATAGTGATTAACAAGAGAACCGGATTTCTAAACTTAACTCACTAAATTTCTGAATTAAGTTCAGAGCCAAAGAATCATGATTTAGGCAGTCGCAACGCAAAATCAATTAACTATAAATATGGTCAATTTTGAATAATGTAGAATCAATTTGATTATTTTGATACAGAAAATACAAGGGAGTATATTTCAAGCATAGGAAACACCCAGTGAAGAGACACAGATACAGGAGATGGAATCTCACATGTGAGAAACAAGAAGCAGCCCAATTGACTGAACCATTAAGCAAATGAAACCACTTGCTGTGTAACAAGATTGGAAAGGTAGGGGCCAGGATGTGAAGGGTTTTAAATATCGACAGAGGTAGCAAGGTGCTGCAGTAGATAAAAGCACTCTCTATATATTTGTAAAATGGGAATAATAATAGCCCTCACCTCCTAGAATTGTCATGAAGATGAAATGAGATATTGGTAAAAAGTGCTTTCCAATCTTTAAAGCACTACACAAGTGTTAGCTGTTGTTGTAACTATTGTTATTATTATTACTACAATTGTTACTAGAGAAGAAAATGGCAAATCATTCCAGCGTCTTTGCCAAGAAAACCCCAAATGGAGTTATAGAGAGTCAGACACAACTGAAATAACTGAACAACAACAAAAACATTTGTTACTGTTGGCGTTAGGGAGTTAAAAACCTTGGCCAGCATTGTCTACCAAGATGGAAAGTCTTTGAGAAGAGGCCAAAAATTATATATTATTTCTTTCATCTTAGGACTATCCTAGTTAAATATTGGTGGCCTGAAGTCCCTTCCCAGCTGAAAAAAGAACCAAGAACTTTTAGACACATGTTCACATATTTGGGGATTGAAAAATCTCTTCAGGTTCCAAACTGTTTCTAATGCCCTCTGATACTGTTTTTATTTGAAAATCGAAGTCTAATTTTCACAAGGCTATGAATTGGGTTGTGTTTTGGTTTCCTTTCAGAAAAGTCTGCTCAGAAAAATCCAAAACTTGTCTATTTAAAAAAAGATAAAATGCACTTCATAGGTAATATATAATGAGTTTAATTGAAATTATGCTAATGAGAATAATATCTTATCTTGGAATGTATCAAAATCAAATGACATCAGCAAAACCAACATCATTATAATTTTTTCTCTAGCTGAATCAAACATTTATTAATCACTTACTCTATACCAAGCACTGTGCTAAGCACTAAGTTTATTTGGAACTTCCTGTCTATTTGTTTAAATGGCCACTTAAATGTTCATTTATTTCTAAAAAATTAATAGAACAAAAATTAAAAGTTAGAAAGAATTTGTCTACAATTACTTTGTAGAAAAATCTAAAGTTCCTAGTCCCCAGAATATTATGATACTAAATCAAGTAAAACTTACCTCATCACTTATTTCTTGCTAGCGATGCTAAAATAGGTTTGTAAATTGTGAAAGTCACATGCTTTTAAGTTTGGCATTTTAGACCTTCTATTTTCTATACCGAATCAAACTTTTTGGTTTTACTCTCTACTGCTTCAATAAATACATTTATCCTGAGTTTCACACAGAGAAAGGAATTAGCTGTTTCCCAAATATGCCCCAGTTTCCAACCTCTACCCCCTTTCACATGCTTTTGTTTCAGCATAGAATGCCCTTTCCCCTCATAAGTACCTACTAAATAAAATTATTGCAGACCTCAAATAAATTAATTTCTCTTCCTTCTAAATACCCACAGGATTGTGCATGAGTGTGTGTGTGTGTGTGTGTGTGTGTGTGTGTGTGTGTGTGATCATATCCCATGCACAGAGACAGGATATGAATCCAGGTTCTCATTGTACCATGCTATCTCCTGTGACATGTTTGAGGAGAGAGCATAGATCAATTCAGTAATAAATATTTATAAAGCACCAATTATGTACCAGACATTATGCTAGATTCTGGGAATAAATGCACAAAAGAAGATACAACATATTTAGATATATAGAAAATAGGTAAGAAATTGTCTGGGGACAAGGGCACTATTTCCTAGGTAGATTAGGAAAAATTTCATATAGAAAATGATGCTGGAATTGAACTTTGAAAGAAAATCCGAATTCTAAGAGACAAAGGTTAGGGAGAAGTCAATCTCCATCCAACTATCCTTATAGTCAATATGATGGAAATCACTATTTGCAGTCTGAGAATTCAGATTTCATTCATGATGACCTCTAGGAGATGTTTGCAACAAATTAAGAAATTATGCTATAGGGGCAGCTAGGTGGCGCAGTGAATAGAGCACCAGCCCTGGAGTCAGGAGGACCTGAGTTCAAATCTGACCTCAGACACTTAACACAAAAACTAGCTGTGTGATCTTAGGCAAGTCACTTAACCCCAACTGCCCTCCAAAAAAAAAAATTATGCTATTGAGTTTTAGTGTCCTGTGCCAAATGATAAAAGTGGGAGAAAGATTGTGGGAAGAGGTGAGACTTAAGCAAAGCTAACTTACCACTTTACCTGGGTAAATTCCCATGTTGTATATCACTTGACCTCTTTTCCTAAAAGGCACACTAATCCATGGAAGTAGACACAACCATACTAATCCTTTTATACACAATAATTCCTTTTGCCACAAAGGTAACCCTGGGCCTGGGTTATGGAAAGTTAGGTCAGTGGAATGAAAGGACCAATGATGTAAACTGCTAATCTGGAAAGATTTCAAGTACAAGCCCAGGGAGGAACAGTCTGTTTGCTGTCCAATAACCATCCACACTAAGTTCATCGGAGTGACTCAATAGTTCTTCGCAACTACATCTAAAAAAAACCTATTCCCTGAATTACAGAGGGGGTTGAAACCTGCATTGGTGGAACAAGTACTCACACTACCAAAATTACAGATCCCTATAGTATTAAAGTATAAACAAGTGCCATAAAGGTTGGCTATCATTGAACTTGTAGAAAAAGCAAATTAATGTTGAAGAATTTGCAAGCATTACAAATGACAAATTTCATTACTAAGTAGGGCTATCTATAAAGTATACACCATAGGTATTACAAATAAATGCTTGTACTCTAATACATTTTTAGTAATATTTTTTCCAATTACATGTAAAAATAATGTTAATATTCATTTTTTTAAATTTCGATTTCCAATTTTTTTTCTCTCTCTCCCTCCTATCCCCCTTCAAGAAGGCAATAAAATTTGTATAGATTATACATGTGCAGTCATGCAAAATATATTTCCATGTAAATCGTGTTGTGAAAGAAAACAGAGACCAAAAAAAAAAAACCCATGGAAAAAATGAATAAAAAATAGTATGCTTCGATCTATATATTCAGACTCCATCAGTTCTTTCTCTAGATATGGATAACATTTTTTCATGAGTCCTTTGGAATTGTCTTGGATCTTTGTATTGCTGAGAATAACTAAGTCATTCACAGTTGATTATCACACAATATTACTGTTACTGTATGTTCTAATTATTTTCTTTTAAATTTCTAAGTATTTCACGAGAAAAAGCACCCATACAAAAACTAACATTTAAAGGAAACCTAACATTAATGGTAAATCTAATATAATAGATTACATGAAATAAGGGACAATAAAAATAGTTATTTGTAAATCCCTTTAAATTTGCAAAACTCTACATATATTATCTCATTTGATCCTCACAAGAACTCTGTGATGTAGATTCCATTATTATTCCCATTTTAGAGGAAAGAATTTGAGACTACGGCAAGTTAAACAACAGCCCAGGATCACAAATCTAGCTAGTATCTTGAGGCAAGATTTGAACTCGTATTCCTTCTCCAAATACAACACTCTACCCACTGCACCATCTGCTGAATCTATTGGTAAAGGAAGGAGAAGAAGGGGGAGAAATCATCGAAGTGTCAGCTGATCACTTTGGGACTATGTCTTAACTCTCTAAATAGACCATCTAAAATCAATCAATAAACTTTTGAGATTTTCCTATCTTCATTCTCTTCTCTCTTCAAATCAACCTTCACACTGCTTATCTTCCTTTCATAGTCCTTGTCCTCATAACTCTACAATGACTCCCTGTGGCCAAAGAACCAAAATTCAGACTCTTTCCTCTGGCATTCAGGGCTCTACACAACATAGTATAGCCCTATCTAGGAACATTTGCTCACATACTTTCCTGACTCTGCATGTGCTCAAATTATTCCAATTAGGATTTTAAATTGTATGATAGGGTGTTTGCAAAGAAATATTTTGTTAGTTACACAAATATTGACTTAGCTAAAAATTAACAAATGTTATTCATGGCATTAGATTTCAGCCTACTTATGATTTAAAAACTATTCCCTTAAGAGGAATTAGCTAGAGGAAGAAAACAGATGATGCAATAAAATCCACTTATTTTTCACTCATGAGTTTTAATTATTTGTGGATAACATGCTAAAGTAGAATAATATCACTCTGAGGCATCTTAGTGACAAAGAAATTATGTCTCTCCTGATAAGGCCAGAATTCTAAAAAAAAAAAAAGGCAAGTAAATTCTAAGAAAAGGGTCTAGTGGTTTTGTTACTGTCCTTTGCAGACAGAAATCATTTATTGCCAAACTGCCACAATTGGCAAAAATAAGAAACAGTAACCGGATAACTGAAATTGTTTCCACTTATTTGTGACTTCCAAGGACCTTTGGAATGATTTTTTTTTTGGTAGAAGGAATTCCCACATAAGGAAACTCCCTCTACCTATACAGATATAATGGTAATGTAATTTGAATTTGAAGATCCCTTTGTGTTGGCAAAGGTAGCAGGTACTTAGCACTTAGTAATTGATCAAGCCTCTATTGGGGAAACAGAAGGTATGAACTCCTGTCTTCTGTTGCTGACATAACAGGAAGGGGTTGGCTGAAACGGGAAGTAGCTAATGCTGTGTATATAGGAAAAGCCCCAGAGAGCTACAGTCAGAATTTCTTGGGACCAGGATCTGGTGGCAGAGCAGCTACAGAAGAGAGAATTGAGAATTGAGCCAGAATTTCCTGAAAGCCTGTGGTTGTGGAGCTTCTTCTGAACAGGAACCAGGAGCCCAGGTGACAGAGGAGTCCAGGAGAAGAATGAGGAAGCATGACCAAGATGCTGAGACTTTGTCTGTCTGTGGCTTGGTTGAGTCTTGAATTCCTGGGAGCAGAAATTGTGAAGGATCTGACATGGACCAAACCCTGTGAACTTCAGTGTGGAGCAGGACCTGCCAAGAGAGCTGGACAAAGAACTGGTAGCTGTCTGCCATTGAAGCCAGGTGACAGTCTGGCGAATCCAGGTAGAATCTGCGACCATGGAAGGGGATACAGGGAATCTGAGAACCAGCCCCAAGTCAAGATGAAAAGACCTCTCTGTGGGTACTAAGTAATGATGAAATTGTAGTTTATTAGTGACCTGGGGTAGAGGGTCTGTATTTTCTATTGGACTTTGTGATTAATGATATTTAGTAATTGATTGCTGAATAAGTGACTGATTGGGTTAACTTAAATGTGCCCCATGAGTGAAAGACTGCCCCATGAGTGGAAGACTTTGACTATTGTACTTTGAGACTATATTGTGATTTTACTTAGTAAATGATTGTTGAATAAGTGACTGAGTTAACTTAAGTGTGCCCCATGAGTGGAAGACTTTGACTATTGTACGTTGAGATGATTGTTCTTTGTTCTAAATATTGTGACCACTTTGGTGAAAACTAAGTGGCCATTTTAATGATAAGCTGTTGTGAATACTATATTGTGATTTTTTTGTGATAAGTTGTAATATTGTGAATGCTGTACCTTGATTTTCTGTGGATGTTTTGCTTTGATTTGTTGTGGAATAAATAGAGTGTTCACTATACTGGGTAATCAGAATCTTAAAAGCTGTTCACAGTAGCATTCTTCTGGAAAGGTACTCCTGCAAGGCGTTACAACAGATCACCACCTTCTTTGAAACTACAATTAAAGAGCAATGAAGGGGTTAAGTGACTTGTCCAGGGTCACACAGCCAGGATGTGTCAGAGGAGGGACTAGAACTTAGGTTTTGTTGGCTCCAATGAATGTGTCCTCTCCACTCTACCCTTAATATCTCTACAGCAGTTCAGCAAATAAAGAGGATCTGGTATTAAGTTTATGAATATTGATATACTATCTTTCAAAAGCATTAAAATAAAAGAGATAACCTTTAAGATATAGTAGAGAAATACAATTGAAAATAACTTCAAAACAAAAGATTGACATTTATCCTTGACTTTCCAAAAATCTCAATAGTCACATTTTTGCAAAGATGAGAAAATGTATTTGCTAAGAGGAAGTCATTACTTCAGAGAGTGTATTTTCTCTAAATGATGGTACAGATTTTGTCAGGAATGCCGTGATTAAAGCAACTGATAAATATTTTCTATATTTTGTAAATGAGGATAAAAACAGGCATAGAAAGGTTGAGTGACTTTCCAAAAAACACTTTTGCATTACTGGAATTTGAAGGAAGATTGAGTAGAATTCAAATCTATAATTTAGCTATCTTCCATGGAATCACTTTCCCTATTTAAAAAAAAAAAGAGGGGCAGCTAGGTGGCACAGTGAATAGAGCACCGGCCCTGGAGTCAGGAGGACCTGAGTTCAAATCCAACCTCAGACACTTGACACATTTACTAGCCATGTGACTTTGGGCAAGTCACAACCCCAATTGCCCTCCAAAAAGTTAAAAAAAAAAAAGTAGAGGAAAGAAAGTAAATTAGCTCTGTGACCAAAATATAGAATGAAAATTCTGAGATTCTAAGTTCAAATATAACTGTAATGTATGGGATCCTGGACTTGAATCCAGGAAGATCTGAGTTCAATCTGCCCCTTATTATACAGTCCTAGGCACATCACAACTTTTCTGAGCCTCAGCTTACTTCATGTTTAAAATGGGCATATATTACCTATAGTACCTATATAAAGGCTGTTGTAAGGCTAAAATATTTAGTGTTTAAAGTTAATATAAAGGGATTAAACACTTTACAAAGGTCAGATACTATTCTTGTTTTCCTGCTTGTTTGCTTTTGTCAACAAGGACCACTATGCCTTCATTTTTTCATCTCTCAGATAAGCTTGATAAAAGGAGAAGGAGTGTTACAAAGCATGTGAACAGCTGGCCTCTGGGCCAGGAAAACCTAGATCCCAGTCCCATTTCTGACACAAACTGGTTGTGGATCCTGGGCAAGTGATTGAAACTCTCAGGGACTCGGGCATCTCTATGGTAGTACATAAGTTACAGAGGTTTATTTGTTTGTTTGCTGTTCTTTGTCTCCTATAGCAGAATACTGAGACATCAGGGAGGTGATGCCATGACATGCAAGTGAATTGGATGTAAGTGAGAGGGAGCTATGCAAACTCACCAGCCTCATTTCCTCCTCCAGGGTCATCTGGGTCTAGTGTCAAGATAGAGATCAGGACAACTGGAGATGGCCCTGGATGCAGTGACCTTGACCTTTCTAAGCTAAGGTCTTTAACAGGTCTCAGTTTGACTGAAGCAACATTCATTCAGAGATTAGGGCTAGGTAAGAAAAGAGGCAGAGAATGCTCTTTTTACCTAATCAAAAAATAAAATAAAACAATCTGAGGAGGGAAGACCCTCAGGGTTTCTGGTTAAAACAGAGACAATTGCTATTTACATTCACTCTGAGCCAAACAGGGCCAAACTATGACCACTAAGTGTGGCTTGACCAAGGACTTATGGTGGGCCAATCAATGAGAGCCAGAGTGATTTGGGTTTAAGACATGGTCCTTAGAAATCTAGCCCATAAAACTGAGATATCTTTTGAGGTTTCAGCAATCAAAATTTATATTCCTTTGAGTAGAGCACCCCCAGGTAAGGGTGTGATACCCTATGTGGAAGGAAGGAAGGAAGGAAGGAAGGAAGGAAGGAAGGAAGGAAGGAAGGAAGGAAGGAAGGAAGGAAGGAAGGAAGGAAGGAAGGAAGAATATGAGTTGCAGAGAAGGCACTGATTTGCTTTGGAAGAGGAAGTTCCTCACTGGCAGCAATTTTTTTTCCTTAAGTATAAGGATGGATGCCCATTGAATGGATCAATCCTACACCCCCTCCCCACTTTAAAATTAACTACCTTTTCAAGCAAGAACACCTCAGTTGAGTCAAACTATAAACTAGGTATAAATGAGGCTTAGCCATCACTATTAAATCAAACAATCAAAAGCATAATAGTAATTGTGAGAGGCCCTTGAAAGCCATCGGATTAAATAGTATTAGACTAAAAAAGAAATTATTTTTGGATTGTTTTGCATACTATATCACACAAGTGAAGACCCTGCATCAATTCTAAGAGAGGAATTTCAGTCAAATTCTTTTTTTTGTTTGTTTGTTTTTTGCTTTTTGGAGGGTGAAAGGTAGGGCAATTGGGGTTATGTGACTTGCCGGGCTAGTAAGTGTTAAGTAACATGGCTAGTAAGTGTTAAGTGTCTTGGGTCAGATTTGAACTCAGGTCCTCCTGACTCCATGGCCAGTGCTCTATTTGCTGTACCACCTAGCCACCCTGTTTCAGGCAAATTCTTGAGAGGAATCACTTTGGAGAGTAGGGAGGAAAGAAGAAGAGGACAAGTAGAGCCTTGGTCTCCTCTCTCAAACCCCTGCCCAGAGGAGGAACTGGTAAATTTTGGAGGGTTAAAAAGACTCAGAGTTTTTCCATCAGCATCTTAGCAATGGTCCTAGCAGGGCAGTAATTGTTGGCATTGGGAGCCAAAAACAAACGAGACACGCTGAGAAGCAACAACTTTAAGGCTCTACAAGAGCCCGGCAGAAAACGCCACCATGCTTAAAAGGAATTTCATGAACACCTCACAAAGGGATGGAAAGGACTTCAAGCAACTAGTAGTTGCAAGTAGCCACTTGCGTTTCTTGAGCTCAAGCCCACTTTCCTCTGGGCTCTGTTTGTACCTGAGATAGTGTATTTCACAGACTTGGAAGGAGTTGTTTTATACCATATGTTCTTGTCATATAATACCTTAATACCTCTATCTAAAATCTAATTAGGTACAACTGACCAATTAGTATCAACTGATAATGCTGGGGGGAAAGCATACTAATAGGGTCTCATGCACCATAGTAAAAGGAAACCACACCCCAACCTCTTTGGATTCAGTTTTTCAATACTGTGTGAAAACAACTGTGTTAAGCTCTGGGGATACAAAAAGAGGCAAAATAAAATCCCTGACTTCAAGGGGCTTACAATCTAATGGGGTATGCAAGCAAATATATACAAAGAGAGTTATATACAGGATAAATGAATAACAGAAGAAAGGCACTCGAATTAAGAGGGGCTGAGGAAGGCTTCTTGTAGCAGGCAGGATTTTAGTTTGGACTGAAAGAAGTCAGGGAGGTTAGTAATTGGAATGGAGGAGGGAGAGCATTCCGGGCATAAGGAACAGCTAGAAAGAGTTCCAGGAGTCAAGAAATGGAGTTATTTATTTACTTTATTCATTTTATATATTATGCATATGATATGTATAAATATAATATTATCTATTAATAATAATAAAATATTATTTATTCATGAAACATCCAGGAGGCCAGCATCACTAGATGCAAGAGTACATGTTGAGGAGTAAAAGATGTAAGAAGCCTGGAAAGGTAGGAGAATGCCAGGTTAGGAAAGGCTTTGAGTTCCAAACACGGCATTTTGTATTTCCTCCTGGGGGCAACAGGGAGCCATTGGAGTTGATTTAAGGCAGGCAGACCCACCAGCAGACTATTGTAGTAATCAAGGCTTACCCCTACAACTTGGGGGATGGGGGAGAGGGAGTAGTAGGCCTTCTGGGGACTTGACCTGCCAGTGAGAATGGGAATTCAGAGATTAGCCCTAGAACATGAGCTTCAAATGATAAAGATGGCAGAAACAGCAAGCTTTCAAAAATGTTCCAATGATAGAGTAGTCTACATTTGCAACAGCAGACCAAGGCATCACTCACATTTGTTGTTTGTTTTGAGTACAGGGGAGAAGGAACACAATGCCCTTGGATGAGGATGAGTTGTGGTAATAGTGGTTGGATAATTAAATTTGCAGTTTTGAAAACTTTGAATAAAGCACTCTGTAGTTTTAGTTGGAGGAGTCTGTTGTACAGATGATGCTCTCAGGTTCTTTTCCAAACCTCAATCATTAGACTAGGGAAGATTTCCCAATATATTTGACATCCAACTGATGGTAACATAATGACTTCTCTGCTTTCCAATGGATGTTCCAGATATGCTAACCATCTGAAGAACTGGCTTGAAAAAATCTTATATTTGTTGTGTTTTTCCCACCCAGGTGAGCTGCCTATGGAAATTAAAAAAGAATTTAAGAAAAATAAACATTAAAAATAAACTAAATTAAAAGGGTAGCTTAAGAAAATGCAATGAGATGCCATTTTTAATTTTTAAAATGTGTTAGAATGTGATTATGTGATTAGCCTTTTAATATGATGTCTTAGAGAGAGTCAATGAATTTTGTAAAAAACCTTGTAAAGCATCTGGTGCAAACACTCAGATGAAAATGGCTTCAACAAAGCTGAGTCATCACCCAAAGCCACACAGTCAGGAGAAGTCAGGTCTCCTGACTCCCAGTATTATGCTCTTTCCTTCTAATTTTTTAGTCCCCCAAAACCAGGAACAATTAAATCATGATTCTTATTCGTAAAGGAATTATTCTTCTCCAGCTTTAGCCTGGTACTTATTAGACAAGGCTTACACATCCCATTATTCTCAACCCTCCTCTGCTTTCCCACCATCATCACTATTGCCTCTGAGACCTAACTTACCCCCAAATCAAATGCACATGGTTCTTATAAATAAAAGGAAATAAATGAAACTTGAAGCATTTAGCACATCTGATGAACACATCCATGAGCACTAGAGACTCACATCCTCATGGCAGTAAGGGGAAAATTACCATATTTGATGGCTGGTAGGGATCTCAATGGCCATCTAGTCAAACACATACTTAAATTATGATGTATCTGACAATCCCCTCGATCCTCTATATTTGATATTTTTTCTGAGTTCCCAAGGGACATTAAGGGAAGGGATTTCTCTAAGGCAGGAGACAGAACCAGCAGCTTGTCCTCAAACTATTTTTGCTGTGTCAACTGGTATCAAGCAATCCCAACAGGGATTGTACACAATCTTAGAACTTCTGCCAGATTGAGCAAGTCATTTCAAGTGACTTGTCACTGCTTATCTCTAATCATGGCAATGGTCATCCTTAGCAATTTTCTTTTTTACAGTCAGAAGCTATTAAACAAAGGAACAATTTGAATAGTAATTCCAGCTTCCAAGGCTCTTTCCTACAAATTGCAAAGAAGATTCTCTAACCTCAGACAGGGAAGAGAATAAACAATCAATTACCTAAATCAAAGAGGCTTGGGTAAATCAAGTTCATAGGAGATCACCAAGGAAGGGCTTATTTAGCTCTAAGAGAATTACCACCATAACACAGACTTAAGCCTTTTTCTTATATATACACATTATCTACCTGAAATAAAGAAATTCCTTAACTTCACAGGCTGTTTCATTCTTGTCTTTCTAACCCTAGAGCCTAGTACATAGTAGGCACTTAAGAAATCCTTTCTGATTAACCAACTTTATTAGTGTCTTCACTAAAAGTCTTCAATTAGAAAATGAGCATCAAATTAGTAGTAAATTCCTTTGTTCTCATTTTGTCTTCAGTCATCATTTATTGCTATTAGCATATCACATGATATTAAAAGGTTAACAGTAATGTGTTTATTAAATTTAAGGTTAGTAGCTGGAAATTTAAACACCTACTTGATATGCTAAACATTTCTAAGACAAAGGATCAGATTAAGGACAAGTGATACCTATAGGGTCTCTTTTCACTTTATTTGAAGAATAATCATAGATTATTTTTTGAGTGGGAAGGGTCTTTTGATCTTCCAGATGAGGAAAACTGAGATGCGGAAATGTTCGGTGATTTGTCCAAGGTTACATGGGTACTGACAGAAAAAGGACTTAAACCTAGGCCTTCAACTCCAAAGTCAATGCTCTTTCCCCTGCACTATTGCCCTTCCTAAACTGTTAGCACCTCTCTCAAAGTTCTCAAATTCAGACTTGCTTATAGTAAAATTATTGTCATTTTCATGGAGTATGATTCTACCATTGCCCAGAAGTCTTAGAAGCACCAGAATTTAAGAATATCTCAAAAGAGCCAAACAAATTTTGGGGTCAATTGACACACCTATCTAAACAAAAGTTAACAGCCTATTTAGAACCATAAGAGAGAGGAGAGAAGAAGAAAAGGTACTACAATACTTCCACCTCAGGGCTGCCCATCCCCATTCCACTCTCAGAAGGAAGGAAAGCAAAAATTGGATTAAAAAGAATTAAGGTCTGGGGCGGCCAGGTAGCACAGCGAGTAAGAGCACCAGCTCCACTGTCGGGATGACATGTGGATCAAATCCGGGCTCAGACACTTATTACCCACCCAGAAACACCTGGCCATGTAACCTTGAGGAGGTTACTTAACCCCAATTGCTTAGGGGCAGCCAGGTGGCTCAGCGAGTAAGAGCACCGGCTCCAGTGTCGGGATGACCTGGGGATCAAATCCAGGTGCAGATACTTAGCACCACACCCAGAAATAACTGGCTGAGTAACCTTGAGCAAGTTACTTAACCCTGATTGCTTTAAAAAAAAAAAAGAATTAAGGTCTCCCAAGTTGCTCCTACATAGTTGTTCTTGTCTCAACAGTTGCCTTGTTTTTATTTCTTTTTTAAAAATCCCTTATTCCTATCCAACTCCAAATCAAAGCAGAAAAGCAAAAGGTGGAAAGAACATTGTGTTCAGTCAATTTAGGTGGCTGATTCCAACTTACTTTTTTTCTAAATTCATCTTTTAAAACACGGTCAGTATGCCACCTTGAATTTAATCAAGAAGTATGCTCTGAGGAAACAGCCAATAAAAACACAACTGAAAGAAGTCTCTATGCAACAGGTGATGGAGCATGGGTAGGGCTTAATTGTGAAAGTATTCACAAAAACATTTTCTAACTCTGGTAAGGGCCCAAAGGAAATTCATTCACAATTATAGACATGAACAGAGGATGTAGACAGTAGTTTCTTAATGAAATATGACAGTAAGTTCAGGGAGAAAAGAAAGAAATGTAAACATATTTGACTATGTATATATAGTCAGTCTTAAACCCATTTGATTAAATCAGTAAACACATTGGGATAAGGAATCTAGAAATCTGATATAGGAAAAGTCTTCAAAAATTTGCTGTTGAATTTAACAAAGTATTTGATTGATAGTTACTATCATTCATTATTTACTGAGCATCTTCTATATTATATGCAAAACAATAATGCTAGCTAGCCATGAAAAGGAAAACAAATACTTTCTAAGGCATGGTCCTTGCCCTCAAGGAGCTTCAATTCCAATAGGAAATAGGAGGCCAATAGGCATGAAATAGTTGTTACCATTCAAAGTAGCCTTTGATTAAGTGGTAAAGGCAATAGGGTTGCCTGGCTACATAAAATTTCAAACACTGTGGGTTAGAGTAGTCAAAGTAGGAGTATGCTGGTAAATGTTAAACAATTGACTCCTTGGGGAAAAAAGGCTGCACACTTAAGTTTGATCAGCATCATTAATTTGATTTAACATCATTAACATCAACTTCATCACTTTCTTAAGTCTGGACATTAATAATAAAAATGTCAAGCCCTAATTGGTAGTATTTGCCTATTTCTTGTACATAAAAGTTCACACTGAAAATTTAACACAAGGTTCTCATGAGTCTTTAAGAGCTGACTGTAGCACATCACTCAGTTAAAGAAAGAATGACAGATAAAGAAAATAGAAAGTAAGATTCAGGCTGAGAGAGAGAGAAAGAGAGAGAGAAAAGAGAAGAGGAGAGGAGAGGAGAGGAGAGGAGAGGAGAGGAGAGGAGAGGAGAGGAGAGGAGAGGAAGGAAAAGAAAAGAAAAGGAAAAGAAAGAAAAGGAAAGAAAAGAAAAGAAAATGCATTCTAGGCCAGAGAAACAACATGAATTAAATATTAAATATATTTAGGCTAGTGAGAAGGGTCTGATATAACTGACTGCTTAGAACGGTGGGAAACAAGAGGTAGAAAATGAGGTTGGGGCTGACTACAGCAGGCATTAAATGTCAAGATCTTTGGATTTTATTGTGTAGATAATTGAGAGTCACTAGAGATTTATAAGCAAGGGAAAGATGTTGGAATCTTTGATATTACAACAATCTGAACAGGAGGTTTGGACCTAGAGTGGGGTTGGTAAATGATGAAGGGAAAGACACTGGCTCTGGAGTGAAAAGGCCTTGATTAATTCCATTCTTTGATGCTCATTACCAATACCCAATGAGCATTAAGATGCCCATTGATCATAAGCAAGTCACAACCTCTCCAAACCTCAATTTTGCCATCTGAAAAATGATGGAATTAGACCAGAGGTTCCTCAGATGGCCTCTGAGGTCCCTTCCAGTGCTAGATCTATGATACCACAGTTATAAGAAAATTTTTGAAATTAGAATCACGAAAACATGGGAACTGCCAGATAGGGGTAATGGAGAGCAAAAAGTCAGATAATGTTGGAAAATAAGCTCTGTGAGGCTCAATTTTCTCATCTATAAAATGGTGAACTTAAAAAAGCATTTGCAGAGTATTATCTCACAGGCCTGTTGTGAGAAAAGTGCTTTTGTAAACCTCATACAGAAATATAGAAATTGAACTTGCCACCCCCAATTATCTTGTTCTTAAATCTCCTCATTCAACTCTCCTCACTGAAGAGTACAGTTTCCAAATTCTTCCCTAATTGTTTCTAGAATAACCTACACAATCGCCCTGTGGGGAAGGAACTATTATCACCCCCATTTCACAGAGGAATAAGAGAGGCCTTAAGTGACAAATAGCTGATAAGGCATATAGCTGATAAAGGTCTAAGATAACTCAGATCTTTCTCACTCAGTCTAGTACTCAATCCACCATGCCACCTTATTGTCTCATCTAAACAGAGGTGGATTACCAAATAGATACATTAGTTAAGTGCCTTGAGACCTCCAAGGAAACCAAGAGGTTGACCAGCAGTAGCAATTTTTCATTCTTAGAGGCCTTGTGGTATGGCAGAAGATTCAAATGGTTTACATACATGTTGAAGCCAGCCTGTTATTGACATGTGGCCAAATGAGGTAGACTCAGAAGTCTACATAGAAATGTGTGGGCAGTTGCAGACAAAGGACCATTGTTAAGATCACAACCCCTCAGCAAGTAAAGTTTTTGCATGTCCCATTCTTGACCCATTTGTTGGCCCACTTTCAACATATTCACTTCATTGGCTTTCCTTAACCAACCCTGTAGATACAAGTTTCTTTTCTTGGCACTGCCCTTCAGCCTTCCTTGATACTGTTGCTTATTTTATAGACTCCTACTGAATAACCAAAATGTTCTGACTCTATCCTGGACTACTGAATGCTGTGTTAATCAAAGAAATCTTAATAATAAAAAAGAAATATGTGAAGACTAAGGCTGAACAAAGATCTGGTAGTTATCTGAAGACATGAAAATTGAATCCATAGGAGCAGATAAAATCACCAAGGCAGAGATTATAAAGAGAAAAGAGAAGATAACCTAGGTCTGAACTACACGAGACAACCACAGTTAGTGAGAGGGATGTCGATGAAGATCCAAGAAAGGAGATTGAGAAAGAATGGTCAGACAACTAGGAAGTGAATCAAGAAAAGGTGGTCCCAGGGGCAGCTAAGTGGTATAATGATAGAGCACCAGCCCTGGAGTTGGGAGGACCTGAGTTCAAATTATGCCATAGACACTTGACAATTATTAGCTGTGTGACCTTGGGCAAGACCCAGTTGCCCTGCCTTGCCCCCTCCAAAAAACAAAAACAAAAAGCAGTCATAAAAACCCAGAGAAAGATTACCTAGGAGAAAAAAGGGGTCAATATTGTCAGCTGTTGCAGAGAGGTAAAGAAGGATGAGGATTGAGGAAAAAGACCTTAGATTTGACAATGAAGAGACCACTGGTAACTTTGAAAAGGAAAGTTTTAGCTGAGTGATGAGATCACAAGGCAATTTAGAGAAGGTTTAGAAACGAATGAAAGGAGAAGAAATGTAGGTACTGAGTGAAGATAGCTTTTTCAGGTGGGAGAGATATTGAATGAGTTGGTAGAAATGGAAGGATCTAATGTGGATTTTATTTTAATATGGGGAAGATATGAATATGTTTGTAAGTAACAAAGAAGGAACCAATAAGTACCAAGGGACTGATGATTGGAGACAGTAGAGATGATAGTGGAAGCAATCTGCTGGAGAAATGGGCATAAGATCAAGTGCACATATTGAGGGCCTGACTTTGGCAAGGTACACAAGACTTGGGCACAGAAGAACTGGGTTTGAACCCAACTCTGCTATCTACTACCTATGTAATGTTGGGTCTCAATTTCCTTTAAAATGAAAGGAGTGGAACTGGAAGACTTCAAAATGTTCTCATAACCCTAAAGTAACTATCTTATGGACTTCTCCCCTTTGTAAAGTAGATAATTAAATGTAACTAAAATAAAGTTAAAAATAAAGTAGATAATTAAATGTAAATAAAATAAAATAATAAAATAAAAAGTAAATAATTAAATTAAATTTCCAAATCAAAAACACAAAATGCTAGAGATAGAAGGTACCCAAGTGATGTATGTTCTAACCCCTAATTTTTCAGATGAAGAAACAAAGTCTAGAAAGGTAAAATTATCTTTTCAAAGGTCACATGGCTAGTAAGTGATAGAGATGAACATGAATCTTCCATCTCTCATTCTAATATTTTTTCCACTATACAAGAAAATGCAATTTAATGGATTTTTTAAAAATCTATAGGTAAAATATTTTAGGATTACAGGATTTTAGAACTAAAAGATACCTTATAGGCTATTATGGTCATTGTCATGAGCCTATCTTTCTGTCCTATACCTCAAACCTGTCCACATATTTACCCATCCTCTTTTGTGCCACTCATAATAGAAATGGTGCTAACCTCTTCATTTTTGCCCTCAAACCAACCCCCATCCTGTGTCTTTTGGGAATCTTTTATATTATTCACCCATCATCTTCAATCTCTCTATCCATTGGATCCTTCTCTGCTTAAACATGATCAGGTCTTCATTAGTATAAAATTCAATATTTTCACTTAATCTTGCTACCTATTCAATGTATCACCCTATTTTCCTGTTTAGTTTCACAGATGGACAGCTTGTCTCTTGATTGCAAAATCAAATGTTTTGTGAGAATGCCTAAACAAACTGTATAGTATATGAACATAATAGAATATTACCACAATAGAAGAAATACAGAAAAGCAGTCTAGGAGAAACTGGGGAAGATTTTCATACTAACTGATGGCAGAGTGAAATGAGAAAAATCTGGAGAATTTATACAAAAATAACATTCTAAAGAAAAAAAATTTAAAGGACTAAAAGTTTCATTAATGACCAACCATATTTTGAAAAAAGGGATAATAAAGGGATATATAAAATAATAAAATATGATATATAATATAATAAAAAAGGAATAATAAAGCCTGTTACTCTCCTGTCAGAGAAGTCATAATCTCAAGGTGTGAAATAAGACATTCATTTTCAGGTGTAAACAATTTGGTAATTATTTTTTGTTTGATTATACATATTTATTTACAAATTTTTTTTTCTAATAACGTGGGGGGGGGGAAGGAGGACTGATAGTTGTCTTCAAGTATTTGAAAAACTATGACATAAAAGAGGAATTGTGCTTAGCCTCAGGAAGTAGAACTCAAAGCAATGTGTAGAAGCAGCAGAGTAGCATGCATATTTAGGCTTGATAGAAGCCAAAACGTTCTAACAATTAGTTGGTTCTAACAAAGTGGAACAGGCTGCCATGGTAGCGATATCTCTTCACTATAGGTTTATAGTTGTCCTTCATCCTCATCATATCACTACATTAGAGTCAGTGCGCACAGTGTGTCTGACAATGGCTGATCAAACCAATGAGCTTGGAAGGCTCTACCTCAGGTTGAGCACAAATCATCCACATGAACATGTGGAGTGGAAATGTCTCTAAATCTGCACATCTCATGTTTTTCTTGAGCTACTGTAATTCTGCTTGGCTCATAAGAGCACAGCACCTTCTTTGTAGTAGGCACACCACGCTGAGCAGTCCTTTGTCCATGTCTCATAATTGATTCCTAAGTTCTTCAGAAAGACCTTAAGAGTGTCTTTGTATCATTTCTTCTGACCTCCATGTGAGTGTTTGCCGTGAATGAATTCTCCATAAAATAGTCTTTTAGGCAAAGGTACATTTGGCATTCGACCAATGTGACCAGCCCACTGGAGCTGCACTCTCTGCAGTGTAGTTTGAATGCTTGGAAATTTAGCTTGAAAATGGACCTCAGTGTCTAGTACCTGATCTTGACAGCTGATCTTCAGAATCTTCCTAAGACAATTCCAATGGAACCATTTCATTTTTCTCTCAGATTGCTGGCATACTGTTCAGGTTTCACAGGCATACAGCATTGAGGTAAGCACAATGACTTTGTGGATGTTCAGTTTGGAAGGCAGTCTAGTACCTCTTCTTTCCCATACTTTCCTTTAAGAGCCTCCTAAACCCTGAGCTAGCTCTGGCAATGCATGTGTCAATAGACATAAACAAAAGCTAGAAGAACACATTGGAGATGTTATGGAAGGAATTATTCTTAGACTAGATTGGCCTTGAAGGTACTTGCCAACTCTGAATTCCTAAGATCTCTGCCTTTTAGAATCTCCATCTTCTTTCAAGGGTCAGGTGCCAACTCTTTCTTTGTACTCCCCAACTGAAATTTTTCTTTCCCTCTTTATTTTTTTTGCTTCTTTTTTTATTTGGAGAGAAGGCAGGGAAATTGGGGTTAAGTGACTTGCCCAAGGTCACACAGCTAGTTTTTTGTGCTAAGTGTCTGAGGCCAGATTTGAACTCAGATCCTCCTGACTACTCCAGGGCTGGTGCTCTATTCACTGTACTGCCTAGCTTCCCCTCTTTCCCTCTTTTTAAGTATTCCAAGAGAACTTTGCCTGGATTTCTTCTTTGCCCTATAACTTTCTATATTGTATTATGCCTGTTTGTGTACATTTCATATCTGACTCTACTCAGAGTAAAATATATAAACACCTTAAAGAAAGGGACCATGTCAGTTTTGTCTTTGTATTCCCACCATCACTTAGCTCAAGGCCTTGAATAGTCCTATACTATATACCTTCTATACCTCAGTAGATATGTGATCTCATCAATATGGTTATTCCTGTTAACAATGCTTATCATAAACCATCTATGCCTGCTCAGCCTCTCAAACTCTTATCCATTCACTCCCATAAATATGCTCTCAAACTCTTGATATTTCCAGGATGCCAATGGAGTCAACCTTCAATTATCCATCTATCTCATTATATATAATGTCAATCTTTTTTCCCCTCTGTCACACATTTCTCTGATGAAAACATTTTGCCACTTCCTCTGCCCAATTCCTCATTTGAAATGTACTATAGCTTGCTCATGCCCCCACCAGGGACATCATTGTGACTTTAGTAAACACTTAATAGATGTTTAGTTGACCTGAATTTGCTCAGTTTACCAATGAGAGATCCCAAGGAGGTAACATGATTTACCAAAGTCATATAGCAGGTGGCAGAGGTGGGATTTGAACCCAGGTCTTTTGACTCCATGTACAATACTTTTTCTACTATGCTACCTGGGCTCTCAGTCAACCCTTCTTAATGACTCTCTCTCTCTCTCTCTCTCTCTCTCTCTCTCTCTCTCTCTCTCTCCCTCTCTCTCTCCCTCTCTCTCTCTCTCTCTCAGAACTCTTCTGTCTCTTTTGCTGGCTCCTCATTCCCTTATCAAACACCTTGATTATGACTGTCCATGAAGGTTTGTTTGTGCCAGGTCCTCTTTTCTTCACTCTATATACACTCCCTTTCACCCATGTCTTCAACTACTCCCCTTTAAGCAAATAGCTCCCAAAACTTTATCTCTGATCCTGACCTCACTTCTGAGCTTCAAATTCTTATTTCTAACAACTCATAATAGCTCTCCACCCTGAGATCATACCTCAATTTCAACATGTTAAAAATAAGTTTCAGGATCTTCCCCCACAAAGCCTCTTACTTCTTCTGACTTCATTATTTCTGTTTATGGCAAATCCATTCACCTTGTTTCCGATGTCTGGAATGTTGGAATTATCTTTGACTCTTCCAGTCTCCTCACTTACTTCTCCGGGTGTTCTACTGTCAGGTCCTGTTGATTCCACCTCCTCATTATTACTCACATCCATCCTACTTTCCTGCTCTCTAGTCCCATTGACTACAACTTAATAGAGATCTTCCCTACTACCACCCCTGGGATACTACAATAGATTAATTATAGGGCATCCTGTCTCTCACTTCAAACCTGCATATCCCTATTAGAATAATCTTCAATATGACTGAACCTAGGAACTGCCTTACTCCTTTGCTTGGAAATCTTCAGCGGCTCCCTGTTGTCCACCAAGGAAAGTTCAACTCCCCTGCCTAACATTTAATATCCTCCACAATATGGTGCCACCCTATTTTTACAAATTTATGTCACAAATTCAGAGTTATAGAGAGCATTGGAGACTATCTAGTTCAGCTTGTACACCACCAAGGATTCCCTCAATGACATCACCAACAAGTGGTCATCCAGCCTCTATTGCAGAGTAGGGACTGAGGAACTATGTTCAGAGGCAGACCACAGAACTTTTGGATAACTCTTGCTAGGAAGGTGTTTGTAGGACTTTTCTCCCCTTATATTAACCCTAAATCTGCCTCTCTCACCCATAGGCACTATTTCTGCCCTTTTGGGCCAAGTAGATTAAGTCAAATCCCTTTTCAGCCTGACTCCTTCCTACCCCCAACCCCAGTTAAATACAATAAGCAATTAGTAAGTGCCTAATAGGAGGAGCCAAGATGGCAGAGTAAAAATAGGACCTCTGGGTGACTCCTGCTCCCACCATCCCCAATACACGTAAAAAAAAGACTCTAAACAAATTTTAGAGCTACAGAACCCACAAAGTGACAGAGAGAAACAAATCTCCTGCTGAAGGCAGCCAAGCAGACCAACAGAAAGGGTCTAACACACCAAGCTGGGAGTCGAGCACAGTCCCACGTGAGCCACAGAGTTCTGGCCCCAGGACAGCCCTGACCAGCTGCAGCTGAAGCAGACTTCAGGAGAGTGAATCACCAGCAACTGAGGTCATTTTCAGACTTCTCAACCCATCAACACCAAAAAGAAAGTAAAAGGTCAACCAGGAACTCTGTTGGAACTGAGTAGAGAAAAGCAAGGTCCAGCCCCTGCTCCAGGGTGAGAAGTAGCCTTCATAGCTCCTGGCCTGAAGATCACAGGGGGACCAAGTGATCAGTCTGAGGATAACTGCTATTGCTTTAACCTGCATGGATCTGGATTGTGGTCTTGGATAATGGTCCTGGGGTGTGTGGCCAGTGTGCCAGAGCTTGTGGGGGCTATAGAGAGGGCACTCTACAAATAGCTCTGGCAGCTGCGAAAACCCAGCAATTTGGGACATGGCTCTCTGCAATCTAGAAGCAGATTTCTACCATGGCAAAGAGCTCAAAAGTCAAGTAATTGCCTGGCAATATCAGCAACCAGAGGAAGCACAAACAGACCATAGATTCCTTTTTTGGGAACAAAAAGGATCAAAGCATGGAATGGGAAGAAGACAATGAAGCGAGAACTCCTGCATCAAAAGCTCCCAAGAAAAATATGAACTGCTTACAGGCCATGGAGGAGCTCAAGAAGGATTTTGAAAATCAAGTAAGAGAAGTGGAGGAAACATTGGGAAGAGAAATGAGAATGATGCAAGAAAATCAGTAAAAGCAAATCAACAGCCTGCTAAAGTAGACCCAAAAAATACTGAAGAAAATAACACCTTAAAAAGTAGACTAACCCAAATGTCAAAAGAGGCCCAAAAAGCCAATGAGGAGAAGAATGCCTTAAAAAGCCAAATTTGCCAGATGGAACAGAAATTTCAAAAGCTCACTGAAGAGAATAATTCCTTCAAAATTAGATTGGAGCAAATGGAAGCTAATGACTTTATGAGAAATCAAGATACTATAAAACAGATCCAAACAAATGAAAAAATTAGAAGGCAATGTGAAACATCTCACTGGAAAAACCACTGACCTGGAAAATAGATCCAGGAGAGATGATTTAAAAATTATTGGACTACCTGAAAGCCATGATCACAAAAAGAGCTTAGACAACATCTATCAAGAAATTATCAAGCAAAATTCCCCTGATATTCTAGAACCAGAGGTCAAAATAGAAATTGAAAGAATTCACTGATCACCTCTTAAAAAGGTCCCAAAAAGAAAACTCCTAGGAATATTATAGTTAAATTCCAGAGTTCCTAGGTCAAGGAGAAAATACTGCAAGCATTCAGGAAGAAACAATTTGAGTATTGTGGAAATACAATCAAGATTAACACAAGACCTAGCAGCTTCTAATTAATAGATGGAAGTGCTTGGAATATGATATTCTAGAGGTCTAAGGAGCTAGGATTAAAACCAAGAATCACCTACCCAGCAAAACTGAGTATAATGCTTCAGGGGAAAATATGGCCATTCAATGAAATAGAGAATTTTCAAGCATTCTTGATGAAAAAGCCAGAGCTGAACAGAAAATTTGACTTTCAAAACAAGAAGCATGAGAAGGAAAAAGAAAACAGGAAAAAGAAATCATAACAAACTTATTAAAGTTGAACTATTCACATTCCTATATGGGAAAATGATAACTGTAACTCATAAGACTTTTCTCAGTATGAGGATAATTGAAGGAAATATATATGTATATGTATGTATACATACACATATGTATGAGTGTGTATGTGTGTATAAATATATATGTGTGTGCATATGTGTGTACATGTATACAATACACAGAGGGCACAGGGTGAGTTGAACATGAAGGGATGATATCTAAAAAATAAAATTAAGAGGTGATAGAGGAATATATTGGGAGGAGAAAAGGAGAGATAGAATAGGGTAAATCATCTCATATAAAAGAGGCAAGAGAAAACTGTTACAATGGAGGGGAAGAGCAGGAAGGTGAAAGCAAACAGGTCAAATGTTGAATTTGGCTTAAGAAGGGAATAACATACACACTCAGTTAGGTATCTTACCCTATAGGAAAATAGGGGAGAAGGGGATAAGAGGGGGGATGATAGAAGGGAGGGAAGATTGGGGGAGAGGGTAGTTAGAAGCCAACACTTTTAAAAAGGGATAGGGTCAAAGGAGAAAATAGAATACTTGGGGGGTGGGATAGGGTGGAGGGAAATATAGTTAGTCTTTCACAATATAACTACCATGGAAATGCTTTGTGTAACTACACATGTACAGCTTCTAGTGAATTGCTTATCTTCCTGGTGGGGGGGGGTGGGGGGGGGAGGAGGGAAGAGGGGTAAAAATCTGGAACTCAAAGTTCTGGAACTCAAATGTTTAAAAAAATTGCTTTTTACATGCAATCAGGAAATAAGATATACAGGCACTGGGGTATAGAAATTCATCTTGCCCTACTAGAAAGTTGGAGGGGGGGGACAGGGAAGAGGGAGGATATAAGAGAGAACAGATTGGGGGAAGGGGTATTCAGTAGGCTCGCTATTTTGAGGTGGGGGTAGGGGAAAGATGAGGAGAAAATTTTTTAACTCAAAATCTTGTGAAAAAGAATGTTGAAAACTAAAAATAAATTTTAAAAATTGGGGAAAAAAATTAGTAAGTGCCTACTCTGTGTAAGGCACTGGAAATACAAAGACAAACCAAAAAACAGTCCCTCACTTCTAGTAGTTTATAGAATAAATAAATGTTAGATAGTTTTTTAGTCCATCCTTATATGACATCCTCTCCCAACATTTCACCATCTCTCTCCCTCTTTATACTCCCTTGCATACACTCTGTACTCTAACCAAACTGGACCACTACTACTCTTTCCCCACTCACTGGGTTCTCATGTTTCCAAGCCTTACCTTACTTTGCTCCCTGTATTTGCATTGTTCTCATCTCCAGGGAATTACAGTATTTATCCATCTTTTAAAGCCTAACTTAATTGTCACTGCATCCTTAAAGCTTTCTCTGATTGGTCTCTTATAAGGAAACCTAACACAGCACTTTGTTTTGTAACTCTCATAAGATCATAGCTCAGAGTTGGAACTTTTAACACACATTTTTATAAAGGAGGTAACTGAAGCGCATTGAGGTTGAGTGATCAAACAGGTAGGAAGCATCAGAGGCAAGATTGAAACTCAAGTCCTCTGACTCCATAGACAGTGTTCTTTTCTCTATATTAAGCTTCCTCCCTAATGTATTTATTATGTTAGCATAAGCAGAAGGAACGGAGCTTTGATGAAAAAATAAAGAAAAAATGAAAAATATAAACTAGAATTAAATGAGCACAGGGGAAGTTTAAATTATGCAGTGGATTGAGCTCCAGTACTGAAGTCAGGAAGACCTCAGATACTTACTGGCTATGTGACTCTGGGCAAGTCACTTAACCTTTTTTACCTCAGTTTCCTCATCTGTTAAATGAGCTGGAGAAGAAAATGACAAACCACTTCAGTATCTTTGCCAAAGAAACCCCAAATGGGGTCACAAAAAGTCAGACACAAGTCTTGAACAACAAATAAGAAGTCATAAAACCATCAATTGACTTACATATTGAATGAAAATAGAAATTCCTAAACAGTAACCAGTAAGATATGGCAAGAGAACTTTCTGAGATTCATGATTACATTTTCAAAAACCCATCTTAAATCTTAAGCCACCATGACTTGAGGGACCTAAAGTTCTGACAATTCCAGTGACCTGTTATCCTTGCACCTTGGTTTACCAAAGGATACAAAAACAAGAGAAAGGCTGGAAAAAATGTATTCAGTACTAAACCCTTCAAATGCTTTGCCTGTTGTGTTAACTTTCTAGAAAATTTCAGCCTTTCTAGGCTTACTTAAGATTTCCCTCCAAGGTGGTGGTATTCCTTTTAATCATTTTGTTTAAAGTCTTCACAACCATACTTCAAATTCCTTAAGAGAATGGTGGTGAACAGTCATTATATTTATTCAAAGAGAGTTGAGCTCCTTTAAAAAAAAGATTTTTTATCTATATATTAATGATACATTATATAATGTATTATACTTATGTGAAAGTGTAATATGTTTCTACTTATCTGAAAGTCAACATGGTAGAGTAGAGAACTGACATTGGTATAACCAAGATTTGGTTTCAAGTCCCACTTCTCTGCAACTTTCCCACCTCTCCCACCCTGCCATCCTGGCAGTGTGGCCCTCAACTTCTCAGTGACCCAGGAAACTATAAGACCAAACTGAAAGGTAACTGTTGCTCTGCCTGAGCACTCCCTACAATAAAGAAATCACAGGTCCAGTTTTTTTAAAGGATATTATTAAAATTGTTAGAATCACATGTTAATAATAGTGGTGATACACGATGTGATTATTCTGTGTAATTATTAACATGGTGATTACAGTAACCCTCAGGTTTCCAGTTGTCCAGTTGTAATGAGACAGCTGGACAGTCAGCCACTCTTGTTGCTGGTGCCTCTCCAGTCTGTCTTTCAGTCAGTCCGCCTGTCTTGTCAGGCGGTCATTCAGTCAGTCAGTCAGTCAGTCTGTCTGTCTGTCTGTCTGTCTACCTCCCCGCCTGCCCACAGTCTGCCCCGGAGCCAGGGGGTCAGATCACACGTTCTGTGCAAGACTAGAGTAGCGCCTTTTCCAGCTAGCACTGCGGGCCTGGCACTGGCCCCAGGCGGAGGCGGAGAAAAGGCGGCACCTGCTCCAGGGAGTCCTGGGGTGGGCCACTGGGGCGTCCGGGGCAGTCCAAAGAATTGCACTCACCAGAGAAAGCACTTTATATGTGTTGGGATCCTTGGCTTTGTGCGCCCGCGCGCCTTTTTCGGGCTGCTGCTCGTCCCCCAAGTCCAGGGGAGCCAGCATGTTAACAGCCTCTTGCGGGTCCCCGGCAGCCGCCCTGTAGCCCTGCTCCTTGCCGGCGCGGCTCTCCTTGGTGCCCGGGTGGCTCCCGCTGCAGCCGTCCTTCTCCATGGTTGGCTCAGGCTTTCTGCTGCTCGGGCTCCTCTGCCGGCTGCCTTTGCTTTAATAAGAGTCACTGAGGGCGGCCTGGCCCCGGGGACTCCGCCCCCCTCCTTCAGCCAGCCTCCTCCCAGACCCTTGGCTCTTTTCCCCTAGCCAATAATGTAAAATGTGAGGGGGAGAGCGGCCCAACGCCCCGGATTATTTGGCTTCCTGTCTGATTTCGGGCATTCTGGCTGTTGGGTTATTTTGGGTGTTTTACGTGTGTGTCTCTTTAACTTCCCCCAAAGCCTTTCCCCTCACCCCACCCTGAGCACCATCTGAAGACTTGCAGGAATCGCCCTGTTCAGTACCTTAGTATTGCCTGAATTGCATAGTGTGGTCTACAGAGGGCATGAGATCATGTGGCCCCAAAATAGTGCGAGCGGAGAAGGAGGAGGATGGATGGATGGATGGATGCTGTTTATAAGGGAACAGGAGAACCAGCCTGGGACTCTCCTGCGTGACTTTGCAGGCGACCTAGAGTGGGTGCTCTTTTTTCGCTCCTAAATGGAAATAGAGGCTGTGATGAAGAAAACATTGGGTTTCATCATTAAAATCTTAGGCTCAAAGGATTTAGAGCTGGAAGGAACCAGTCTATCGGGAAATGAAGACTCCCAAGGTTTTGGTTTAGTTCCCGTTTTGTTGTTTTGTTTAGTGGATTCATATGTTGGTCCTTTTAAACTTAATGTGCTGGAAATTTTAAAGTGACACGCTGTCCCTTCCTGTGACTGACGTTTTGATATTGAACCAACAGTGAGTCAAGTTGGTTCCCTTGGTATTTTAACAAAAGGGGGAAAAAAAAGAACTCAGTATTTGCTTCGGGGATTCAAGAGGCTGGGAGAAGTGTCTTTTCTTCGGGTTTCTTCACCTAGTTTCTGCAGCTTTCACAGGGTAGTTGCCCATCAGTAACAAAGACCACGTGTGTCATGCAGACTCAGACTTGCCTGTGCATCCTTAAAACAATGCCTGCTAACAGTCCAGGCTTTTCAACAGAAATATCAACTCCAACATCGAAGGGATGTTTGTAAATTCTCAAAACAAAATTAATGTAATTTTTAAATGTATAAAAATTTACATGCATTTATATAATGTTTTGCTCTTTACAAAACACTTTTGCATATTGGATGACTAAAAGTTAATATTATTTTAACAATGTGCCAAGTGAATGTTGATGCCTTCAAAGTATTTGGGTTCAGGGAGAGGAAGCAGTGTGGTACAACTAAAAGAGTGTCAGATGTAGTGTTAGAGCACCCAAGTTCAATTCTCATTTGCTATAGTGCTTAGAAAAGTGCCCAACACAGTAAGTACCACAGAGATAATTAGCTTTTTTTTTCTTTCTTCCTTTTTTTCCCCCCACTATTACTACTACCTGTGTGACCTAGGGCAAGTCATTTAACCATTCTGGTCCTCAGTTTCCTCATTTGTAAAATGTAAATAATTTGTAAAAAAAAAAAAAACCTGATTCTGTGTGAATACACTTATTCAACAGAGCAAACTCTCCAATAACTCAAGGATTGCTCTGTTTCCGTCTGCTTTGTATCCCTAGAGTAGTTCTTGACCTAGTCCATAGACCATGAACTGGGATGGGAGAAAAAAAAAGTGAATCTTTATTTTCCCTACCTCTACCTGAAGTTCGGGAAATTAAATACAGCAGTGGACAGTGCCCAGCCTGACGTCAAGAAGACTCATCTTCCTTAGGCTTTAGACATTTCCTAGCTGGGTGACCAACTGGGCAAGTCACTTAATCCTGTTGCTTCAGTTTCCTCATTTATTTTTTTTATTTTTTTTTTGCTTTTTGGAGGGCAGTGGGGGTTAAGTGACTTGCCCAAAGTCACAGGGCTAGTGTGTCAAATGTCTGAGCCCGGATTTAAACTCAGGTCCTCCTGATTCCAGAGCCAGTGTTCCATTCACTGCGACACCTAGCCTCCCCTATTTTCCTCATTTATAAAAAGAGTTGGAGAAGGAAATGCAAAACAGTCCAGTATCTTTACCAAGGAAACCCTACATGGGGTCAGGAAGAGTTGGACACAACTGAACAAAAAAAAAAACAAAAAAAAACCCTGAAGTTCGACATTTCCTTCATCATTTAAAAAGGGTTTCACCAAACTACCAAAGAGGCTTATTGCACAAAACAGGTTAAGAACCTGGGGTTTTGTGAGGCTCAAATGAGATAATGGATGGAAAGTACTTTGCATGCCTTAAAGTACTATATAAATGCCAGCTATTATTATTATTAGTCTACAGTTACCAGGTCTCCAGCCTGCTGATGACTTCTTCCCTGAGCCTTCTATTGCACTACTGCTTGACTTAAGAATATTTATATAGCAATATGTGTGGTGGTAAATGTTTAACTACCAGGATCTCCCAGAAAAAGCAAAAAAATGTATTCAGGAATGCTTTTAAATTTAATCTATATTATTTATACTTTCTAAAGTCTGAACAATCAACAAAACAATAAATCAAGCCCTCATTTGCAGCAAGGTGTAAATGCTCACATTGAAAATTTAAGGAAAAGTGGTGAAGTCTGACTCCTTTATACCTCTGTTTAAAAACAAAACAAACAAAACCTGATCTAGAATTCAGTTCAGTGCCTTGCACTTTGTGCATGTCTAATAAAGGCTTGCTGAACTGAAATGACTTCCCAAAGGGTTGGAATCAAAGTTGATTCATGAGCCTAAAAGAAAATCATCTTGGCTCATTTTAAATTTCCCAACTTGACCATAATTAATTCCCATTATGTGTCATTTGGGAAACACATGAACCCTGAAAGGACAAATATTTGTCATCCTTGAGGATAATCAAAAGAATGTGCTGGGGCAGCCAGGTAGCACAGCGAGACCTGGGGATCGAATCCGGGCTCAGACACTTAGCACCCACCCAGAAACACCTGGCCGTGTAACCTTGAGCAAATTACTTAACCCCAATTGCTTTAAAAAAAAAAAGAAGTGCTTCAGGTTCTAAAAATTGCTCCAAAAAGGGGGCAGGCAGGTTAAAGAAGCTACACTATTCCTAGACTACATTAAATTAAAATTACTTGCCCAGGGCTAAATAGATTTTGAGGCAAGGTTTGAATCCAGACCTCCTGCCCTTTAAGTCCAGGATTTTTTTCCATTGTACCATTTACATGTAGTAACATCTTAAGATTTTATTTTGAAAGTTGGCACAAGACATTCATTCAAATGTCACCCACAGAATGCCTTTTGATTCCACTCTTATAACTACTGTTGTTATCCAATAGATTACCTTGTACCTGAAAGAGCAATAGAAGCCTAAGGAGGGTTAGTTTCTTCCCCCCAGGTCATACAACTTGTTAGTGGCAGACCAGGACTAGAAACCAGCCCTTTGAAGTCCTGCCCAGTATTCTTTCCTCTACCCCCCCTCCCACCCCCTTTCAGTAGTCTGGAAACATCAGAAAATGTCACCTCTTTAGTGAGACTGTGGTGTAGTCGCAAATGTACTGTACTTGAAGCAAATCCTACTTCTGACAGTAGTTGTGTGACCACAGACAAGTTATTTAAGCACTCTAAGCTTCACTTTTTTCATCTGTAAAATATAGATAATAATATCTGTAAAAAAAAAAAAAACCTTAAGGGCTTCTCTCAATGTAGGCAATCATCATGGCATTATTTGGTAGAGTGCTTCTAATAGTAGTTAAAATGATTTGAGGTTTTAGGACTCTCTTCTTCCTCCTAACCCATCAAAAATTGTCATTGTAACATCATTGTCATTCATAACTATTTGACAGTCTATTCTTTGGGGCTCAAGCTTTGTGTTACCTGGAATCCTAAATACTACAGTATTTTCATCTTGGAAAAATAAAGTTTTTACCTGAATATTGAAATAGAGTGTCTTTGATTTGCTCTATAACAATTTGGCTATGTTGACTATAGGAAATTTCTAGCCAAGTCTAAAATGGCAGGGAGGGGGAGACAGAAGAAAAGAGGAATGGGAGGAGAGAGATTGAATCACCAAAAGCCATTAAATCATTAAAACAAAGGGAAAAATTCCACCTTATCCTTAGTGTTTAGGGTTGGGGTTTTTGTTGTGGTTGTTTTTGTTTGTTTTTGCTAAGATTCTAGAAGCTATTTATCTTTGTTCCTTCCTAGCTCTCCAGGGTCCAATAACATGATCCCTAGAGCAAAAGAAGAGAGGAAACCATCTTCAACTATTAAAGATTAAGAGGTAAATTCTCCTAATTTCTACATAGACCTTCAAAGGCTGCCCTTTATAGGTTTGTGATATTCCAGTTTTCTACCTATGGGCCAGAGAATGGGGTTTAATAATTACTAAATAACAATTAGTGATATCTTATACAATCTGTCATATGATCAAAAGGAGAGATCATTCCAGGGATAGTTCAAATCAGTTCAATCTGCGAAACTCACTTAAAATGAATCAGCTATCAGGGCGGCTAGATGGCAGTGAATAGAGCACCAGCCCTGGAGTCAGAAGGACCTCAGTTCAAAAACGACCTCAGACATTTAACACTTACTAGCCAGTGACCTTGGGCAAGTCACTTAACTCCAATTGCCCTCCCTTTCCCCCCTCCAAAAAGCAAAAAGAAAAAAAAAAGAAAAAGAATTAGGTATCACTCCAATTCCTGGGCTTCAGTTGCCTCAATTTATAATGAGAAGATTAGACTAGAGAAATTAAAAATAATAATAGTCACCATTTTTGTAGGACCTACTAATATGTCAGGTACTAATGTTAATTGCTTTACAGATATTATCTCATTTGGCCCTCACTACAGTCCAGTGAGGTAGATACTTTTATTGTTCCTATTTTTCAGTAGAAGAAACTTTGGGGAAACAAAAGTTAAATGAGTTGCCCAGGGCCACGCAGCTAGTAAATTTCTTTGATCAAATTGGAACTCTGGTCTTCCAGACTCCAGGTCCCACGGAGCTGCCTTTAAGCACTAGATCTGTTATGCTAAATGTCACTGGAGGGGACAGTTGAAAGAACTGGGACAGATAGAATTTACAGAATTTCATTTGTATGAAATGAATGTCTTCACATGCCTAGTCCTGACCATTTACTTGATAATGTATTTCACAGTTACATATAGCTAATAGCTAACAATAACTAGCATTACTTTAGTATCTACTTTATGCCAAGCACCATGCTAAGCACTTTACAAATATTAGCTCATTTGATCTTATCCTCACAACCACCTTGGAATGTAAATACTATTATTATCCCCATTTAACAGAGGAGGAAATGGAGGCAAACAAGTTAGATAATTTGCCAAAGTTTCCATAGCTACTAAGTGAATAGTGAATTCACTTTTTACCTGAATTTTACCTAAATTTTTACCTAAATTACCACAATTTTACCTAAAATTCACAATTTACCTGAGACTGCTTTGAATTCAGTTCTTATTAACTCCAGGACCAGTGCTCCATCTCTTATGCTACCTAATTGTTTAATTATGTATCTAGAACTGGAAGGGACCTCAGAATTCACCAACCCCTTGATTTTACAATTGAAGCAAGTAGGATGGAAAGAGTGAAAGGGCTTATCTAAAATCATGTTGGTAGTAAATGTCAGAGGGAATATTTAAACGTATATCCTCTAACTTCAGAATTTGTATCCTTTCTACTATAAAGGAATAAAATTTCAAATGAGCCAGTTTAGTCATGGGGAAGGCTCTGTCCCAGTGAAACTCCCTGGGAACCTTCCTTCTTCCCTGCTCAAAGCCACAGAACTTTCCAGGCAATATAGAATTTCCCTTTCTTAATCAGCTCTTTGGTCCTGCTTTCATAACCTTCCCTAAGGGCATAGGGACCTGAGGAACCATTTCTTCTTCTATAGGCAATAGCTCGCTTTTCTTTTACTCCCTAACTGCTTTGTTCCCCAAGCAGGGCCTGTTCTATCTATCCAGACCACATAGTGGCCTTTCTATCAGTGTTACCCCCATAGAAGTTGAGTCTGGGGCTTCCTTCTCACTTATAGTATCTCAGTGATCTCATCAACCCAACTGAAGTAGTCATATGACCAGGCTAAACCTAGCATAATACAAGCCATACCATCCAGTCATGGTCTCATGCCCACCATATTTTTCTGTGCTACACCTGTCCTGAGCAATAATATGTCTCTCAGTTGCTACTTTGTTTCCATCTAAAGAAACTCTTATAGCTCATTCTTTAATTGAATTTAATTCAAAAATATTTACATTTATAAAACACTTTATAACCCCAACTAGGAGCTTCAGGTAAAGGCAAAGTTTTATAGACTTTGTGTCTGTAAAAGTGTGTGTCACTGGATCTAATCAGGAAACAAATCAATTATTTCCAGGTACAATTCGGGGGACTTGTTCATCTTCAATTATTTATTAAACAACTGCTTTCGGGCCATGTACTATGTTAACAACTCAGAGTGCAAAAACAAAAATGAAACAATCCCTGCACTTCAAAAGTTTATATTCTGTTGGAAGAAGTCAGTTGGGAAGAGAGAACATGTATATACATAAATATATGTGAAACAGATTCAAAATAAAAGGTAATTTGGGAAAAGTAACACAGTTGGGCATAAGACAAGGATCAGAAAATCTTCATAGAGAAGGTTACACTAGAGTTGAGCTATGAAGGAAACTAGGGATTCTAGGGAAAGGAAACTCTCCTGGAAACTTCTAGGGAAACTAGGGTGAGGAGGGAACATATCCCAAGCATGCTGGACAGCCCATGCCAAGGCAAAGAATTGGAAAAAGACTGTCATGTATGAGGAAAAGCAAGAAGGCTAGTTTGACTGGAACTTAGACTAAGTCAAGAGAAGTAATGCACAGGAAGACTGGAAAGGTAGTTTGCAGTCAAGTTATGAAGGGTTACAAATCTCAAACAAGATAATCCCAAAGAAGTCATGATGAAACATGCTCTGCCTTCAGAGAAAGAACTGATATTATCTGAATACAGATAGAAGCATAATAGTTCTCTCTTTTGTTCAAGTCTTCTAAAATGATGAATATGGAAATGTTTTATGTGATTGCACATGTATAACATGTATTTATTGCTTACCATATCAAGGAGTGGGGAATAGGAGAGGAGAGGGAAAGATAGAATTTAGAATTCAAAACATTTTTAGAAGTGTAAAAAACTTTTAACATGTAATTGGTGGGAAACAAAATATTTTTAAAAATAATTTGTAGAAACCTTAAACATATGTAAACATCTTTGACCCTGGTTTTACATTAGTCATTCGTTATATGCAAGATTTTTATTTTAACCAGTTATATATTTCCAAGTATGTAATTTTAACATAAATCATAAAATCTCAGAGATATTTGATGATTTCTGAAGTGCCCACCAGAAATTATACACCAAAGCCCCCTCCCAGTTGCAACCTGCTAGAAGGGGACCCCTACCAGGGTCCCTGGAAAGCACCTAATAGGCCATAATAGTGAGGGAACATTTCACCTGTGTTGCTAGAAACATGCCCCAGATTTAGGTCTGTTTATGTTTGTATCCAGGGCTTTGCTAGGTAATCAAGGCTTCACTAGAAATGGCATTTACAGCATTACACCCCCCTTGGAACCACATTTTGTTGATTAGCAACACCTAACCCTATATAAGTGTATCTTACAGAAGACTCAGTGCTGTCTTTCCCTCTGAGAGGCAGTCACCAGCCGGTTAATAAACACTCCTACCAAATTATTATTGGTTTGGCTGTCTTGCTTTCTCTGTTGTCCATTACATATTGGAGATTCCACCGAGATTGCCTTTGGCATTAACTGACAGCTGGGCCAGGCTCCCTGGAGGGTCGGGAAGGCAATTCACCCCAGGGGTAAGTGGCCACCGAGATGACGTTCCTCGGCCCCGGGCTCACATTGCTGCACTGAGCGGACCGGGACCTGAGTCCGATCCAAATTCTTTCAATTAGATCCAAGAGTGTTCTTTCTTTTAGGTGAGTACTCATGAATTGTAAAAGCACCTGGGGGTGATCACTGAGATGACCCCAGATAGAGTAGGAGGCTAAGCTGGACACAGCGTTACAGCCCCTACTGGCCTCCAAGGTCAGGACACTGACGGAGGGCCATTTTTTCTCTCTCTCTTCTGAATTTTGTGTTTGTTACTAGATGTCGCTGTCTGTGTGTTGTGTTGTTTTGTGTATATCCTGTCTCTGGGATATTCTGTGTGTTGTGTTGTTTTGTGTATATCCTGTCTCTGGGATATTCTGTGTGTTGTGTTGTTTTGTGTATATCCTGTCTCTGGATACTGGCAGGTAGAAAAAAGGAAACCTTCTTCCTTTTGCCCTGCTGCGATTTTTGTATATTTTGTCTGTATGTGTAAAGAAATTTCTAAATATACCACTCTGTAAGTTTCAAAAAAAAAAGTAGCCAAAAGAATGCTGTACCTGAGCTAGAAAGATATTAATAATCTCTTAAAGAAAGGCTGCTGGCAGAAAACCACTTCTCCTTCTACTCCTTGAACTCCAGCCAAAGTTCTCGAAGTAGAAAGACAAATGGACAGAGAGAGAATGGGAAATTTCTCCCCTAAAATCCATCTAAGAGAAAAGGGGTCACTTCAATGATCAAAGAAAAGTAGGTTTTCAAGCTGCACTTTGAAATAGGACTAACACTTAACCCTTTCCTGGGTCACAGAAAGAGAACTGTGCAACATCATTGGGAATATAGATCCAGGTAATTGAATTCGTCCTGGTTACTATTTGACACTGCAAATACTGAAGTTTAAGGTCGCCAGCTTGGTTATTCAATTGTTTTTATTTCCAAGTTCAAAATTAAGACTATAATTGTTACTGGTAAACAGTTGTATTATATATGTTGTATGAGAAACAGTTTCTTTTAAAGTCTTGGAGTAGATCTGAAATGTTAAAGGAATGAACACCTAAGAAAAGTTTATTTGAGCAAAAGGTCAAAAAGAAAGTTCCACTAAGATTCTCTTCCCTGTGGTCCCAGTTCTTCTTAGCTAGGGCTACGGAGCCCTCCCCTGTCATCCAGCTCTGATGGAGCTGAGGAGACAGTAAGAGGTTTGAACCATTAAGATTCTTTTTCTCTCCCTGTTGTCCTGGCTATAACTGAACTAGGGCTGCAGTGAAGTTAATTTGAGTTAACTTCGTCCAAAAAGAAAAAGTGGGGAAGGTACAGTAGCTACATCAGAGCTACACAGGCTTGTCATCTGCCTACCTGAAAGGTTAAATTCCTGGAATAGAATTTTTTTTCTGAATGACATGGGAACAGTTAGACAAGGGAAAAGAAGCTTGTGAAACAAAGGTACAAATACAAGTTAATCATTATCCCATATACTAAGCCTGGGATACATCTGAGCTACTACAGTGTGTGTTACATCTGAGCTATTTAGCCTAAAATTATATCCTTTCCACAGCCTAAATAGTTTAGTAAAAGGGTACTTGATCTAGCTCCCATCAGCAAGTTTTAGATCCCCAGGTACCCTGAAGTCTACCTCTCTTAGTAAGCAGAGACTGAAGTTTTTACTTCAAGTTCCCCAAACCCTCTCCCCAATGCTCCAGGCAAATCAACCAGCCCATAACCAAGGCCTGCTACAGCTAAACATTCATAGAGGTTTATTTGATAGAGTATAAGCTGATAATGTGCTTTGAGTGTGATGAATTTGGAAAAATTGAGGGTTTCCCCCTGAAATATAGAGTTCATTCTGTACCATGAAGCCCCAACTTCAGTACCATCTAAGAGATCTCTCCCTTGCTGCAAATAATCATTTTGCTTGTTCCAATGCCAAGGAATTAAAGAAGGTTGCTAAGGATTCCTGGAAAACAATGGAGCAGGGAGAAAACACCCCAGAATATAGAGCAAAAAGAGAAAAACGAGAGAGAAAGCTAAGAGAAAGATGAAAGAGAGAAAATCAGAAAAGTGAGAAAAACCTTGTTAGCGAGAAACAGTGTGTTCTGAACTCTGCACTGACTGGTTGTGTGACCTAGAATAAATCATTTAACCCTGAGTCTTAATTCATCTATAAAGTGAGGAGATGAGAAAAAGAGAGGAGAAAATGAGGTCAGAAGTCAACTAGCCTCTTCACTTGGTAAGATCAATTTATATGTAATTTGGAAATGCAATTAATGTCATCTTCTGTGTAATTTGAAAAGGCAATTAATGTAATGTCATATTACAGTTTATATTATTGTTGTATTTCTACACTGTATATTGTAAAACCTGAGTGAGGAGAAAATTGTGTAAGACCAGTAGTGTTACTTTAAATATGTATATCTGCTATTTAGAAAAAACTTGTAAAACTGTTAACTAAGCTATTTTGGGCTAATGCTTTAATGTTAAAACCTAAAATTGTTTATTGATTATTGTATGAAAATTTGTTTGACTAGTTCTGCCCATTCTGAGCAGTCTCTTCTGCTTACAATTCATATAAATTTTCCTTATGTTGTAAAACTGTTAAATCCTCTAGAAATTATTTCCAGGCAAGGTCATTCAGCCTGAGAAAGAAAGTTTTAAATGAATCTAACTTGCTAAGAAGTTGCAAAGATTAAAAAGGATTTTTATAAATTGGTTTTTATATTTCAGAAGGATGGTAAATTCCTTTATGTTAAGATTTGATACATTTTTATTATTTATTGCAGCCCCATGAGAATAGAAGTAATTATAACTGGCTCTAAGCATTACAGCTTGTTGGTGAGGCTTGTTGTTTAAGGTAAAAAGCACTTGGGACCATAACTAAATTTTATTTTGAGTCTGAATTTGGGTATAGTTGTCTGCATTAAATCAGTGTCTGAGAGGAAATGCCACTAGCTACTCAAAGGAATGTGATCCTGTGTTGTCAACAGGTGGAAGTCTACATTTGGTAATGGCCAAAGGGACAATCTTAGCCTCTGTCTTGGATGGGATCCCTCCTGTCTCAGTTTACCCATGAGGTTCCTTTGAAAAGGAATGTTTCCCACCTATTCCTGAGTCTAGCTATGAGATGGAACAGATGCTGCATGAGATGGAATATCTGTAACTGTACCTGAATTTACACAGAGCCAAGGATGTTTTCTCCTGGCACATTTGGAATGTCACATGTCCTTGCTTTTTCCTTCTATAACAGGTCCCTATGCTCAGAGCAAGTAATCAGTAAAAGATATGAGCCTCTTTCATGTTAGCTTATTGGAAAATCTAATATTATTTTTCATCTAGAATTAGAATATGCACAGAAAGTTATGCAAATTGCTTAATATCATTTAAAAGTTTTCAATTAACTTCCTTCACAGAAGTTTAGTGATCATTTATAAATTTTGACCCACCTTCTATTGTATTTTGGGTGACGAATGCTGTTATGTATGACTGTTAATGATTTGCTTCTCAAGTCCCTCCAAGCTCTCTGAAGACATCCAGGATGCAGTCCTTGTACTCTTGGACTCTTACTAAGACAATTGATGGGACTTTAATTTCAAAAATGTGACTCATGGCCAGCCCACCCTTTTCTTTCATCACTGTGCCCCAGATTCATGTTGCTTCCCTATATAGGCATGTATTCTGTGGGGCCAATGGTGCTGCTTGTGGAGCAGAAAAGCAGCCTTTGGACAACCCAGTCATATATCTGCCCTGAGGATGGGTTTCCCGATTGTGGAGGGACCACGAAATATCACTGTGTCAATTGGAATTGTGTAACCATTGCTGACTGGGTCTCTGATGGCAGCCATGACCACCATATTTCATTTCATTGTAATACCCTTAAGTCATGTAACCCAGTTGTCATCAGGGTTTTGGATTGGACCAAACAGGACTGGGAAACTTGGGGAATCAGGTTTTATGTCACAGAAAGGGACCCCAGGGCCTTGTTCATTATTGAACCCCAGATGACCCCCCTGTTTCACCCATTACCATCACCCCTGCAGACTCGGGCAGCACTCTGGTAGCCTCAGACCCAAGTTTAACTTCTTTCCTGCTTATATGCAGGAACACCTTTTTGCTGGCACCCCCCATTTTAGTCCCTATCCTACTTGGCCTTGGTATGGCAGGATTGGCAGCAGTGGGTACCACAGCCCTAGTGCAAGAGAACAGTCCCTTGGACTCAGTTGAGTCCGAGTTTCAACTATGAACAAGAAAAAGGGGGAGTGAAGTGCCCACCAGAAATTATACACCAAAGCCCCCTCCCAGTTGCAACCTGCTAGAAGGGGACCCCTACCAGGGTCCCTGGAAAGCACCTAATAGGCCATAATAGTGAGGGAACGTTTCACCTGTGTTGCTAGAAACATGCCCCAGATTCAGGTCTGTTTATGTTTGTATCCAAGGCTTTGCTAGGTAATCAAGGCTTCACTAGAAATGGTATTAACAGCATTACACCCCCCTTGGAACCACATTTTGTTGATTAGCAACACCTAACTCTATATAAGTTTATCTTACAGAAGATTCAGTGCTGTCTTTCCCTCTGAGAGGCAGTCACCGGCCGGTTAATAAACACTCCTATCAAATTATTATTGGTTTGGCTGTCTTGCTTTTATTTCCTACTCATTAAAATAACAAATATCACAGTTTATGTTCAGAATCTACATGGATAGCCAAACTAATCATCTTTGTATGTCTTCTTTTATGAACTTCTTTTTTAAAAGCTTCACAAATGACCACCAACTTGAATGAGTCAATGATCATTTATTCTCACCCTATCAAGAGTTGCATATGTAAGTTTTTCAGAAGCAACAATATAAAAGGAAGTAAAACCACTAGAGTATTACAAAGAGACTATAAAATACTTTATTTATTTATTCTTTGCTTTGTGGAGGGGGGAAGGCAGGGCAATTGGGGTTAAGTGACTTGCCCAAAGTCACACGGCTAGTAAATGTTAAGTGTCTGAGGTCAAATTTGAACTCAGGTCCTCCTGACTCCAGGGCTATTGCTCTATTCACTGTGCCACCTAGGTACCCCCTATAGAATACTTTAAAAGATTCCTGGGGTAAAATGTGGCAATTGTATAAAACAACAATGACTGGACACATCACAGAGTTGACTTGACTGCATTTATTTCAGACAATAGTTCTCATTTTAGGGCTCACTCCTGGGAACTCATAGAAAATGTCTTGCTTGGATCTCCATTTGATTGATCATCTTTCTCTTTTGGATCATCCAAAGATTTGTGGGATGTGCTTGAATCTTACACCTAAGATCTTACACCTAAGATAACAAATTGAATATTATGTAAAAATTCTGGAAAACTATCCGTTATTCCAAAGGCAGCTAGGGGGCACAGGGATAGAATGGTGGACCTGAAGTCAGGAAAAGACAAGTTCAAATTGGGCCTCAGATACTTATTAGCTGTGACCCTGGGCAAGTCATTTAACCTCTATATGTCTCAGGTTTCTCAGTGATAAAATGGAGATCATAAAAGCTCCTATCTCCCATGGCTATTGAGGGGACCAAATGAGATAATATTTATAAAGTGCTTAGATCCATACCTGACACACAGTATGGATTTAATAAATACTTATTCCCTGCCCCTCTCCCCCTTTCCTAGAAATGGGGAAAAATATGAAAATCAATCATTTTTTTCTAATTTACAAATGTGAGAGTCAAAATATAGTCAGTTTGATGAGGCATAGTGAATTCTGATTGAATCTTCCCACTAGATGAAGCATTTGTGGGAAGCCATAAGACTTCATTTTTCAGCTACTTCTCACCTTGATCCTATCAAAATATCTATACCCAAACCTATTACCCTTACACTAGCCTAACCCTCCTTTATAGGTTATCTCCAGATAGCTTTCAGCTACTTCCCACCCTTAATCCCATTCCTGGAGTCAGATCCCAGTTCCCTGAGGATCCTCCTTAGACTCCTCCTCAAGACCCTTCCCAAATCCCTCCTCTAGACCACCCCTAGATCCCTCCCAAAATATTTCTGTATATATAAGATTCATCTTGCCCAAACAATGACCACTAAGTGGTGCTTTCCCTGGGAAATATTGTTTGCTCATCAATGAGAGCCAGTGTATTGTGTTTACGGCTTGGTTTTTAAGAAGGAAATCTAGTCACTAAAACTCAAGATATATTGCTAGGTTTCAGCCATCAAAATTTACATTCCCTTGGAGTAGGGTCTCGGAGGTGAACACTAACTGGGGTGGCATGAGTAGCTCTCCCAGGAATTCCCTGATCCCAGACAATTGGCTCAACTGTCTCCCACACTTCTGGGGGAACATAGGAGGATTTGGTGAACAGAGGGCAAAGGGAGATGGAAGGTTTAACTAGAGAAAATTGACTTCCCAATTTCACCATCAGGTCCCTTCCCAACAAGGGGGAAGGGCAAGAGGAGATAATAAGGAAGGAGTGTTCAAACCACAGATCCTCAAATAGGCAGGGGAGGGAGTATGTCTTGAGACATCCCTTAGTTTTCCCTTCTATGCCCATGACTCAACAGGTGGAGGGAGTGAGTAGGGTCAGAGTAACCAATTAAATTAGAGAATGTAGCTCCCATATCAATCAGAATTCGGGTAATCTTACCTTAGATTTTGATGCTTACCCAGGGCTCAGCAAGGGAAATGGAGAAGGTGGGAGCACTGCCAACCCCCAGGCTTCCCCATCACTCCAAGTCTTGAGAAGACTAGAGGACAGGGCACTGGGAGGTGGCTCTACCACTTTTCCAACCTCAGGGACAATCCTTCCTCCAATGTCTCCCCTGGTCAGATGGGCACAGTTCTAGAGGTGTTGATTCCTGGAGCTCCCTCCAGGGCACTCCTTGGACCAGTGACCCTCCTTGTGGCATCAAAAGCATATTTTCCCCCTGCCCAAGTGACTGGCCTTCCTCCAAGGGGAAGGGCTTTTCCTCCTTGATATCCTCCAGCAGCCAAGAATTGAGCATGTTCTCTGTCTCTGGTTCATTTCCTTCATTCTTTCTCCTCTGCTGCAACCAGGTCTCTGTTATTAAAAACTCCAAAGGATATTTCCAATAATTGGGCCTGAGGTGTTTGGGGTCCTATTGCCAATTTCTGCAGTTTCCTCCTAATATCTGGGGTAGACTTATTAATGAAATCCATGTTAAGGATTGCTGCCCCTTCTATAGAGTCAGGATCTAAATTTGTATACCTTTTTGTAGCTTATACAAATCTATCTAGGAAAAGAGCTGGGTTCTCTTTATTTGTCTGATTAATTTCCCTAATTTTCTGATAATTAATTTGCTTTTGAAATGTAGTCCTTAGGCCTTCTAACAGGCAAAGTACCATATGATTTCTTTTCTCCCTATCCTCTTGAGTATGATAATCCCATCCTGCTTCGCTAGTGGGAACAGCAGCTGTTCCTGGGGCCTATTTTCTGGGGTCATTGCTAGCCAGACAATCCCCAAATTTTTGGGCTTGTTCCCAGATTCTCCTTTTCTCCTCAGTGGAACAACAGATAGAGAAGAGGATATGCAAATCACTCCAAGAAAACTCCAGTTGTAGGGATATGTCCCAAATGCCTTCAGCCAATTTTGTTGGATTTTCAGAGAAATTCCCCCATTTTTCTTTAATTTGATTGAGATTGGAAATGGAGAATGGGGCATGCACTCTAGTTCTCCCATCTGAAACAACCACTTCCCTTAGGGGAAAAAGTCCTGAAGGTGCTGTGGGGACAGGGGCTTGGGAAGGGAGATTGGAATTCCCACTTCCTGTGAGGGAGTGACTGGGGGGTGCTGGCTGAACTGAATCAGACTGCAAGACTGGGGGATCCTGCTGGCAAGGGGGAAGGTCAGCCGGCACATGAGGAGTGGTAGGGGTCAGAAGAGGAGATACCTCTATGACTCCCATGGGGGTAAGGCCTGAGGCCTGAGTGGGTGTTGCCTCAAGGGGAGGGGTCACAAAGGGAGGAACTTCAGCAAGACCAGCGGCTAGGACCTCAGCAGGGGTTGCTGAGGGGAGAGGGGCCATGCTGGGAGATGCAGGGTAAGATGGTGTAGGAGGCAGGAAATGAGGGGTGTTGGGCTAGAGGAGAAGGGGAGGGAAACCAAGGGGGAAAGTTTTGGGGTGCAGCAGAAGGGGCTGGGGGAGCTGCCTCCATGAGAACAACAACTGGGTTCTGAGTAAAGGAGTTGCTGAGGGGGGAGGGGGGGCTGGGGCCAAAGCCATAGGAAAGGGGGTCATTTAATTGGTCCCCATTCCCTCTGTGTAGAGGGCCTCTAGCTTCAAGCATCTCACAATCTTTCCTGAGAACCGTGTTCTGAGAAAGTTCAACAAAGGCCATTAAGTAGGCAACTTCTATCCATCTTCCTTTTCTGCCACAGTATAATTCTAACTGCAAGAGAGTATTGTCTTTTAAAGTTCCAAAAACAGACCATGATTAGTGGTCCTCTAGGTGATATTGAGGCCAAAGTGTTGCAAAAAAAAGCCAGCTTTTTCTTTTTAAGTTCTCTAGAGAAACTAAATTTTTCCCAATCTTGTAAAAGACAACCCAAAGGTGAACTTTAAGGGAACGAAAAAGGATCAACTCAATTCAGACATAGGGCCTGGAAGTCCCTTCTTCCATAAAGGAATGTTTGGAAGTAAACCTAGAAAAACAAACAAAATAAAACAAGACAAAATAACCCATAAAAACATACCTGAAGTTTTCCCAGTTCCCAAGCACAGAGAGAATTGAAAGAATCTGGTTTACACTTCCAGATGGGGTGTCTGTCTTTGTCCTCCATTTTTCAGAAGCCGCGCCCAGGTCCATGTCCTCCAACATAACCAAACTGGACCCCCAAAAACAAGACACCTCAGAGAGCAAGAGAATAGGGAAAGAGAGAGACGTATGTACCTTCCAGTCCCAGCTGGAAAAGAGCTTGAGATTAGCAGTGCTTCCTGGTATCAGGGAACCACAAAAATGAAGAGGTTCAGCATAAAATGTTGAGGTCTAGGGTTAGGGGTGCTCGAGACCCCAAAATACCAATACCCCAGGTCCTGCAAATGAATTCAACTCAAGCCTTCTCTCAGACAAAGAAAAACAAAATGCATTAAAAGTTCACCATATTAGGTAGATTCTTAAGGAGCCTTAGTATCTGTAAGACTTGTATTGGAAAATTCTATGGTGCTCTCACACACATGGAAACAAGATAGGGTCTTATATACAGAAAGATTGTGGGAGGAATCTAGCAGTGGTCTAGAAGAGGAGTTGGGGGAGGGTCTTCAGGAGGAGTCAATGAGGTTAGACTCCAGTAATGAGTTTGGGGAGGGTCTTCAGGAGGAGTTAATGAGGTCAGACTCCAGTAAATGAATGATTAAGGGTGGGAAGTTGCTGGACAAAGGAGGGCTAAAGAATTGGGCAGAGCCACAGTGAAAGGCCTATGGCCTCAGGCAAATGCCTCATCAAACGGGAAGATTCAATCAGAGTTCAAGGGGGTTGCCAGAGCTTGTACCCCATCAAGAAAAAGGCATGACAGTCAGTAGTTATGGTTCCACTCACCATTGCCAGGACTTCCAAAGCTCCTTTCCATGATTATCTGCCTGAATGGGGACCCAGCTACTTGGGTAACTCAGCCCATCGTCTCCCTCTCCTTCTCGGTAAAGGAAGGGAAAATTTGATTTGCCTGAGAAGAAGGCAACCTTAAGGAACTCCAGGGATATTCTGATGCTTGGCTGGTAAATAATAATGGGAAACTCAGGCAAGGGAGCTTCCTTCAACTAAGTTAACTAGAGGTGATTTCAAAATCTACCATTGTTGAATATCACTCTCTTAAAATAACTAAGTAAAGTACTTTTTTTAACTGTTGAATGACCTCTAAATGTCTCATTTTTTTTTCCAGTACCAAACCTAGACTACCAAGAGACTGACTTAATTGAGTCGGTACTAGTTTAGAACATATTGCTATAGTAGTTTTGATTGGTGTCGCATTACATCTATAAATTAATCATTTTTATTTTATTGGTATGGTCCATTGATGTACAATCAATTACTTAAGTCTTCTTTTAATTCTTTAAGAAGTTTTGTAGTTGTATCCATGTAATTTCTGAGTGTGTCTTAGTGGGTTGACTCCCAGATATTTTATACATTTTGTAATTATTTTAAAGGAAATTTGGTTTTGTATCTCCTATTGGTTTTTGTTAGTAAAATTCAGAATATATGGTAATTTTATAAGTTTATTTTCTATCCTGTTACTTCTAAAGAAGTCAGTAATGATTTACATATATTCCTAGCTGAATCTCTAGGGTTTTCTAGGTAAACCATCATGTCACCTACAAATAATAACAATTATGTTTGCTCTCTGCTTATTATTATTCACTCAATTTCTTTTTCTTGCAATTTTGCTATAGCTAGCATTTATAGAACTATATCAAGTAATAGTCATAACAAATGAGTGTCTTTAAACAATGTTCCTTCCAAGCTACTTCTATCTTTTTGAACCAAGCAGAATGAATCTAATCCCTTTTTCAAATGGCCAAGCTTCAGATACTTTTAAAACAACTATCATGTCCCTCCAACATGGTATAATGGAAGGAATATTAGATTTAGAGTTAGGTGACATGAGTTCAAATCTTAGTTCTATTTTATTTCTGTGTAGCTTTAAGTATATGCCTTAATTTCCCTTATTAGGTCCACTTCACTCCTTTTCAAAAGACTTTTATTACTAAATTTTAAGGAATTAAACAGTTCCAAATCCATTCATGGATTTCATCTTGATTAACTCTTCAATTTTCAATTTGTGGTACAGAAATCCAATTCCCACCCCTAGGCACTATCTTAATTGTCTGTTACCAAACACCATTTTAGCCATTCCCTTAAACATCCATTCCCTCTCCAAATATCCTTTTTTTTTCTCTTTCACATCGTTTGCCTTTGATGAAAAACAATGATGAAAATATCACCTGTAACCCTAGGCTCTTCAGTTTCTTGGCCAAGATTTCATAATGTTTTGACAGTGTATTCTAGGTTCCTCATAAAAATATCTTTTGTGTCTACATTAATGACTAGAAGCAAGTGGTAGTCATTTGTTTAATGTCTGGCGGGGGGGGGGGGGGGGGAAGGGTTCCTATTATTTCTTAGATACATGCCCTGAGAAGACACATCCACTTTACTGTTGTAATTAAGTCAATAAATAAGTTGCCTCAGTACTACTCACAAGGAGTCACCAATCATCACTACTCTTCTCATCTTGCTCTGATCCTTACTGGATAGTCTCTCACCTGAAAATACCTATTGATCAGCTCTATCAATTCATTCATCCATTCATTCAATAAACATTTATCAAGTGACTACTATGTGCCGGGCATTAGTCTATCAATCCCTGGAGAAGCTGATACTTTGTCCCCCCGGGGAATTTAAGTCTCTCTTCTTCATGAAGAGACTCTAATTTATCTCAGTTACAATTATCCAGAGGTCCTTACCTCTATACAATATTCTTGCCCTTCCTAACCTCTTGACCCCAGGGTTATCTGCACACCACCATAAAGCATCTGAGTAGGACTTCATGGAGAATCATCATGATAACCCCTCAAAATGCTAAGATCAGTCTGTGGGATATTCACTGGGATCCACTGTGTAAATACTCTCTGGGCTCTTGGGGCAGCATGCTCAATTTGATGTGGTTTACTACCCACTTTCTATATTCAAAATCTTTCAAAAACTTTTTTTTAACTCTGCATTCAAAGGGCTAAAATGAATTTTGGAAACTTATGCTCTAACTTATTCCTACTCAAACTAAGCACTAGTTTATATTTCCCATTTATAACATGAATGATTTATAAGTAAATAGCACTTTATTCTAAAATATTCTCTTTCTGTTCATACTTTCCAAATGATTATATATATATATATATATTCTCTCAACAAAGAGAACATCCTGTTCTCTCAACAACTACCTCATCACTTCTTTTCAGGGAGTCTACACTCTGAATCTATACCACCACCATAGACATTCATAGAGATTGGGCTGGGCATGCTGTAATACTATAGAATAGCATTGCCATTTTTCTGTACCCTTCAACTCAATCAATCAACAAGGATTTATTTAGTGCCAGACACAGAACTAGGAACTAGGCATAGAAATACCCAAAAATGAAGCAATTGGGGGCGGCTAGGTGGCGCAGTGAATAGAACACTGGCCCTGGAGTCAGGAGTACCTGAGTTCAAATCCGGTTTCAGACACTTAACACAAAAACTAGCCATGTGGCCTTGGGCAAGTCACTTAACCCCAATTGCCCTCCAAAAAGCAAAAAAAAAAAAAATGAAGCAATTTCTGCTCTTAAGGAACTTACCTCTTCTACTACCTCAGGGGAAAGTCCAATGAGAATGATCTCAAAGGTCAGACTTGCACAGTCTGTGCATGACTGTGTGCCATTGTGTGATAACTTTGATCAGGGACAGTAGGGATTATATCACAGATGATAAATTTGTAAACCACTTTGCTCAGTCATCTCACTTCCCTTTGCCTTTATAAAAATGTTTGTCTTAATTGAGGTCACCACCCAAGAAAGCTTCTTTTAATGGTGGCAACATGCTAATCATGTCCCCCCTCCATGCTCCACTGTCAGTATTGCCAATACCTTCTTTATATTATCCTCATTAAAAAACAACTACACACACACACATTGCCTTCAAGGGGGAAGAGATGCAGAACAATGAAATCAATATGGTTGGTTGTTTTTTTCTAAATGCAGGATGACTCAATCTTCAAACATTACAAAATTATTGCTTTTAGTAAGCAATTACTATTGCTAATAATATTTATGAATTGCATGCTCATGTATACTTTTTTGTTTTTAGTTCCCTGCCTCACCAGAAAAACAAAAATTTTGTTTTGAGAGGAAACAACGAATATTTCTCAATAGCTCTTGAACATTTTCCCCTAAGGTGATAGCTGTGGCAACTTTCAGACATATGGAGGATTCCAAAATAAATTCCTCAATTCAAAAACTTACTATGGGAAAATGTTGTTATTTTTAAAATACACTTCAAATCTTGAAAATAAAAGTTGTGATATTATTTCATTGAGCTAGTGTTGATATAGTAAGATGTGTACCAGATCCAAAGCCTGCTCTGCCCCACTCTTTTCTTGCTCTTTTAGAAGTTACTATACCTTTTAGAAGTTACTATACCAAGATATCAAATGGTTATTTCAATTCCAAGCAAGATGTCCTCCTGACTCCAGATCCAGTACTCTGTCAATTGTTCCTAGACTCATATCAGTTGACTCCTCCTTTGAGAAATCTTTCTTGATCCCCCTAGCTGTTAGTTCTCTTTCTCTTCAACTTATATTTATCTGTGGAAATGTTGTGTCTCCTTAATATAATGTAAGCTTCCTCTGAGAATAGGAGCTATTTTTCATTTTGTCTTTGTGTAACCCAAGACCTAGCACTACAAACTCTGGATTAATATCGAGTATGTTCAATCTTGTCAGGGATTAGGGGCAGGAAGTGGGAGATTTTCAATAGCACACCCTGGTTTATTTTGACCCTACCTAGTTTTCCCAGAAACTTAAGAATTTCCCTCCAAAGTTTCCACAAATGTGAATAAAAAGGTTTAATTCCTATGCAAGCATTGAAGATAATAATGTATATTTGATAAAGGGCAGCTTTTATTTCACTTTATAAGAAGAATATAAGCAATACAAATTAACTGGAGCCTATAAGCAATACAGAAAAAATAAAAGGACTGATAGGAACTAGTGATCATTTCTTTCTCTCTGATGAGCGCAAGGACATATATAGGCCTCCAGCTTTATCCTATATTTTCGAAGAGGACAAATGACATCATGAGGTAATATCTTGACTTACTAGTGAATTGGATTTAATAGAGTTGCACAAAGTCATCAGCTTTACTCTCTCTTCCAGAGTGACTGAAGTCCAGTGGCAAAGACAAAAGTCATGATGAGTGGCAATGGCCCAGGATGCAGTGGATAACCTCGGCATTTTCGATGTCTGGTGAAGCTCTAAGACTCCCATAGTACCTACTTCTGCTACCTTCATAGCCATTGGAATAAATTGTTCTTATCTACCCATTCCACCAATGGTAGTCTTCACATGTTTGAGGTAGACATACCCCTAACTCACCTATGGGTCTGAAGTCTATCACTTACCCTCAACCTGGCTTAGCCTGTCTGCTGAGATGGTTTTACTGGGATGTGGCCACTGTGCATGCTATAACTTCATGGAGCCACAGGTGAGATTTGTGTGAAAAGTGAGCACCAAAGTTTGATGAGGAACTCTGAAAAGGGCTTGGCAAGTGCTCACAGAGGGGCTAGTCCACCCTGAACAACCCATACACCCCAGTTTTGTAGTGCCTCCATAATGAAAGGGAAACAAACTTGGAATTGGTGCAAAGTAAACTCTTTTTCATCATACCAGTCCATCTGAATAGTATATGGTATCAAGAGAGGACAAATTCCAGGCTTTTCTTCATATCATGGTTTAGTAACCAGATGGATATTCCCATTCTGAGGTCATATGTTTCATCTTCAGAACATTCCTTCATAAGCCTGAGGTTTCAGGGACTCTTCTTTGGCAAGTGCTCACAGAGGGGCTGGGATTCAGAAAAAGTGGGATTCAGACACTCCCACAACTCAGCCATGTGGTTTCCTTTTCTACAGCTTCCATCTTTCAAATCAAGTGGCTCTGAAACTTCTGACTTCCATCTATAGGGATAAATCATGAGGAGTAGGTCCCTAGGGAGGCTAGAAAGAAATGAAAGACTTCAACCTTCAGGACTCAGGTACCTCTCAGGAACCTGGCATGCATTCAACTCTCTAGATGTCTCCAAATGACTAAAGCAGATCTGTCTACTCCTTTTAATAGGCCAAGTACAAAGGGTTAACTTCAAACCACAATAGACCAAGTGATCAAATAATTCACCATAATTAAACAACTATTCCATAGGCATAGTCATACCTACTAGGGTATTTACATTCTTTAATTATAATCAATGTTTTGTGTATGTGTGTGTGTGTGTATGTGTGTGTAATGAGTCATTTTATACCAGAGAAAATGTTTAATCAATCCAAAAAAGATTCTTGTAACAGAAGAATTTCTGTCTCAGGTCTCTGAAAGGAAGTCCCACATGGGAACCTTGTCCCAAAGAATGTGAGAAGGTCCAGGGTCCAGTTCACAGTTCTGTGATGGCTTTTTTTTTTTTTTTTTTTTGCTTTTTGGAGTGGGGAATGCAGTGCAATTAGGGTTAAGTGACTTTCCCAAGGTCACACGGCTAGTAAGTGCTAAGTGTCTGAGGTCAGATTTGAACTCAGGTTCTCTTGACTCCAGGGGTGGTACTCTATTCACTGTGCCACCAAGCCTCCCTTTCTGTGATGGCTTCTTGCCAGGTCCCACCAACCTCACTAGGGACAGTAGCAAGTAGGTCCATCAAGGCAGAGAGTGAGGACAGAAATTTCACCAAGTGGTTCTAATTCCTCTTGTGCAGGAGAAAGGAATCAAAAGGGGCCTCTGGAGACTTAGCCGCCTTTTCAATGTAAAGTCAGGTCAGACTGGTCCCACAGACCAGGACCTCTGAGGGCCAGGACCATTCTGAGAGGGAACAAACCACCAAGGAGTCGAGGGAAAAGGGCCACAGTAGGGTCTGGTCACTTTCTAGCTGATCTTCCAGGAAGTGTTAACTGCTAGTCTTAGAGTGGAAAAGTTCAGACCACAAGCAGCTCGGGTCACCCTTTAAATGGGCCATAGTGAGGAACAGCAATGAGGTGAATGGTACCAAGTAGACTAGGGCAGGCTGAGCACACCAATGGAGCTGAGAAGCCACTGTAGCAGTCAGCAGACCTACAAAGTATCAGATGAGAGTGCAGTGGAAATAGGAAACTGTCTGCCTGTGGCCCAAGATGTTCCCCACACGGGCTGCCTGTAGGAGTCACTGCTGGACTGCTTGTTTTGGTTATTACAGCTCTGCACAAAGCACAGAGGGAGTTCCAGCATCACCATATCATCCCCAGTATGGAGAATGACTGTCTGGGTAGCTTGAAAAGACCACTTTTCCAGGAAGACACAATCAAGGAACATCTTGACCACATTTGGTTCAAGGTGAAGTTTCCAGAATAGAATGTCAAGGGGGTTGTCTGCTGACTGGGTGGCCACTTGACCATGACATTGCTATTAAAGATGTAGGTGGAGAAAAAAAACAGAAAGACACCATAGATTAGAAGCCCTGAAAGGAGCAAGCAAGAGACCTTGAGGCTCAGAAGGCATACAAAGGCAATCATGGCCATGCAGAGCTCAATGGCCAGAGCATCCATGAGAAGCCAATGGCCAATCCAAGCCCAAATGAAGATAAGCAGGACAGAAAGGGGAAAGGAGAGCAGCTCCGTAGTAATTGATGTTTCAGATAATAGACTTATTCCTTTAACCTCACCAGGTCAACCAAGCTCTCCTGTTTATTCCTCTATCCACTTGAAAAATTTTATATTCACTCTCAGAGTTTCACTTATGTCTTCAGTGAACAATGTAGTGCCTTGCACATAGCAGACATTTAATAAATTCCTGTTGAATCAGGTTGAATGGACAGAATCCTTCACTCTTTTGACAAGCCCTTATAGCTTGATAATTATGCACCCACCCAACAACTCCATTCCTGGTCAATTCCAATTCCCTAATGCTCTTTTTTGGCTGTTATTTTGTTTTAAGTTTTATTGATGTGCTTTGTTTCTACATTAGAAATATTTTCAGTTTACCCTCACTTCTTGAGAGGTCTTCTGTAACAAAGTAGAACAGTTAAGTAAAGCTAATAATAAAGTGGCCTCATCTGAAAGTACAGAACTACATGCAATATTCCGCATCTGCAGAAATCCCCCTACACACACACACACACACACACACACACACACAATCTATTTTTTTTAATTTACATAAATCTCTGTTCTCTGCCTCCAAGGTCCCACCCCTTTGGGGGCAAAGAAAGGAAAAATAAATTCCTTGCAATAAATATGCAAGCAAGAAAAACATTCCCTCAAATATTGGATACAAATATATCCTAGACCTCTTGTCATCTCTCCCACATGAACTGGCTTCCCTCTCTTACCTAAGATGACATCTACCAGCTGTGTCCCAAAGGAATTTGAAGTCCCATCTTCCTGGCATCAGGCCCAATTGCTGAGGTCTGGAGCCTGAGGCTTTGTGAGAAATGTAGTTTCTAATGGGATGGGCTTGTACTTACTGCACAGAGAACCAAGAAGTATAAGATTCACTTCATCTGATTCCTGTTATATTTGGCATTTCAGAGCTTGTTTATCACCTTATTCTTCCCTTATTACCACCTTATTCTAGAAAAAAGGAAGGAAGGAAGGAAGGAAGGAAGGAAGGAAGGAAGGAAGGAAGGAAGGAAGGAAGGAAGGAAGGAAGGAAGATAAGAAGGAAGGAGAAGAGAAAGGGAAGGAGGGAGGGAGGAAAGGAGAGAGGGAAGTAGGGAGCTGATCTTGAAATGATAATAAGGTTTCTGAAATGTGGACGAAAGGAAACAATATCTTCTGTACATAGGGAATGGTTTAGTGCAAATGCACACAGGCAAGAAATGGAATGCTGAATTCAGGATAGAAATGTAATTGTAACACAGAATGTATCATAGAGAAAAATACCAGCTTAGTCAAGAAAGGTAGGTTAGAGCTAGATCTTTAAATGTCCATGTCCCTAAATGTCAGGCAGAGGTGTTTGTTCCTTATCCTGAGGGTAGCATAGGGAACCATGGAAGGTTTTTGAGCAAGAGAGGAACAAGGTCATACTTGTGTGTTAGGGAAGCTATCTGGCAGTCCTGTAGAAGATAGTTTAGAATAGAAAAGACGAGAAACAAGTGGAAAATAGGGAGGTTATTACAATAGTCCAAGTGAGACCCAATGAATTAGAATTGTGGCATTGCAGGTGAAAAGGAGGAACAAATGTACAAGACATTATGCAGGTAGAATAAAAAAAAAACATCACAACTGATTGAATGGGGGCAGGGTGAGAAAAAGGGAAGAGACAAAAATGACTCTGATGTTAGGAACCCAGGTAACTGGGAGGATAGCAGTGCTGATGACAGAAAATAGCAAAGTTTAGAGGAAATATGCTAAGCTTTCCTCTGGACATTGGGGGCAAAGGAACTATCACTATGGGGAAAATAAGGTACTCTGGTTTCCTTAATCTAGCATTTGGCTTACAAGACAAAGAATTCACTAAAAGTTATATTCCTCCTTTGAACAAAATGGCATTTTGACTAAAGCTGACAGTGAATATAAAATTCTTTAAATAATAGTAATTTGACTCATTGAAAATAAGTGTATGGTCTTAATAGTATCCCATGTTCCTAAATATTATAGATTTTCAGCTTTACGTTAACTGGAGATTTAGTAACTGTGATAATTACAGAGAGCTGAACTGGATAACTTGGGAGTTTTGTTAGTATATGTACTAAACACAATTGTTCTAATTGACTATTTGCATTAATTAATTCAGTGGGATAATTGTTATTCCATCTTTAATATAATTGAAAATATGAATATAGTTGTTAACAGGAATAACTCTAGTGGGAAAGGAAGTTTATCTTAACTGTTTCTACACTCATCTTTTCATGATACTACCTCTTACGTGCCTACTGCCCTCAACCTGGCTTGACTGGATCCTCTCACCACTGGGGTAATCATGTCAAGTCTGGGCAACATTCTATATTCCTCACCTTTCTCTACCTACTACTACTCCACCCCAGCTAGCAAAATATATTTGGTCCTGTTGCCTCAAAATCATGCACAATGTCACCATGGAGGCCGTCAGGCAGGCAGCATAACCCTCATTTCCTAGTGTGTTGGAGAAGTTGAGTTGCCACCCTGCCTTTCAAATATAGTAGCTTTCAGGGGCACCTAGGTGGTGCAGTAAATAGAGCACCAGCCCTGGAGTCAGGAGGACCTAAATTCAAATCCAGCCTCAGACACTTAACACAAAAACTAGCCATGTGACCTTGGGCAAGTCACTTAACCCCAATTGCCCTCTAAAAAGAAAAAAAAAACCCAAAAACAAATATAGTAACTTTCCTTGAACTAATCTCTACCAGATTTTGTGGATGTCTAGGTAGGTCTATACACAAAAATTATAATCACAAACCAAATTAGAGTTTCCATGATTTTGGTGATAGGGAGAAGTATGCTGGTTTTTTTTTCCTTATGGCTACTTTCATAATTAGTTAATAGCCATATCAGTTTGTCAATCCATACTCTTATATAGAAGAAAAGGAGTAAGAGATGTAGGAAGTAGAAAGATAGTGGGAATTAGTTTGAAACTACCCTTATACAGATTACCTAAGTTTTTTTTTACCCTGAAACTGCAGAAGAAACCATTCAAGTAGAGATTCATTTTAAGAACTAGACAGCATTTTTCATGTTTGACTGCTTTTAAGTATCATGATTTTCATACAAAAACACTCTGTTTCCAAATCCTGAGGTTTAGCTTAAAGAATTTCCTATGGGAAAGAATGTGCTAATATTTCTCAAAAGACACACATGGAAAAAATGAAATCTGACTAATGACAGATGCAGAAGTAATCATGAACTTTTAAAATTCTTACCAGGGGAGAGAGTCCTACATAGATAGTCTTATAGAATGCTGCATAATCTTTTGAACAAAATGTGGCCCTTAAAATACCTTTGGAATATGAATGATACAATAGCAAATAAACAGAATTGTATAAATGGGAAAAAAAACAAAAACAAAATAAAACAAAGTATTCCACTCCCCTTAATTTGGCATTTGGTTTACAAGACAAAGAGTTCTTTAAAAGATTATGTTCTTCCTTTTGAACAAAATGACATTATTACTAAAACTGACAGTGAATATAAAATTCTTTAAATTATGATAATTTGACACATTATAAATAAGTGCATCATCTTAACAGCATCCCATTTTCCTAACGATTTTTATCAGCCATTATATTAACTAGAGAGAACACATCTTATAATGTAGAATATTTGGTCTTGGAATAGTATTTGTTTACTGCACAAAACAATAGGCTGGAAGTGAAAAAAATAGGATAATCAATTTAATTGTTTTTCATATCTAACTTCGAGGAAACAGGCAATGATTCCATGGAAATGTTGTTGAATTTGGAGCCAGAAAGCTGAATTCAAGTCCCAGCTCTGTCACCTGCTGGCAGTGTGACCATGCATAAGTCACTTAACCTCTCAGCCTCAGTTTCCTCATCTATAAAAGAATTTTATAGAGAAAAAGGTAACTTTGTCACTGTTAAAGTAAGGCAAAGTTTCCCATTGTTCATGGATGTATATATATGGACTTTGATTAGCATGTAAGAAGTGGAAAGGAGTTAAAATGAATCTTTTCACTCTAAACCAAATAGTACACTGAGTTCAGGGAGTAGAAGTTCAGACGTAATCAAAGAAGTCCAAAAGATAAATGCAACCCGGACAATATATGGAGGCTTCTAGTTAAAATGGCAATCTCAAATATTGGAGAGAACCCCAAATTTCCCCTATAAATCCCAATAAATATCTGAAAAGGACCCCAGAAAGATGAATGATAAATATCACTAAAAGACAAAAGGAGTTCAGATAAACATGAAAGCCAGTGAAGGTGAAGAAAGGGGTTACCCAAGGAAAGCAAGCTTGAAATTTGTTAAAGAAGGTAGAAGCCAGAAATGAGGAGAGGAACCACTTCAAGGAAGCTATTTATTCTCTCGATCAGGGAAATCAATAAGGGGAAATTAAAAAGAAAGAAAGAAAATGTAAAAATCAGAGATCAAGATCCAGTCTTGGTGAAAAGGACCAGAGAAATAGAAACATGCCACTTAAATTACAGATTATTAGTAAATTGCAGATGGTGCAGAGTAAGCTAAATGGTGCAGTGGACAGAGTGCTGAATCTGGAAGGACTGAGTTCAAATCCAGCCTCAAACACTTAACAAGTTATATGATCTTGAGCAAGACATTTTTAACTGTTGCCTGCCTCAGTTTCCTCATCTGTAAAATGGGGATAATAATAGCACTTTTTTTTTTCTTTTTGAAGGGGGGGAAGGCAGGGTTATTTGGAGTTGTGACTTGCCCAAGGTTACACGGCTAGTTTTTTGTGCTAAGTGTCTGAGGCCGGATTTCAACTTAGGTCCTCCTGACTGCAGGGCTGGTGCTCTATTCACTGTGCCACCTAGTCGCCCCTTATAATAGCACTTTTTAACAAAATATTTAGAAAGCACTGAGCACATTACTTGGTACATATCTGGTGGTACATAAATGCTAGCCTTATATGGGAACCTTGTACTGTTCAATCTCAGGTAGCAGTCATTCATAACAGAAGATAGCAAAATGTATTAGAAAGCAAAGCCCAACAGTAAATATAGACAAAAAAACACACTCAAAACAGACACACAGAGATAAAATAAGGTGTTAAAGCAAAATCTAGAAGGCCTCAGCTGAATATAAAAAAGTAGGAGAAGCAATTATGGTTTCAGTTGAGTCAATGACAAAAATAGACAATTAAAGGAGATAAGCAAGGAAACTACATTTTGCTGAAAGGTACCAGAGATCATGAATTAGTTTGTATACTTAATATATGTGTTAAATATTGGCATAGAAACTAAATATCTAAGAAAAAGTTAAATGAATTAGAAGAAAAAATAGAGAATAAAACCATAAAAGAGAATTCTATGTACCCTTTCAGCTTTAAATAAATTATATCAAAAATAAATAAGAAGGTAGTTGAGAATATGATAAACCCGTGACAATTATTGAAAAAATAATGTACATATTTTAAGGTATGTTTGTCACCTTTACAAAAAATAGCTATATATTAAAGCATAAAAACCTCACAAATGCAGAAAAACTAAAATATTTAACACAGCCTTTACTGACCACAATACAATTTTTTTAAAGTGTCTCTAACAAAGGTTGCTGGAAAAAGTATTAAAAACCAATTGAAAATTAAATAACTTAATCCTAAAGAATTGGTGGGTCAAAAAAGAAATCATGGAAATGATACATAATTTTATTAAAGGTCATAACATTGAAACAATATGTCAAAACTGATGATGTAGCCAAAGCAATCCCTAGGCAAAATTGTATATCTCTAAACACATTCATTAACAAAAAGCAGAAAAGACATATCAATGAACTGAATACAAAACTTTAAAAAAAAAAAACAACTGTAAAACAAATAAATTAAAAATGCCAATTAAATAAAATAGAATCTTGAAAATCAAGGAAGATATGAAACAAATTTTTATATTAAATAAATAAATTAAAAGTTGTTTTTAAAAAAAATTTTTAAATACACGAGCCATCAGGTAATGTGGTTGATAGAAGATAAAGAACAACAAATAACCAGTGTCAAAGAGGAAAAAAGGAAAATTTTTTAAAATGAACAAGAAATAAAGGATATCATTAGAAACCAATTTCCTAACTATGTGCCAATAAAACCGTAATTTAAATTATATAAATGGACATTTACAAAAATATATAATAACCATTATTAAGAGAAAAAGAGTTTAAACAACCAATTCTCAGAAGAAAGAAAATGAACAGAGTATAAATTATTCTAAAAGAAAAAATCTCAGGACCAGATGGATTTACAAGTGAATTCTATCAAATAATTAAATTCCAAAATGATATAACTTGATTGTAAAAATAGCATAAGAAGAGATTCTACCAAATTTCTTTTATGATGCAGTATGGTTTTGATACCTAAACCAGGAAGATAATAATTTAACCAAATTATTATGGGGGAAAAAAACCAAGAAGACTAAAGACCAATGTCTAATGAGTATTGAAGCAAAAATTTTAATAAAATATTAGTGAAGAGGCTATAACAACTTATCACAAATAATATACTCTATGATTTCATTAGATTTCTAACAGGAATGCAGGGTTAGTTTGATATTAGGAAAAAGCATAAATATAACAATGAAGGTAATAAAATTATATGCTTATATCAAAAGATTCAGAAAAAGCTTTTTAAAAAAATACAACACCTGTATCTCTTTAAAATACACACACACACACACACACACACACACACATACACACACACAGGCAAATAGAGGAATGTGTGGGTCTTTCCTTAACATGATATATAGTATGTATCTAAAATCAATATCTAGCATTATACATAACATAGATAAACTAGAATTTCAAATAAGACTAGGGGTAAAACAAGGATGTCATTTTTACCACTTATATTTTTTTTTGCTTTTTTTGGAGGGGGGAAGGCAGGGCAATTGGGGTTAAGTGACTTGCCCAAGGTCACACGGCTAGTATGCCTTAAGTGTCTGAGGCTGAACTTGAATTCAGGTCCTTCTGACTCCAGGGCTGGTGCTCTATCCACTGCACCACCTAACCACCCCTTTACCACTTATATTTGACATAGAACTTAAAGTAAGAAAAGAAAAAGAAATTGAGAAAATAAGTACAGGTTAAAAAGAAACAAAAATATCACTTTTTGCAGATGATATGATGATAAATTTACATAGCCCAGATAATCAGAGTTAACTGAAGCAATAACTCCAACAAAGTTCCAAGATATACAATAAAGATGCACAAAAGTCATCAGAATTCTGTGTAATACCAATAAAAAGCAACAAGAAGAAATAGAAAAAGAAATTTGATTTAAAATAACTATAGAATTATAAAATACTTAGGAATCTACTTAGTCTTAGTACAGTTTTCAGCTGTTAAAAAATCAAGTTACTAAAGCAAAAAAAAAAGTTCACAAGGATTTTTGAGAGACTGTATAAACACCATTATAATAACACACTGTTGACAGAAATAAACTCACATAAATTGGAGAAATATTAATTGCTCACGGGTAAGCCTACCCAATATAATAAAAATGACAACACTATTTAAGTTAATTTATTCAGTGTTATAGAAATCAAATTTCCAAAGAATTGGTTCATAGAACTATAACATAAAAATGAAAATGAAATTCATGTGAAAAAAAAAGAATCTCAAGGGAAATAGTGGGGGGAGATAGGACAAAGAAGAGATGGAATTATCAGATTTATCAGAAAATAGTAATTCTCAAAACAAGTTGGTTCTGGTTGAAAAAAAATAGAGATAGTTCCTCATTCACCACACAGACCCTACATTTTTAATCTGTTGTCAAATCTTATTTCTATCTTCACAGTATCTCTTATATGTGTCCCTTTCTTTCTACTCACATAGCTACTGCCCTGATGCAGGATCTTCACCTCACTCTTGGACTATTGCAAAAGCCTGTTGGTTGGTCTTCAGTCTAGAGACTCCTGGTACGATCCATCCTCCTTTCAGCTGCAAAAGCGATCTTTCTAAAGTATAGGTCTGAACATATCGCCTCATTGTTCAATAAATTCCAATAGCACCTATTACCTCCTGTACTTGGTACATTTGGACCACAAACCGCTATCTCCTAGTTTCCCTGGCTTCCTTCAAGCTCAGCTCAAAGTCCGCCTTCCCTTAGAAAACCTCTCCCGATCCCTATCACTACACTATGAACACTCCCCTTTCGGATGAGCTTGCGTCTCCGCTGCATTTGTCTTGAATGTACATCGCTGTCTGTATGTTGTACCTCTCCTCTTCCCAGTAGAATGTGAACTTCTCAATTAAGGATAATTTCTGGTTTTCTTTGTATCCCCAATATTTAGCAAGGCACCTGGTTAGCAATTAATAAATGTCCGTTGGCTAACTGACATAGAACGCCTACTCAAAATGCTGGAAGCCCTTCTTTATATCTTTAATATTCTAAGGTTTGAGTATCTTTTAGGAAGTTACTTTTTGAGAAACATTTGAGTATCTCTTATTCCTTATTCTTGCCACATGATCACTTCACTCTCAAATTATATTTTTTTGCTTTTTTTTTTTTTTTTGGAGAGGGGAAGGTAGGGCAATTGGGGTTAAGGGATTTGCCCAAGTTTTGTGTTAAGAGACTGAGGCCAGATTTGAACTCGGATCCTCCTGACTCCAGGGCCAGTGCTGTATTCACTGCACCACCTAGCCACCCCTAAATTATACATTTTCTAAATTATCTTTTTGCTATTTCTCATTTTACAAGTCATTTGGCAACATGCTATAGCCTAGTTACAACCACCACACATCATTCCACTGCCTTCAGAATCACTTCAAATTCTCATTCTTTAGATACTACAGTTTTCTGTAATTGAAATCCTTATGGCTTCATAATAGTAATGAAACCATCAGTCCCATATAAAAAAAGTTTAAATGGACTCTCCAGAGAAAAGGTATAATAATATAATTACAGTGTTAGATTTAAGTTAGGAATTATCAAGTTCAAATTCAATTACTGATACTATCTGTGTGACCCTTGGTGCAATACTTAATCCTGGGTAGGTTTTTAGTGTCAGAGAGCAGCATAGAATTATTAAAATACTGACTTCAAATTCCCAAATGAAACTTATCCTGTTCTTTTTCTCCTGTTCAATCCTGAACCCAGCACAACCATTTGCTGTTCCTGTCCAAGATTTATTCATGGATAGACTAATTAAATAGTCTATCCAACTACATATCATAACCAGGATAATAGGCATTTTGATCTAATTGTTTCCCTAGGGTGTATCCAAAGGTAAGAGATAGTGTTACAGTTAGAAAGCCAATTTGAAAGGTGGCTAGGTGGTGCAGTGAATAGAGCACCAGCCCTGGAGTTAGGAGGACCTGAGTTCAAATTGGCCTCAGACACTTAACACAAAAACTAGCCACGTGACCCTGGCCAAGTCACTTAACCCCAATTGCCCTCCAAAAAGCAAAAAAAAAAAAAAAAGAATAAGAATTTATATTTGATCCAGGAAGTCACTTGTGCTTGTTGAGCAAGGGAATGACATGATCAGGCCTGTGCTTTAAAAATGTCAATTTGATAGTTGGAGAGGGAGAGAAGTTGGAGACAGGGAGAACTGATAGTCAAGAGTGGAAAAGTGCTAAAGCTAGTCTGGTAGCTATGTAAGTTGATAGAAGGAAACAGAAAAATAAAAAGCATAATAGTTGTATCTCACAATATGCTTTCTTCTTACTCATTTTCCTTGTCACTATTTAGGAAACTCTAGGCTCACATGGGCTTTAGGTTTGCAGGATTAATTTGGGTATGATTCTGGAACCTGACTCCACATGTGTCAGTTTCTTTCTTTGGCTCATTATGCCCCCACCCTAGATTAAAATTCCAAGTAAACCTCTGAAACAAAGCTTAGGTTTGACTTATGTCAAAGTGTACCCAAACATAGGTAATTGGGTTTTGTCCCACAATGACACTCAATGTACAATATGGGTATCGAGTATGAGGCATATTATTTCTTACACACACACACACACACTGACTAGGGGCACACCAGAGCCCATGATCAAATATTAAATTCTGTGTCTGGCATTCAAAGCCCTTTGTAGCTTATTCCCCAAGCTCCAATCTGAAAATTCTTCTTCTAACTTCCACCTGATACCAGTCTGACAAAGGGAAAAAAGGAAAAGGATTAATGGGATGGGTCATTTCAAACTTGGATTTTACAAACTAGATGAGTTCAGCCCAGCTGCTCCAAGAGTTCATCTTCCAGAGCTTCAGTCAACCAATCATTAGCAAGCAGCTTTGGTCACTAAGGACTAATTAGAGGAGCAATCCTTGTGTCTTTGCAGTAAACGGAGAAGGTACATGTCTATCTCCATGGTAGCTGTTGCTTCTGATGAAGAAATTCCTTCCCCATAACTTATCATTGATGAGGTGCCACATAAAATTGATCAAGGGATCTTCCTGATCCTTTCATTAGAAATGTTTCAGGAGATGATATTGCTTTTAATTTTCCACCATCCTCCTGTGTAGCATTATACAGATACATTTGTTTTCTAAGACTATATTTCTCTTGGTGTGATATCTCTCTACCTGTTAAAGTCAAGTTTCTGCTAACTAAAGTGGTAACTGAGCTCTCTCTTGTCTCTATAAACTGACAATAGCTACAATTTACCTTAACTACTATAGAATTTGGTAATAGTTTACATTTTTATATCACTACCTTTTGAAAAATAAGTCATTTGGAGCTAGTTTAGTTATATACATTATCAGTTTATGATAAAATACTTTAAGTGTTTATTGAAATGTCTTCTCATCATTATGCTTTTTTTTTTTCTAATTCAGCGATATTTTGACCTTACCCTGATGAGTCAGGTCTAACTGCACACAGACTCTGATTCAGGAATGACTCCCACATTGGTAAAAAAGAAAAAAATTCCTGCCAGTTAAAGCTTAGTCCAATGGCTTCCAGTTTGATGATTCTTTTTTTTAGTATCCAAAATTCTATGAACCCTCACATGGTAGTAGTTGTCTTATCACTTATTAATTGAGAAAATATATGAAAAAATCCACTATAAATTCAGCAATGTGTTTAAATTAATTTAATCACAATAGAATTGACATGCAAGTCCAAAATTCTAGCACATTTTACGTACAAGATGTATTTTTTAGACTAGAGATGAAATGCGTGCTTATTTAGAGTTGGCTAGGTAGTGTACTCAACAAAATGTTAGTCCTGAAGTTAGGAAGACCAGAGTCCAAATCCAGCTGCTGACACTCACTTGCTATGACCTCAGGCAAATAACTTAACCTTTACCTGCCTCAGTTTCTTCATCTGCAAAATGAGGGTAATAATAGCATTTATATTCCAGGGTTGTGGTGAGGATCAAAAGAGATACTATTTTTGTTTGTTTGTTTTTTGTTTTTGTTTTATTTTTATTTTTGAGATTCTATTTAAAAAGAGCTTAGAACAGATCCTGGGGCATAGTAGATACTTAATAAATACTTGTTTCCTTCCTTATTTTATACCAGAATGCAGCATATTTTTAGAGCTTAAATAAAGATCAAAACAACAACCTTAACTGCTTTTTCTAGGCCTCCCCTAGAGAGGTCCAAGGCCCACATATTGGGTGACAGTTGTGTTACATGTGATTGTATCTTTAGAATCAGAAGGGGCCTTGAAGGTCAAGTTCAAGCTTCCTTCTTTGACATGTAAGACCCATAAAGGTTAGATGACTTGCCCAGTAAATAGCAAAGCTGGCATTCAAACCTCGGTCCTCTCACTTCAAATCTCTTCTCTCTGTGCTATGCTGCCTATCTCTTCAGTGCTCACCCTCTCTAGTGCCTTTCTACGCTTCTTGATGAAAGTATTAATAATATGTAGCTATAAGCCATCCAAGGAGTCTGCAAGTCATTAGCTCCTCTCATTTCTCAATATTGAAATACTTTTTCCAATATAGCTTTTGCCAGCCTCCCCTATACTCAAATTCATGTCAAAGTGAAATTATATGTTGACTTTGTTTCAAGGATCTAATCACAGAATCAAATTTTTAGAGTTCAAAGGGAACTTGCAGCAGTATTTAATCCAACCTATCTCAGAAAGAAATCCTTCCTTTGCCATAGCCAACATCTAGCCTCTTCTTAAAGACCTACAAAAAAGAGGAATCCATTGCATCCCAAGACAGCCTATTCCACTTGGGGACAGCTCTATTTTTTTAGGAAATATTTCTTGACATCAATCTCAGATTTGTTTCTTTGCAACTTCTATCCCTCGCACCACGACCAAACAGAACAAATCTGATATCTCTTCTTCATGACAGCCCTTCAAATACTTGAAGATTACTTTCAAATCACCCTTAATAGTTTTCTCTTTTTCAGGCTCAATTTTTCTGGCATAATTTTATTGAATTATTTCTATAATTTCTTTGAGATACAAGCTACATTTATCTTCTTGGTAATCTTTTTGGTCATCAGGAACATAATGAGGAAAGAAGACTATGTGTCCCATTAAATTATGTTAGTTTTTTTGCCCTTTGAACCATAATGAAACTGTCAACCACTCTGTATCTTCTTTAATGTTGTACATTGCCATGGTCAAAGAATTTTTTACTTATTTTTCATCCTGCTGCTGATAAACCCTCTGAAATTATTTTAGTTGGTTATTGTTATTTTATGTGTCAAATCACAAAATATATAGCTTGGAAAGAATACAACAACTTAAATACAATCATCTTCCCAAAGAAAATCCTGACAATCCAAGTACAACAGGACCTGTGAAAAACCTTTGACATTCATAAGTCCACTCATCTTATATATTCTCCATGAATTTTCTTAGTCACATCATTTTGAACTGCTAGGTTTAGGCTGGAAGCAGCAATGGAAATGCTGAAGTATTGCAACTGAGTCTATTTTTATGAGATTTCCAGGCCAGTTGGCAGGCCTAAAATGTTTGACTAAACCACCCAGACTGCAAAATACTTTTCAGGTCTAAACCTAAATCTAAGTAGGTTTTCATCCAACATTAACCAGAGTAATTTATTTATGCTACAAAATAAATGAAACAAACAAAAATGAAATATTTTAAGCCATGCAAAACATTATTGTTTATGTAGACATACACATATACATAAACATATATATATGTATATATATATATATATATATATATATATATATTTGTGTGCTGACTGCTAACATTTACAAATTTTTCATTATTACTTCCTCATATCATTGTCAATGATATAGTAATGTATTATTTGTGCAAATGTGCATAGTAACAGAAAATGGCAGCCAAAGAAACTCCATGATTAAATGAGACAGCTGGTTAGGATTGTAACTCAGAGCCTGAATCTATGTTTCCTATTGTTGAATTCCTTTGTATTCCTAGGTCATTTCATCCAGGTTTCTCTTTAGGGCCATGGTGATGAGGTCTGGATAACTAAATTTGGCTAATCTGGGCCCCTCCTCAAAATATAAATTCCTGAAGGAACCAAATCAGTGGGAGAATGGGTGCACAGAACCATTGAAAGAAGGTTGCTGAAGCTTGGTGGTAAAGTCTGGAGAGAGAAGCATGATTGGTCTGGTCCCTTCCTCAAAATAGAGTTCCAGGAAAAACAATAATATAATTATTTTTTTCAAATGCTTTATTAACTTCTGATTTACAGCATTCATTTCCACCAGATTTTGAGTTACACATTTTCTCCCCATATTTCCCCTACCCACCACCCCAAAATAGCAGTCCCACAGGATATCCCCTCCTCCAATCTGCTCTCTCCCATATTTTCTCCCATACCCCTTTCGATTTTTCCAGTAGGGCATGGTGGATCTCTATGTCCCAGTGCCTGTATATCTTATTTCCCCACAATAATATAATTATTGAATTGTGTCTCTATTTATATTTCCCTTCTCTAAATTAAGCATGTGTTAATTGAGATATCAACCTTGATCATGGGCATCAGAAAATGAAAAGTCATTTGGATTTCCTTAATTATATTTGAATTTCACATCTTGAATTTTTGCACTACAGTAAGAGTTCTTGATGCGTTTTATGTTGTGGACCCCTTTGGCAATCTGGTGAGACCTGTGGACCCCAGAGTAATATTTTTGGATGCAAAAAAAAATGTAGGATTAGAAAGGAAGTTAATTATATTGAAATTTAAAATTTATATTTTTTCCCCATTCACATTCACTGATTTCCTTAAATCATGGTCCATGGGTTGTCAGTCAGTAGAAACAATCAGATCAAAGGTAAGACATTTACACAAGATGACAACAACATCTTCTGTACCTTGCAATAAAATCTGGGGTGTACTCCCTAATAACTATACATAGCATTGTAATAGTAATGGATTTTGAAGATCTTCCATGCCCCTTGTATTGGCAAGCAAACAGGTACTTAGCACCTTGTTTCAAGCTTATGATTGTGTCAAGTATTAAGATCCAGAACTTCAATCCCACAGTGGGATGAACTTGCTGATGTAACAGGAAGGGGCAGAACAAGAAGGAGCTAATACCATATGTCAGGAAAAGCCCGAGCTAAGAGAGGGCAGAACTGCTGAAAGCAAGCATCTGTAGGCTGAGCAACTACTTTTGGAGGGAGAGAAGAGAATTGAGAACTGAGAACCAAAAATTTCTTCTGAGAACTTCTGCTGAAAATTTCTGAGAGCCAGCCAGAGCTGCTGAGAACTTCTGAGAGTCAGCCAGAATTGCTGAGGACTTCTGAGAAATGAGAAGAACTGAGAAGAGAATTGAGAAGAGCTGAGAAATGAGAAGAGAGGAGAACTGGGGGGAAGCATGACTGTAATGCTGGTATTTTGTCTGTTTTGATTTTACTTTGTCAGATTTGTCTGTTGATAGAGGATGGTGCTGTTGTTACAGAAACCCTGGGACCTCACTGCTGGTTCAGAAGCCCTGAAAGATTATTTTCTTATTGTATATTTACAGAAATCCTGGAGGAGGGTCTTGCTGATATTTTCAGAGGTTCTGGGACTATGCTGGTGATTTGTGTTGATTCCTCAGACCTTGTTGTTGTGTTTATGTTGATTTCACAGGCAGAAAGTGAATTGATGAGGATACTGGCAATGTGTATAAATGTTATTGTGACTTTGTTAAGCTTTGTCTTCCCAGGAACAGAAACTGTGAAGGACTTGAGGTGGACTAGACATTCGGGCACAAATTGGGACCATGGAAGAGGAACCATGGAAGCTGAAAGTCTGCCTCAAGTCAAAATGAAAAGACCTCTCCTTGGGTATTTAATGCAAGCTGAGAAGATCATGATTTACTGTGGCCTTGGGGTGGAGAACTTTGACCTTTACATTTAGATGATTGAATTAAGGACTTCTCCAATTAAGAAGAAAGAAGTCTTTTGATTATAGAGATTAAGACAATGTGACCTAGGAGTGGAGAACTTTGACCTTTGTACTTTGTGATTGAATTAAGGATTTACCAAATGATCGAGTTAATAAATGAATGTACTTTGTTTAAAACTATGTGACCATTTTAGTGATAAGTTATTATGCCATAACATTGTGAATGCTGTATTTTGATTTCTGTGAATTTTTTGCCTTAGTGTATTACTGAATAAATAGAGTTCACTATACTGTGTAATCAGAACCTTGAAAGCTGTTCACAGCAGCAGTCCTCTGGAAAGGTTCTCATGCTTGGCTTTACAAGCATAAGTAGGAATATTGAGTACATGCTTGGAATACATTTACAGAACATGTGGCTAAGGTAATTTTCATCCTTGGTATTGAAGCGTCGGAATATCTCCTTTCTTCCCTTCCTTATGCCTTCATACTACTCCTTCTAGGTAAAGTATCTCTTTCACAGGTTGGTCATCCAGGGCCCCTGGGTTTGTTCTCTTCTAGTCCTTTAATGATGGCTAAGACTGGATTTTAATCTTCTTTAATCACAGAAGCCTCATTCCTCAAAGCTGTTTCCTGCCTCCAAACTGTCCTGTTCCCTGTCGGGTGTGGTTTTTCTTTCCAATGAATAGCTCCATTGTAAGACATCAGGGACATCAGAAGAGAGAAATCCTTCCTCCCCAGAGGCACGGAATACTTCCGTGTCAAGAGCGTGTTCTTCAATAGTTCACTGTGTTCCCTGGTTCACACTCTTGAGGGCTATCTTCTGCTTCAACTGATTCATAAGGGAGTGTCATTTGCTTTTTAAAGGGCCACCAAGGGCTGCAATTCACCCTTGGCCAACCAATGGCTAGCTGACTTCTAATTCCATCAATATTGGTGAAAACTTCTTCAAACTTTCAAAAGGGGAAACCAAACAGAAACCCTTGTTTACACCCCATTTAACAATTTATCATCTTAATACTTTGCTACTCCTGTTAGCTATCCACTACCTTTTACGATTTCATTAACTAAACTGGAGGGAATCAATTGATTAGGTGTTCTGATGAATTCTCTGCCTCTCCCCACTACAAAGTAAAAAGTTTGTGTGTATGTGTGTGTGTGTGTGTGTGTGGTTATACTTCCCTGCTCCCCAACCCTACCCACAGCAGGTGGAGTAACCTCTGTATGAAGTGACTGGCTGCATTTTTTTTCAATAAGATGGATAGTGAGAAGATGGGAAAAGAACACTGCCCATCTCGTCCTCCTAGTTTGCCTTTGAAGAGAATCTGATACCTAAAAGAGCCTATCTTTTCCTTTGGGGAACCCCAAAAGATTTTGTTCTGGTCTAAAGGGACAAAGACCTAGGAAGAAAATTAACACAAGGTGGGGGAGATGAGATCCCATGCGTGGCACCTTGCTAAAGCCATGCTAGAAAGTACTCCACCTATAGCGAATTGCAAGGCATATGGGGGGGGGGGGGGATTTGGAACTCAAAATATTATGGAAGTCAATGTTGCAAACTAAAACTGTTTAATTAATATTTAAAAAGAAAGAAATCACTCCAAAGCAGTGCTCCTACTTTGTTCTCCCTACATTGCATAAAATGAAGTCAAATTTGTGATTCTCAGTAACTAAGTGTAAGAAATCCTTTTTTCATGTTGCTTCTGACAGAGAGAGCTGAAAATTGAATGTTTACATCAACTTTTGTCCCTGAGGTGAAAAAGGAGATAGAGAAAGAAGAACTGCTGCCCCAAATGATTTTATACCTGGGGAAGGTCTAAATTTACATTCTAGTGGAATAGATGATTTATGTCTATGGTATTAATTTTGATTTTATCCAAACAAACACTTATTGTAATGTGCCCTTTAGAAAGAGGTGAATCAATCAAGCACATAGGAGGGAACAAGAATGGAGGAGCTAGTGAGTGGGGTCCACACCCCCTAAGACTCTGTGTCTTTTTTCTGGTTGTTGTTGTTTTTTTTTTGGAGGGGGGAAGGCAGGGCAAATGGGGTTGTGACTTGCCCAAGGTCACACAGCTAGTGTGTCAAGTGTCTGAGGTCAGATTTGAACTCAAATCCTCCTGACTCCAGGGCCAGTACTATATTCACTGTGCCAACTAGCTGCCCCACTCGCTAAGATTCTGATGAGATAAATCTAAGTCAGATCCTTAGATTAGCAAGGCAGATATTATCAGCCACCAGAGGTGGAGCTAAGGGAAGGGAGTAGTTACCCCAAAGATTCTTGTTTTGAGGGCTGCACACAGAAACCAGGGATCAGCAGTTGATAGACATCACCTGACCTTTATTGCTAACAGGGTGGTCACTCCCTGATGAGAAAAAAGGATCCTATGTCCATTAACTACGATTATATAAATGACAACATACCTAAACAGCAGCTGAACTCATTAACTACGTTTGATAACTTTGGTTCCCGACATTAAAGGATGAAACATACATCTCTACTCATTGGGGAGAAGTGAGGGTGATGAATGTTGCATTAACTATAAGACATGCAGCTTTTAAAATTAATTTTGCTTAACTAATTTTCTTTGCACAAAGGAGGACTTAATGTAGGGGAGGAGCATATTAGGAAATGACTATAATATTTAAAAGGAATCAATAAAAATAAGAGGGGCATAAAGAACATTTATTAACCAAAATCATTAGTCTTAAGAATACTACTGTAAAATCATCCTCCAAGGCATCATTGTAGCAAGAAAATGACACTGAATTGTTGAAGGCTATGTTAGGATAGTATAAGCTCTGATGAATCCTGTAAAATTAGAAAGACTCTGAGCACAGGCCAAATGATGGACTATACTTATATTGTCCAAAGATTACCCTAGCTAAATTGAGAATTTATTCTCTGTTCAACCACAGGGTGATGGATTTTTGTTTTGTTTTGTTTTTTGGCTGTAGCAATTCTCTTTTAAGCCTTTTTTTTTAACTTTTTTGGAGGGGGGAGGGCAGCATAATTGGGGTTAAGTGACTTGCCCAAGGTCACATGGCTAGTAAGTGTTAAGTATCTGAAGCCATATTTGAACTCAGGTCCTCCTGACTACAGGGCCAGTGCTATATTCACTGTGCCACTTAGCCACCCCTTTTAATCCTTTTTTAATAAAAAAAAATTTTTTTAATCCTTTTTTAATGAACAAAAGTTTGTTTTTCTCTGTTTCTCACTCCACCTCCACTGAACAGCCTCCAATAAAAATGAAAATGAAAACAAAAGCATTTTAACCAACATGCTTACTAAAGCGAATCAAAACTAGGTGTCTGAATAGAGCACTGACCTTGGAGTCAGGAGTCCCTGAATTCAAATCCGGCCTCAGACAATTAACACGAAAACTAGCCATGTGACCTTGGGCAAGTCACTTAACCCCAATTGCCCTCCAAAAAAAAAAACTAGGTGTCATTCTGTACCTTTAGTCCATTATCTTTCTGTCAAGATGTAGCTAGCATCCTTCATCATCATTTCCCTGGAATCTCGTTTGGTCACTGTATTATTCAGTCTTTAAGTCTCTCAAAATTGTTTGTTTTCACTATGTTGTTAGTTGTCATATAAATTGTGGTCCTGGTTCTGCTTCTTTTACTCTTCCCCAGTTCATAAAAGGCTTTCCAAGTTTCTCTGAAGCCATTCCTTTCATCTTTTTTTTTTTCAGTCATTCTCCTTTGGGGAGCACACAGTCTGTTTTCAGTTCTTTGTGATGATAAAAATTGCTGCAATTAATATTTCTGTACACATGGGTCCTTTTTTCCTTTGATCTCTTTGGAGTATGTGCCTATAGGTGGCACTATTGGGTCAAAGACAATGCACAGTTTAGTGATGTTTGGGGGGGCATAATTTGCAATTGCTTTCCAGAATGGTTGAATCAACTTCATAGCCCCACCAATATATGATTAATGTTTCTTTTCTCCCATAATCTCTCCAATAATTTTCTTTTTCCTTTTTTTGTCAACTTTGCCAATTTGATGGGTGTGAGGTAAAAGCTGAGATTTCCTCTTAATTTTCATTTCCTTAAATATTTTTAAAATATTGTTTACTTTTTATTTTTTGCTTTTTGGAGAGGGGGAGGTAGGGCAATTGGTGTTAAGTGACTTGCCCAGGGGCACACTTCTAGTTTTTATGTTAAGTGTCTGAGGCTGGATTTGAAATCAAGTCCTCCTGACTCCAGGGCCAGTACTCTATTCACTGAGCTACGTAGGCACCCCTATTTCCTTAAATATTAATGATTTTGAGCATTTTCCCCCAGTGGTTAAACTGCTCTTGCTTCTTTATAAAATTCCTTTTTCATATCCTTTGATTATTTATCAATTGAGAAATGGCTCTTGTTTTGCATATACATACATATATGTATATATTGAATTCTTTACATATTTTGAACATCAGATTTTTTCAGAGAAATTTTTCGCAAATATTTTTCCCAGTCAACTATTTCTCTTGTAATTCCAATTGCATTGATTTTGTTTGTGCAAATCCTTTTCAATTTTATGTTATAATAATAATAGCTAACATTTATATAGCACTTACTATGTGCCAGGCATTGTGCTAAGTGGTTACCTTATTTGGTCCTCACAACAACTCTGGAAGGCAGGTGATTATTTCAATTTACAGATGAGGAATTTGAGGCAAACAGACGTTAAGTGACTTGCCCAGAGTCATACAGCTAATCAGTGTCTAAGGCCAAATTTGAACTCAAGTATTCCTGACAACAGGCCTAATACTCTACCCACTGTTGGTTGTTTTGTTCTTGCCTAGTTGTTGTTTTTTTCACCTATGATTGCTTATCAGTTGTTTGTACAATAATTCTTCCTCATCTATAATTGTGAACAGTATTATAAAATGTATGTTGGTTATCTGTCCATTTGGAGCTTCCTATGGTATATGGAGTTGAACATTGATTGAAACATAATTTCTGACTGATTTTTTTCCAGCTCAACCAGCATTTTTTATTGAATAATGAGGACTTATTTGAAGTTGTTGAACACCATGGAGTTATTGAACACTATATTACTATGCTTGAATTATTCTAGGTTTCATGTACTTAATTTTCACTGATTAACTTTGCTGTTTTTAACCAGTTTAAAAAAAGCTTGGATGATTTATGTTTAATTTTATAATTTTGATAATACATTATTGCTATCCTTTTTCCTTTCCCTCATTTTCCCCACAGTTTCTCTCAAGATTCTTGGCAATTTGTTCCTACAGATGAATATTGTTATACTTTTTTCTATAAAGTAACCTTTGGTATTTTTATTTGTATGAACTGAATTTATAAAAAATGTAGGCAGTTTTATCATTTTATTATATTAGCATGTCACAACCACGAAAAATTAATATCTCTCCAACAATTTAGGTCTGTATTTCTGTGAAGAATTATTTATAATTGGATTAATATAATTCCTGTCTATATCTTGATGTTTAGACTACCACATACTTTATGCATTCTGTAATTAGAGTAGAATTTCTTTTCCTATCTTTTCTTCCTGGGGTTTGTTGACAATTTATTTAAAAAGGTGATAAGTTTTATGAGCCTATTTCATATTCTGGCAATTTATTGAATTTTTTAATTGTTTCAATTAATTTTTAGTTAATTGTCTTGGGTTGTTTAAGTAAATGATTGTGTTATCTTTTTTAAATGGTCATCTTTGCCTATGCTCGTTTCTCCAATTTTGTTCTTGTCTTATTCCTGACCTTAGTATTTCTAGAACTATGTCAAATAACAATAGTGACAATAGATAAATTTGCTTTACTCTTGCTCTTATTAGAAAGACCTATAGCTTTTGTTCATTGTGGATATTACATCTTTATTATAAATAATTTGCCATATTAAGGAATTCTTATGCTTTGAAATTTTTAACATAAGGCTTATAAGATTTTGTCAAAAGCATTTTGTATATTTATGGATAGAATTTTTTTTATTTTTGTTGTTAATATGGATCATCACATTTATAGATTCTCTAATAGTGAACCAAGACTATATTCCTAAAGTAAATCTAACCTAGTTATGGATTATAATCTTTTTAATACATATTTTCTAGTGCTTTAATATTTTTGTGTTGATTTTAGAGATATTGACCCACAGATTTCTTTATCTCTTTTATCTCTCCCTAGTTTAGTGTCAAGATCATGAATGTTTCATAGACGAGGTTTAGTAGGATCCTTTCTTTACCTACTTCTTCAAATTGTTTATTTCATACTCTAATTGTTCTTTCCTTTTTTTATAATTCGTTTGTAAATCTGTTTGGTGCTGGGCTTTTTATGGTTTATTTAATTTATTTTCTGATATTATTATTTAAATTCTCTATTTCTTGTTCTATTAATTTGAATGTTTTAGATTTTTGTAAATATTCATCTATGTCACTTATATTATTAGTTCTATTAAAAATAATTGGTCAAGAACATATTTTCCTTTATTATCACTTTAGTATAGTTAAGTGTTTTGTTTTTTGAAAAGCATTTTTTGAAGGGAATTTAATTCTGTTATCTAAATCCCAATTCTCTGTTTCTGTGATTCTGTAAGTTTGCTTTAAAAGGTAGCTCAGAGGCCATCAAGTTCAAATTATAAATGATCAAGAATATCATGCACACCACACTAAAAAATTAGCATGTAAGCTTTGTTTGACAACCTCCAATGAGAAGAAAGACAAAATTTCTTGAGATAGTTCATTCCACTCTTAAATAGCTTTAATTGTTAGGAATTTAGGAAATCTAAATTTGCCTCTTTACAGTTTCCACCATTGCTTGGTTTTGTCCCCTCCCACAAGAACCAAACAAAACAACTCTAATTCCTTACATGATATTTTTTAAAATATTTGAAGAAAGCCAGGATGTTCCAACCCACACCAAGCCTTCTCTTCTCCAGGCTAAACATCCCCAGTTTTTTAAATCTTCATATGGCATGAAATCAAGATTATCAATCAAGCCTGAGATGCCTTTATTGAGGTAGTATCATTGTCTTTTATAAAATATAACCCTGGAATATTGTGTCTTTGTTCTTGTGAGGAGATCATGGGTAAGGTACTGGGAAGGAATATAAGCTCTCAATGTATCATGAGTCAGGCATTTTATTATTCACATATGTAAGTGAAAGGTGCCCAGACTTCCAGTCCCATGATCATCACTGGCAGTTGCTCAGGAGTATTGCAGGAAGCATACTCCCAATTAAGAGCCCAGATCTCTGGGTCCCTGTCTTTATATATGACTGTTGTTGCTGGGCAGATTCATAGGAACTGAATGGGAAGGGATCTGAGGGGCAATCTGTCTGAGTAGTGATCAGACTAATGCCTTATCAATGCTAAGGACACTGTGATTAGAAAATTTTGCTAATCTTACATATGTAGAATAGATGAAGTTTGTCAAACTGATTTTGATGAGTAGAGCCTTGCCTAAAAAGTACCTGACTCAACCAGTCCTGTGTAAAGAGGTCAATCTGTGGTCAAACATGGAGTCACTTCTGTCAGAGCCTAGCCATAGGCCAATCCTCACTGTTTTGGATTGTATATTTTGGGAGAGATCTTAACAACATAGGATATTATTGAATAAGATTTGAAATTCTGTCAAATCCTAATGGTTTAAGGAATTAGGGATTCCAGGGATTTAGCCTGGAAAAGAAAAAAAAGATCCAAAGAAAGGCAATGGTTTATGATCATTCTCTTCAAATAGTTAAAAGATTATGGAAGATTATAGAATTTTGAGTTGGAAAGGATCTTAGGGATCATCTAGTTCATTTCCCCATTTTACAGATGAGAAAACAGAGGTCCAGAAAGGTGAATCGATTTGGGAAAGTTCATATCCATAGCAAGTGTTAAAACCAGGATTTGAACCTGGCTTCGTTTTTTCTCTTAGGTCTTATGACAAGCAAAACTAAGATCACATAATGTCAAAACTAAAAGGTATTTTAGAGATTATATGGCCTATCACCTTCATTTTACAGATAGGGAAACTGAGAGAATGAAGAAATAACAGAATTGAGACTAGCACTCAGGTTTCTTTCCACTCTGTCCAATGCTCTCCCTGCTGCATTCTCAATACTTTCCCAAATCTAAATCAACCATGAAAAAAAATTCCATTGTTGCCTCTAAATGCTCTTTAATTTTCAAGTAATTTCCAGCGACTTGGATGTTAAGATTGTAAAATTTAAAAGCTTAAAAACTATCGTTTTCTTTTTTGTGACAACCCAAATGTCAAAGAATTTGGCTTATTCTGCATTCCACAGAGAACAAAATTAGAACCAATTGGAAGAAGTTGTAGGAAAGCAAAACTGGGCTCTACTTAAGAAATAACTTTATAAAAAATAGAGATGTGCCAAAATGTCCTGCTTTATGAGGTAGTGAATTTCCCTACACTGTAGGAATTCAAGCAGCAGCTAGATCACTACTTGTCAGAAATATTGAGGAAGGGGCTTATACACTTCAGGTAGGAATTAAACAAAATGACCTCTTATGAGTCCCAAACAACAGAGATTCTATAATTCTACATTAGTTTTCAGAAGAATTCTGGGCTTAGAACCATGTGACTAGTAATTTTCAGAAAGAAATGAACCTTTTCAAAGATACCTCAAAAAGTTTATGAAAAGCTTCATTTAAGACTCTCCTATCAGTGACATGGACTTCCATGAACATCTGTCAGCTCCAGTGATTAGGTTAAATAGATTGACTATTTTTATTCTTCACATTTTTTAATTCATTTTTTTCTCTCTTCTCAAGCAACCTATATTTTTCTGAGCTTTCTGCTCTTCTTTTAGCAAGGAAATTGGCCGCTTCAGAATAAATAGTCATGGTCCAGGGTAACATGCTGGGGAGGATCTGTGTGTCTGAAGTTATGCAGTTGAAGTGGCTAAGAGAGAACTGTAGGCTTAAATTTAAGAGTCATTTGAGAAAAACAAAGGTCCCAAACATCACCTAGTTTAAAAGGTAGTACTGCTGTAAATTCTGGATCTTGCGGCTTTAAAATAGAAAAGTATTGTATTTACTGCAGAATTAAACATTTCCTCTGTAAACTAACCAGATGATTCCAGTCTTGGGGAAAAAAACTAGTATGTTCCCCACCCATTTCACCTCTAAATCTGGTGCAGCATTTTGACTATTTCATTCCTAAATGCTTTGTAGTTGCTGTTCATTCAAAGCCAAGGGGGAAAAGGCTCTTTTCATATTAATGAGCGTCTGTGAAGCATAAGCATCTCCCCTACTCAAGTTGTCTTGTATTTACTGAGATGTAACTGGAGCAGAATAAATGGGGCTTTACCCAGGGTAGCAACATCTGGTGTAAATATGACACACTTCTTCACTGGGACAATCTAGCACAGTCTGGAGAGACAGTTTACCTATTTCATATCGTGCAACTGCTTACACGATGATGATCCTCATTCTCTTCCAACATCCATGGGAGCATGATCCAGACTCTCTCACCTTCTCTCTTAGAATAATTTCAAAAGGTGGTTGGGCTGCCCCTGAACTGCTTTCACTCAGCCCATCTTTGAAACGTCCTCTGAGATGCCAGCATCGCTGTTCCTCCCTCAACTGCCCTGATTTAGTTTTGCCCCAGATAAAAAGAAATCCTTGCTACTGTTCTATAAAATTATTTGTATGTAGTAACTCCCAAGAGAATGTAAGTTCTTTGAGGATAAGTGATATTTGTGCTCCTGTTTTTGTATCCTCATCAGGTGCTTAAATGGTTATGAATTGAATTTAATAAGATATTTTCCTCTTTATTGGCACTATGGCAAACTCTATTAGAGTTTCCCTCACCTGCTATCAGAGTTACACTTCAGAATGGAATCTTGGCATCTGTCCCACCTGTGGGACCCAAAAGCTCTAGGGAGTCTATACAACCTGGGAAAAAAAGAAAAGAATCTGAGAGAGGCCAAGGGACAACTGCAAACAGGACATGTCTATCCCATCTCTTTTTCCTTTCTGCTACAGATATAGCCAAGGAAACTAATTTCTTGCATTGTAAGGAATAAAAAATAACAACAACAAATCTAGTTTTATTTTTCAGTCACTGAGACTATGAAGATCCACCAGGGGAAAATAAAGGAACAAGTTTCCTTGACCTGTGGGCAGAGTGACTGAGTTGTTAACCAAACACTAACAATTTCTGCACGTGAGTACCCTTGGGAACATGAAGAATTATCCAGAGGGAATAGTTTCAAGATAGTCTTTTCGCCAAGAGAATTAGTGTGGCATAAAAGAGTCATTGTGGTTAAGAGAACTCACCATTGATTACTAGGTAGAGATAAGGTTTGCTATAGTCTTTCTGCCACATTATTCACTCTAGAGACTTAAAGTATTGCAGTACTTCAGTGACCTTGTATAACCAATGCCCTCTGTTCCCATTGAGAATAATGAGTATGTGTGTGTTACAGAGGTGGAATGGGAGGGAGGAGGAGTGTTGAGGGAAGTTGGAAAGAAGACTCAATTGTACAATTTTGCAAAGCTCATGTTTGTAAAGTCAAATCCCTTACACAGCTCATATGAGTCTGACCCACAGAAACAAGGTCAAGTGAATAAACGTTGCAAAAGGAAACTTTGGGCCACAAGTAATATGGTTTCATCCCCCACACTGGGTAGAGAGAGTACTTTTTAAAGAATAGTACCAAGAACAGGACATCGAAAAGATAGTAGAGACTTTCAAAAGGTCTTTTTAGTCTGAAAATATTTGCGATTGACTCACCATTATTGCTTCAAAGTGGCTATTTGTTATATGACTATTTCACAGCTGTTGAAGAGGCAACTTCTTTTATTGGAAAATGCGTTAGACTTTGAGTTAGAAGATCTGTCTTTAAATCTTTAATCTTAATCTAACATTTATAGTCATGCAATTGAGTTTCAAATAACTCACTAAGACTGTTTCCTCATCTGCCAAATGGGCATAATAATACCTACATTCATTTTTCTTATCTGTCAAATGAGAAGGTTGGACTAGCTTTTGAAAGCTTTTCTAACTTGAGAGCCATTATGCTATCATTTTATTCTGTGGCCTGCCTTACAGAGCTGTTAAAAAAGTGGAAAGGGGCATTTAAATGGCAATGTACTAGCAATACTTTTCGTAGTAACAGGAAAATGGAAACAAAGAAGTTGTACGTTGATTGTGGGATAGCTAATCAAATTGTATACATGGATGTAATAGAATTTATTGTGCCACAATAAATGAATATGAAGAATCCAGAGGAATCAATAAGCATTTGTTTAGTACCTACTATGTGCTTGACACTGTGCTAAACACTGGAGATACAAAAAGAAGCAAAAAGACAGTCCCTGTCCTCAAGGAGCTCAGAATCTAATGGGGGAAATAACTAACAAATACGTGCAAATTATATTAATTATATGCAGGATAAATAAGAAGTAATTAACAAAGGGAAGGAATTAGAATTAAGAGGGATTGGGAAAGGCTTTCTGTAGAAGATGGATAGCAACATGGCAAGACTTGCATGGATTGATGGATTAAGCAGAACCTGCAAAACAATGCACATTATAACTTCTGGACTAGACCCATGGTTTCATTGGTCCTTTCAGTGATAAAACTCCCCTATCAATGCAAATCTGTACCTACTCTGCAACTTAGAATCTTAGAGACTTGCCTGGAGGACTGAGATGTTAACTTAGGTTCTCCTGGTAACACAGTCAGTATGTGTTAGAGGTGGGACTTTAAGTCAGATCTTCCTGATTGTAGCACCCATGGTGGTCATGGCCATGTCTCATAGAGGTTGGGTCTCAGTGTATAGTGGAGAAAATCAAACTGACTCTGACTCTGTCTTGTAATTGATTCTATTCTGCACCACCCAGGATATATTGTAAAATTTGCTTAAGCCATATTTTTTTGTCTCTGAGTTAAGTTCAGAATTTCAGCTTTCCTCTCTGAGCTAAGTTGTCCCATAAATCACCCTAATTCAAAGGAATATATTGTCTTTGCACATCTTACTGCCCATGTACAATTAAATGAGAATTGTTATTTCACTAACAAGGAATGCAAGATGTAGGTGGATGTCAAGAAATCTGTTTTCTCTGCAGTGCTGGCTGTCCTGAAAGAAAGTTTGGAGTCCAAATTTCACAGAACAAATCTCCTTAATAAAAGGATTTGTTCTGTGAAACTTAGACTCAGTCAAAAGGCCACACCCAAGGACCTAGAAGGCCACGTGTGATTTGGACTGTTATCCATGCAAGTGGACACCATCAATGAGCTTTCCATAGTAACAAGATGGAAGTAAGGGTTGTTGCTAACTCTGTATTCCAGACTGCCATCCAATCATATTATTTTCTATTGATGATACTTCAGACTTTGTAAACAACCATATTGTTTTATGCTTCCTGTTCTTTGGTTCTCTTACATTTCCCAAAACTGCATGAAGGGCTATTAAGTCCTACCTATGGTCTTTTGATTGACTGAAGAGTCAAGAGACCAGTTTTATTGGTAATCGATAGCCTTATCAATAGATTAAATGTGCTCAGAACTTTGTTCTTCAGCATACCTTAAATTCAATTGCAATAAGGTGATGAATTTGTTTGGATATTTGATGAAGAAACTCTCTTTTTTTTCATTGCCCATGGAAGGGAGCTAATTTTTGTCAGAGACCATAGTCCTAAGAGAGAACTTTGGTCCTTAGGAGGCGCACAAGTATTGGCATAGCACCCCACTCTCACCTCAAGGAACCTAGTTGTCATTTAGCTCCATTTAACCTTTAGCACCATAGGTAACAGCCTCTTAACCCAAGAGATGTCATGAATCATGGAATACTGAGAGTTTCTGGACTGAATGACTGGACTCTGAGTACTTGAACATAGCCTAGAGAAGAAGGGCCAGAGGCAAACCTACTCTCAAACATGTGTCAGATTTAGGGAGGAGAACAACATAGTAAGTAAGTAGTAAGAATTCTTGAACCACATTCTCTTGCAGAGAGGAGGTAGAATTTAGACACTGTGGTCCCAGAATCCAGTCTCCTAGCAAGAAAAATGAGTTTTCCTGGGCAATGCCAGTTTTATGGGTTGCCTCTTTGTCAACCCCAAGTTTGAAAGTTCTAAAAACCAGCTAGATATTGTGGGAGACTGGGGTAGAGAGGATAGTTCCTAGACAGTGAAACCTTTTGGAGGGAGAAGAAAATGCTTAGAATGCAACTTCATACTGAGAGTCAGGGAATTTCAGGACATCATAATATTCTTGGGAGTGGAGAATCCACAAATCTAGAAGAGAAACAGGACACTAAATCTAGACATGACAGAGCAACAGATAGACTTTGCCCTTTACCATTAACATGAATTGTTAAAATTCCTTAGGTCCTTTGGGAGGGAATTATCTCCCTAGCAAATCCCAAGGGTATTTTTCTCCTAAGGGAAGCTCATGCCTTCAGGATAATTCCATGGTACTGGGTGATTATATGGCTCTCTGGGAAGAAAGTAGGATTCATTGGAATTGGGGGTAGGGTGGTCTAGGTAATCTGAAATCACTACCTTTCTGAACAGAATCCAAGCCACAAGGTGGCTTTAAGTATGAAGGACTTGTAGGACCCTGGAGAAAAAATGAACCTCACCAGAAAGTTAGGAGAATTGGATTCATTATGGGACCCTAGAAGACATTTGTGTTTTCTGCTTATTTAATGAGGTGGAATAAAAGCTGTCTTGTGTTATATATAACCATAATCACCTGAGGGCTTCAGTAGGCACTGGGGACCCTTTTGTACATCTGTGGAATCTTACATGAGCCATATTCTAGTTATAGTTGAAAATTTTCCAAAGGTAACTCTGAAAGTAGAAAAAACAAAACAAAAACAATAACAAAAATCCCCAAGTCTTTAAAGGGAGTTGTGATTTGGGGGTTAGCTCTTAAAACTAGAACAAAACAATGTAAGCCCTAAGTTTGGGGTGCTGAGCTGCAGTTTATTACCACAGATCAGTAGTTCTTAATCTTTGGTTTCAGGAACCTTATATACTCTTAAAAATTGTTGAAATCCCACAGAGCTTTTGTTCATGTGGGATAGCCCTATTGCTATATATCATCTTAGAAATTAAAACCTTAAAACTTTATCCTCTTAAAAAGAAAAATGAACTAATTACATGTTAACATAAATATCATAATTTTATGGAAAAATATTTACCAAAACAAAAAAATAGTAGCAAGAGTGTAATGGCAAGCACAGAAGTGGTTCATACTTTTTTTCAGCTATTGAATTAACACCCTTGTTTCAGCCTGTTAAGAAACAGAATGTATGAACTCCACAACTTGTGAACTCCTGGGGAGAAGCTAATGACTATATAAGGAGAGCCCAGGGCTAGAGACAGCAGATACTGAGAAGACTCTTGTGGTGGCAGAGTCAAGAAGGAGAAAACTTGTGGTATCCCCACACTCTGCTTGTCTGCTCTGTCTGTGTTGATGTTTGTTTATGATACTTTGTACAGAAGCCCTGGACCTTACTGGAAGCTCTGAAAGAGGATTTTCTGGTTATATCTGTATAGAAGTCCTGGAGAAGGGTTTTGGAGGGCCTGGGATTCTACTGATGATTTGTGCTGACCTCATGGACCTTGTTTATGGGTCTGTGTTGATTTCTATGCTGATGATTTGTGTTGAGTTCTCAGACCTTGTTGGTGAGTCTGAGTTGATTTCACAGGCAGATAGTGAATTGATGATGGTGCTGGCGATGTGTATGAATATTATTGTGGCTCTGTTAAGCTTTGTCTTCCCAGAAACAGGAACTCTGAAGGACTTGAGGTGGACTGGACACTGTGAACTTCAATATGGAACAGGAACTGGACAAAGAACTGGACAAAGAGCTGGACAAGGAGCTGGGAGCTGCCTGCTTTTGAACCCAGGTGGCAGCTGGAGCTGGGACGACGGAAGAGGAACCATGGAAGCTGGTAGCCAGCCTTGAGTCAAGCTGAAAGAAGACATTGCTTGGATACTGTGTACTGACTGAGAAGATTATGATTTACTGTGACCTAGGGATGGATGACCTGTGTATTTTCCCACTACCTCTTAAGAGGTTACTGAGTAGTGACTGATGACTGAGTAGTGACTGATGATTGAATAGTGACTGATGACTGAATAGTGACTAATTTGTAACTTAGTGTGCCCCAGGATTGGAGAACTTTGACTATTGTATTTGTAACCCTTAAGGAGGGGTAATTGAATGATTGAGTTACTAAATGATTGTACTTTATTGAAAACTATTGTGACTACTTTTGTGAAAACTGTGGCCATTTTAGTGATCAGTCATTGTGAATGCTGTATTTCAATTTTCTGTGATAAGTTATAAGATTGTGAATGCTGGACCATGATTCTCTGTGAATGTTTTGCTCTGATTTGTTATTGAATAAATAGAGTGTTCACTATACTAATGTAATCAGAACCTTAAAAGCTGTTCATAGCAGCAGTCCTCTGGAAAGCTGATCATGTGTGGCTTTACAAAGAGTTACATATTTTTGCAAATTTTTTAAATGTCTGGCTTAGAAGATAGCTGAATTTTTATATCTACTTCTATATTCAATCAATATGCTGTGTTGTTTTGGTTGAAATATATGAACAAAATCTGGCCTCAAACAGATATGTAGTTGGAAGAAAGAGACATATTTTAAAAGGGAAATAACATCAGCATTATTATAAAATAGTTTTTATTTCATGGATTCCCCAAAAGTATTTTGGGGATCTCCAATGGTCTGAGGACTACACTTTGAGAAGCACTGCTCTAAATCCAACATGCTAAGGATCCCTTGCCATTTATTCCTTCACCAGACCTTAAGGACTCCTGAGTCTTTCCATCTTGAAGGTAATTTTTTTTTCTAATACATTGTCTCCCACAGTTAGACTGTGAGCTCCTTGAGAACAGAACCATTGTTTTTTGTTTGTTTTAATGTTTATTCCCAATGCCTAGCACATAGTCAGAGCTTGACAAATGCTTTTTCATTCATTCACTTCCCTATTCATTCATTCCATGAAAATGTAGCATCAAGTTGTTGTTGTTCAGTCATGTCCAACTCTTTGTGACCCCACTTGGGGTTTTCTTAGCAAAGATACTGGAGTGGTTTGCCATTTCCTTCTCCAGCTCGTTTTTACAAATGAGAAACAGAGGCAAACAGGGCTAAGTGACTTGCCCATGGTCACACAGCTAGTAAGCATCTGAGGCCAGATTTGAACTCATGAAGATGAGTCTTCCTGATTCCAAGCCCAGTGCTCTATCCACTGTGCCACTTAGCTACTAGCATGCCATCAAGACTGTCCCTCACTTATTCCAAAGTAACCAAAATCAAGGGCCTCATTTAGTAAATACACATGAATAAAGGAACACTCAGTACTTTCCTCATACTACCCACATCTAATTCACTCCTTAAAAGTCCTTTTTTTTTCACAACAAAGATTCTGAGTATTTTATTTTATTTAGACAGCACTAGTGGCTTTCTAAGGTCCTCTCTAAATTCTAAGACCCTACACACATATCCTTTGCCCATTTTGTAACACTAGTATAAATCTTGTCAGTCCAGTGGTAACCAGACCTGGTCTTGATACACCCCCTCCCCAAGATAATTTTAATTCTTTCCAGAAGCATTGCAAAATTCTGAGAAAAAATCTTTAAAACAAAATATAATTTGCCTATTTAAATGGTGAAGGGGATAAGTATTTTTATAGGGCCTACTATGTGGCAAGCACTAAGCTAAGCACTTTAAAAATATCGTCTCATTTGATTCTCACAACAACCCTGCAATGTATGTGGTATTTCAGTGAAAGAAACAAGGCAGAGCTTAAGTGACTTGCCCAAGGTCATACAGCTAGTAAGTATCCGAGACCAGATTTGAACTCAGGTCTTCCTGACTCCAGGGGCAGCTCACCTCTTCCCTCTCTTAAATGTGTATACATATACACATGTACATACACATATGCATACACACATGTACATATACACATACATATACATACTATAGAGAAAGATACCTGGTGAAATCCAGAATTGGTATATGAAGCATTGTGCTATATTTGCCAGGACAGGTGGGGATGTCCTCAAAGGGACTTCAATCTAATAACAGGATAAGACATAACACAGATGACTATAATATACAATATTATTTAATAAGTCATTTCAATTCTTAAGGAGGAAGGTAATGATTAACCATGGGAATCCAAGAAGGTTTTCTGGGAAAAAATGGGTTTTTAGTTGGGCTTTAAAAAAACAAAAAGAAATTCAAAAGGCAAAGACATGGGGGTGAGCCATAGGGAATAGCATTTAAAACTGTCTCCATCTCAAATGTTCATATGGGTCATTTATGCCCACCCTGTGGCAGAGCATTCCAAGTTCATATCGGTCTGCTCAGCCACTGTCAGCCACACTGTAACTTGACTCTCACATAGTGGAGTTATTTTTGTCCTCTTAGAGAATGAAGGATAACAACCAATCAGCATGAAAGAATACACAAAGGTAGGAGAGTTCAGTTTGACTACCTTCAGAGTGGGTAGAGGTACTTACTTACTGGTCAATAAGTGAACAAGAGTAAATAATCACCAAAATAAGGTTCTACCATATGTTGAAGGATTTTCACAACAGTGTACATTCAAGACAATATTTTGTATGGAGGAAAGAAATCAAGGATACAGAAAAATTGTAAAAATCAAGTAAGTTACAAGGTAATGGTACCCCCCCAAAATTTGGTGGAATGGAAAGTACACTGGGAAAATAATTTGCTTCTGTTCAATCATTTCAGTTATGTCCAACTCTTCATGACCTTATTTGGGGTTTTCTTGGCAGATACTGGAGTGGTTGCCGTCCCTACACTACATAACTGTTGTGAAGAAAGCCCACCATCTGAGCTGTTATGATATCTATTGCTCCTACCGTTCTGGTATATTCATAACGCAGCCAAATGAATTTTGGAAAAATATGACAAAAATGGGTGGAATTCAGTTGGGAAAAAAATGATCTTGATGCAAAGGCCTTCTGAAAGGAGGATGAAGTAACCCCCTCAGTTATCAAACTGCTCTATCCAGATCAAGAACCAGAAAGAAACAAAGTAAGCCCCTGAAAAAATACAGTAGATGGATTAATAAGATTATAAATTAATAGCTGGAAGGGAATATGGAGGCCAAAAAATCTAACATCACCAACACATCTGTTTTGCAGAGGAAGAAACTGATGCACAGAGAGATTAATTATGTGTCTTGCCCAAGATCATATAACTAGGAAGTAATGAGGTAGGATTCTAATCTAAGTCTTTCTCCAAATCAAGCCCTCCATCCACTGTTATGCTGCCTTATTTTTTTCTTTAAACAAATAAAAATAAAATTTTATTTACATCAGTCCAGTGGTTTATCCACTAAGCTAAATATACTAAAGCTCATTCATTTTACTCAGAGCATCCTTTAGGCACTTACTCTTAAGATATTTACTCTTATTTTACAGACACCCAAATGGAGACTTAATACTAAAATCCTAAATAATGAGTACTCACTAAGAACAAATTTCAAACAATCAATATTCATGTGAAAGAAAATTATAAAGATGAAACAACATTAAAAAAATTCTGAGATAAAGTTAAGGCAATCCTCAGGGAAAATACCATATCCATACTAACATATCTAATAAAATTTTAAAAAGAGAGAGATTAATAAAATATATATGTGTTGTCTTAAATGAAGAAACTAAGGTGGCACAGTGTCACAGTGTAGGTAATTCATCATAATCAAGCTGAATTTATACCAGGTGTTAAAGAAAATCCAATGTCAAGAAAACAATAGATATAATTAGTCATATTAAAAATAAAAGGATTCCAAACCACATGTTTATCTGAATAGATATAGGGAAAGATAGCTCTTTGACAAAGTACAACACTCATTTATGTAAAAAAAAAATTTTTTTAAGGATGGAGGGACTTAAATATTATAAGAAGTATTTAAAACCAAAAGTAAGCATCATATGCAATAAGGATACACTACAATTTCCCAATAAGTGCAGGTGTAAAAAAAAGATGTCTACTCTCCCCACTATTATTTGATATAGTTCTGGAAATGCTACCTATATTAAGAATATAAGAGAATGAAATTAAAAGCACAGCAATGGGTAAAGAGGAAATGAACCTTTCCCTATTTGCTGATATGATGATGATTTGCTTAGAATCTCCTCAGGAATCAGCAAAGCTACTAATTGAGAGAATTAATGATTTCAGCAAATCTATCAGACACAAAATATACTCACAAAAATCACTAGCATTAGTGGGGCTCGGTGGTGCAGTGAGTAAAGTGCAGGCCCCGGAGTCAGGAGGACCCAAGTTCAGTTCCAGCCTCAGACACTTAACACCCACACACACACAAAAAAACTTGTCATGTAACCTTGGACAAGTTACTTAACCCCAATTGCCCTCCAAAAGGCAAAAAAAAAAAAAAAGAATGTTAGTCTGTTTTGGGGTGGCCAGGTAGCACAGCGAGTAAGAGCACTGGCTCCAGTGTCGGGATGACCTGAGGATCGAATCCCGGGCTCAGATACTTAGCACCCACCCAGAAACATCTGGCCATGTAACCTTGAGCAAGTTACTTAACCCCAATTGCTAAGGGGCAGCCAGGCGGCTCATTGAGTAAGAGCACTGGCTCCAGTGTCGGAATGACCTGGGGATAAAATCTGGGCTCAGATACTCAGCACCACACCCAGAAATAACTGGCCGTGTAACCTTGAGCAAGTTACTTAACCCCGATTGCTTAAAAAAAATCACTAGCATTTCTATATAATAACAAAATCTAAAAAGCCATAATAGAAAGACAACTCTCATTCTAAATAACTAAAAAATGCATGAAATATCTGGGAATCAATGTGCCAAAGTGTAAAAAAGACTTGTATAAATTCAATTACAAAGTGTTTCTTAAAGAAAGAAAAAACCACTTAAACATTTGAAGAAATAGTCTATGTTAACTTGGTGGACTAGGCCAATATAATAAAAGTGACAACACCATCAAAGTTAATTTGCAGTTTGAATGCTATACCAATCAAATTAACATAGGGATATTTACAAGAACTTGAATTGCAAAATTTAATGGAAAAATTGGATCTAGAGTATCAAGGGAAATGATGAAAAGAGGGACAAAGAGGGAATAACATTTGCAGACAAATAACATTATAAAGCAATGGTCATCAAACTCAACTAGTATCAGTTAAAAAGTAGAAAAGTAAATCTAGGGAACAGACTAGACAAGAGAGAATCAAAAACTATACACACACACATATATGTATATACCTATGTATAGGTGTATATTTATGTAATTAGATATAGTTATATGACCAAAATTCATTCCCTGATAGATATTCAAAGGATATGAACAAATTGTTCTGAAAAGAAGAATTGCATATTATCAAAATTAATATGAAATAGTACTCCATATCAGTATAATAAGAGAAATGCAAATCAGAACAATCCCATAACCTACAAATTGGCAAAGATGACAAGATCATGAAAATAATCAATGTTGGGAAGGGGTAAGTGGGAGGTAATAGGCACACTGCTGCATTAGTAAAACCACTTTGGAAAAGCATTTTGAAAAACAATTTGAGATTATTCCAATAAAGTGGCTAAAATGTCTATATCTTTGACCCAAGGATTCTAATATTGTGTTTACACCTCAAGGAAGATTTTGATAAGAATTTCTTATCCCTATATACACCAAAATATTAATAAGAGCACTTTTTATAATAACAAAGAATTAGAAACAAAGTAGATCCCCATCGATTAGGGAATAGTCAAACAAATTGTGGTACGTGAATGTAATGCAATATTATTGTGCTATTACAAATTACAAATGCAATTGACATAGTGAAACATAGAAAGATGTTTGTGAACTGATACAGAGTGAAGCAAGCAGAACCAAGAAAACTATACACAATTACTACAATAATGTAGTTTTTTAAAAAATAAAAAATGAATGTTGCAAAACTATAGACCAAGCATAGTTCAAAAGAAGAGATATGAAATCTTCCCCTCATTTCTTTGCAGAGGTGAGAAGTCCACAAGTATACATTGCTATATATTTTCAGACTTTTTCAATGTATTAGCTACTTATGCTGATTCTTTTTTCTCTTCTCTTTAATATTTTTGTCTTAAAAATTACTATGCATTGATGGAAAATGCTATCCACATCCAGAGAAAGAACTTTGGAGTCTGAGTGCAGATGGAAGCAAACTATTTGCTCTCTTTTTCTTTTTTTGTTTTGTTTCTTCTTTCTCATGGTTCCTCCCTTTAGTTCTAATTCTTCTTTACATCATGACCAAAGTGAAAATATGTTTAATATGAATGTATGAGTAGAAGCTATATCAGATTGCATGCTGTCTTGGGGAGGGACAAAAAGAGGGGGAGAGAATTAAAACTCAAAATCTTATGGAAGTGAATGTTGAAAACTAAAAACAAATCAATTAATTATATTTTTGTAAAAGAAAGAAAAATACTACGTGTTATGTGGGATTATGGCTCTGTGGGATTTGACCACATAAAAAAAAAAAGACAAATTATATATATAATTTTTAAAATTGTTTACTCCAAATACCTCTGCTTCCTCTTCTTTCTTCAACCCATTGAAATCTGGCTTTTACCCCTGTGAACCTACTCTTTCAAGGGACACCAGTGTAGCAGCAAGCACCCCAGTGTCCCCAGGGTTGATGCCACCACAGGTTCTTGGATCTGCTTTGATAAAGGAAAGCAACTCAAAATGAGTTAACAAGCTTACTTTAATCAGTCAAACATGTATGTTTACCTAGTTCAGGGGAAAGAGGTCAGCACCCCAAACTTCAGAATATACAGACAGAATTATCAAAACAGAAACAGATCAAGTAGACAGATTTCAAACTGTCCAACTATTACATCCACACCCAATCAATATCTGGGTTTCAACATCTGGGTTTTTCAAAGCCGAGGGGGGGCTCTCAACAACAGCTTCCCATAATCCAGATGAAATCACAGAACACTTCTCAAAGTGAGTCCCAAAACAAAGCTACACATCAGGGCTTATATAGCCTTCTCCTGGCTCAGAGAATGTAACAACCTTATTGACTCACTGGCCAATCAAGGAGTATCTCCTGAAAAACTAGCCTCCCACCCCAGGCTCCAGGTGCACGTTAGCCTAGGGGCAGGGAAGATCTTAAAAATTTACATTCCCATTACAACCAGTGACCTCTTAATTACTAAACCAAATGGTCTTTTTTTCAGTTATCATTCTTTTTACCCTCTCTACAACCCCTAATATTGTTGACCAACCTTCCTTTTCAGTGCTGTCTCTTTCCTTGACTGTCTTCATAAGACACTCTTGTTTGTTTCTCCTTCTGCTTCACTGAGTCCTGGTTCTCTTCCTGGTCCCTAAAAATGGATGCCCACCTCATCTCAGCAATGCAAGGTTATAAGACAATTCCAAAGGACTCATGATGGAAAGGGCTATCCACATTCAGAAAAAGATTTAAGGAGTCTGAATGCAGATTGAAGCAAACTACTTGCTCTTTCTTTTTTGTTTTGTTCCTTTTTTCTTGTTGTTCATTCCATTGGTTATAATGCTTCTTTACAACTTGACTAATCTTTAATGTGAAGGTATTTGTATAACCGATATTGCATTGCATGCCGTGGGGCATTCATTTAAAAAAAAAAGTATTTATTTACTTTTAGTTTATAACATTTAGTTCCACAAGCTTTTGAGTTTCAAATATCTTCCCCCTCTCTCTCCTTCCTCCTCCCTTCCCCTCCCCCCCCCCACCCCCGTGATGGCATGCAATCTGAGTTTTAATGCCTGCATCTCCAACTCACTGCAAGACAACTCAACTAGCATGCACTACTCATAAGTCAAATTCAATATAGCAAAAACTGTTCATTATCTTAACCCAAAGCCCTGCCCTTCCCTAAACAGGCATACCTCAGAGATACTATGAGTTTGGTTCCAGACTACTGAAATAAAGTGAATATTGCAATAAGTGAGTCACATAAATTTTTTGGTTTCCCAGTACATATAAGAGTTATATGTATACTATACTATATTCTATTAAGTATACAATAGCATTATGTCTTTTTAAAATGTACATACCTTAATTAAAAATACTTTTTTGCTAAAAAAAAAAAATTAAATAACCATCATCTGTGCCTTCAGTGAGTCATAATCTTTTTGTTGGTGGAGGATGATATTGATGGCTGCTGACTTATCAGGGTGTTGTCTGCTGAAGGTTTGGGGGACTGTGTTAATTTCTTAAAAATTCTTAAAATAATAATGAAGTTTGCTGCATCAGTTGACTCTTCCTTTTATGAAGGATTTCTCTGTAGCGTGTGTTGCTGTTTAATAGCATTTTATTCAAAATTGGAATCAATCTTCTTAAACCCTGATGCCTCTTTATCAACTAAGTTTAAGTAATATTCTTCAATATTGTTGTGTCTCAGAGAATAAAGAGGCCCAAGGAGACAGAGAAAGTGACTGGGGGAACGGCAGACTGGTAGAGATAAAATTATAAAAGATAAACACAATGTTTATCAATTAAGTTTACTGTCTTATATGGTGTCAATATACTTGCTCAACACAAGTTTGCCACAAATCTTCAATTTGTAAAACCAAAAAAAAGTAACATCTGTGAAGCACAATAAAACAAAGCACAATGAAATGAGATATGAAGTTACTCAAACTATGAGGAACTTTTAAAAAACATTGGAAGTAGGGGTGGCCGGGTAGCACAGCGAGTAGGAGCACCTGCCCCAGAGTCAGGATGAACTGGGATCGAATCCGGGCTCAGACACTTAGCACCCACCCAGAAACACCTGGCCGTATAACCTTGAGCAAGTTACTTAACCCCAATTGCTTTAAAAAAAACAAACAAAAACAAAAAAAAAACCATTGGAAGTCTAAGAGAATAGATAATAAAAGATGTCTTCCTCTTGGGAGAAGAATGGGAGACGACAAGAGTAGAGTGTAGTACATATTGTCAAACATAGTCAATGAATATGTCATTTTTATGGAAGTTTTTCTCATTTGTTTCAAATGAAGTTTCAGTTTTTACATGGTGTAGCAGACAGGAATCCTACTTTTGTTTACATAATAAAAGTTGAACAAAAGGTTTCTTTTGGTTTCAGATATGTAGTGACTTCTGCCTGAACCCCAGTCACCAGAATTCCCCAATTTGCCCTAATATGTTCTATAATAGACAAATACTAAAGAATTACTTGGTAGCACTTGTACATGTTTCAGTAAGTGAGCTGGTTCCCCAAGAACTCATTATCATATATAAAAAGTACCCGGCCTAGTTTAATGAAGTTTTTTAAAGAAATTTTTAAGAAAAGATTATACAACAAAGAGTTTGCTGATAGGGTAGACTAGATTTTTAAAAGCCCATTTAAAGGATACTATAGTAGCCTTGGAGAAAAGAGATAAAGTCCTGAGGTGTGTTAGCAATAAACCAAAGGGAATAAAATATGAGAGAGATTGCAGAAATAAAATTGACAGAACTTGGAAATTTACTGAAAGTGAAAGCTAAAGAAAGAGAGAAAGTGAAAGAAAAAGAATCAAAAATTGGTTTTGAAATTATGATCCTGGGTACATAGAGCTGTCCTTAGCAGAAACAGAAGTTAGAAAGAAGGGAACACTTACAAAGGCAAAAATAAGGAGTTCATTTTTGGACTTGCAGAATTTAAGGTGATACATCTGGAGGCAAGCACCCAAAAGGCATTTGGAAATATGAGTGAAGTTCTGAAGGGATTTTGAGGGTAAAATGTTGATTAGTGAATAATTTGGTTTAAAATTGTTGTTCCAGGGCAGCTAGGTGGCACAGTGAATAGAGCACTAGCCCTGGAGTCAGTAGGACCTAAGTTCAAATCCGGCCTCAGACACTTAACACAAAAAACAACAACAACAAAAAACTAGCTGTATGTCTTTGGGCAAGTCACTTAACCCCAACTGCCCCACCTTCCCCTCTTAAAAAAAAAAAAGCAAAAACAACAGCAAAAAACACACACTCAGGGAGCAGCTAGGTGGCACAGTGAATAGAGCACTGGCCCTGCAGTCAGGAGAACCTGAGTTCAAATCCAGCCTCAGACACAACACACTTACTAGACATGTGACTTTGGGCAAGTCACTTAATCCCAATTGCCCTCCAAAAAGCAAAAATAAACAAATAAATATAAAGTGATTGTTCCAATTTTAAGGGAACAGTTTGACAGTAAAGATCTCATTTAAGTAATCTGATTAGAGTTGAGAATAGATGAGCTCACCAAGGAATACAATGCAGAGAGGGAAGAGGGCCAAACACAGAACCTCTGTAGCCACTGTGCTAAGGGGCAGAAAGAAGATGAGTCCTTGAAAGTAAGAGAAGCACCATTAACAGCAGAAATCTTTGAAGTTAAGGGAAGTGGGAAAAAGAAGGGTCTGAATAACTGAAGCTTTACTATGGTTATAGAAAGGGACAGAGTGGCATATAGAGCACATCAAATTGGTTAGTTGATTGTTGTCCTTCATTCTCAAAGAGGACCAAGATGATATCACTATGCTAAAGTTAAGTTTCAATGTGTCTGATTGTGGCTGATCACATCAAAATGAGCTCGGAATGCTCTACCACAGGTCAGGCACAAATAATCCGTGTGAACATTTGAGGTGATTTCTTTTGATTTGTGTGTAAATTGGATTTAAGTGAGGCAGAGTTGCATGAAGTTGTTGGTGTCGCTCTCTCCTCCAGTCATCACAGCCCAGTGGCAGGACAGAATCAAGACAACTGGGGATGTCCCGGGATGTAGTCATGACCTTGCAGTCTTTGATGTCCAACCAAGCTCTCCACAGGGAATATTTTGGGATTTGTTGAAAAGACTTAGTCATATTGTTGAGGTTTAAGGTTTAGGGGTGCTCAAGACCCCAAAATACCAAGATGCTGGGTCTTGCCAAATGAATTCAACTCAAGTCTTCTCTCAGCCAAAGTAAAGCAAAGTTTATTAAAGATTTGCCTTAATGGGTAGACTCTTAAGGAGCCTAAGTATATATGAAACTTGTATTGACAAGCAGGCCAGAGTAATCTGACACAGAGTGGGTCTGTGCTAGATTGAATTCTCTGCCACCTCATGGAGGCAAGATGCATCTTATGTACAGAAAGATTGTGGGAGAGATCTAGGGGTGGTCTAGAGGAGGAGTTTGGAAAGGGTCTTGAGGAGGAGTCTAAGGAAGATCTTGAGAAGACTGAGCTCAGACTCCATTAATGAGATTAAGGGTGGGAAATAGCTGAAAGCTACCTGGAGATGACAGACTATGGAGGGCTAGGCTAGTTTAAGGGTAACAGATTTGGGTATAGATATTTTGATAGGATCAAGGGTGGGAAGTAGCTGGGCAATGCAGGGCTAGGTTAGGTTAAGAGTAACAAAGATTTGGGCCTAGCTATAATGAAAGGTTTATGGTTTCAGGCAAATGCCTCATCAAGTAGAAAGATTCAATCAGAGTTCAAGGGGTTTCCCAGAGCCTGCACCCCATCAATATTAATAAAATATCAACCCAGTTTAGAACTCAGGATTCCTGTAGTGCACAGAATCAATCCCCATCCAAGCCTTTGAGAGACTCACTTGGGAAGGAAGAGAGAGCCTGCATCTTCCACCAGTTCTTATTACACCACCTTTGGTGCAATAGCATTGATAAAATTGAATTTACTCTATCTGGCTAATTGATATCAACTGAAAAATCAATGGAGGACACGATTGGCATCTCAAGAGTGATAGTGCTAGAAAACCATACCTCCTCCTTTCTACTATCTAGTAACATTGAAAATTTCATCAGATACGGTCGATGTAGGGTGGAAGTAAGGGGCTTTTGTATGATGTCCATAAATGTAAAAATAAACAGAAAACATCAATAAAACTTTTTTAAACCACCTACTTATGCTATAATATTCAGATCACTCTTTCATTCTTGTTCATCTTCTAATGTGTTACCTCACCCAACTCCCCTGAAATCTATTAGCATATCCAGGAAGAATGACTCATCTGACTAAGGAAACACAGAAGTATTGGTTTCTTGGAATTCAGGGAAGTGAATCATGTTCCATATACTCGGCTTTTAATAGCTTCCTTTTTGGAAAATGTCTGAATATTTCCCAAACATTCAGCCTCCTTTGGGGAATTAAAAGTTGATAAAGTAATAGATTGTTCACTGAAGTCCTACTCCAATACCTCATCTTGGTTTATAGTTGACTCTGGTTGTCTGAAGGTTATACTTTTGGATGTCAGTTTCCCAAAGGACCTACCAAACTTCAAGTATAGGCTCAGAGACCATCTGCATCTGTAGGCCAAGAACCATTTAGTCTAGCCAAGTGTGGAGACTCGTTATGAGAGGGTAATCTATCTACCAGGTGGCTATATCTTTATCTATCTCTCTGTATGTCTATCTATCTATCCATCCATCTATCTATCTATCTATATGTGTGTATATGCATATGTATGTATATGTGCATATATTTAAATATTTGCAAATTTATTTACTGTGGTCCTCCTGAGTAGAATCATTGTCTCAATCCTTTTTTTTTTTTCCTTTATGTTGTTTAGCGACAAGCATCAGTGGGTGGGAGATAAGAGGTTCCAGTAATAGTCCATATATGTGACATGTGTGTCTGCATATGTGTGTGTCTATTTGCCTATAGCATCTCATGCAGATCATTTACTAGGGCATGGAAGGAAGAATTGTGATGTCTGTTGATTAAGGGACCATCCATACCAAAGAAATCCAAGAATTTTAACAGTAAGAAAGTAATTGAGTACTGTAGTTATAGATGTTACCTAACCATCTCTAGAGTAAAACTGGAAATTTGGGGGAAGTATTTTCTTTGAGGCAAAAAAGGATTCTTCAATGAAATGATACCAACTGCTTATACATATTCCTGGGCAAATGGGACACAAATTGATATTTTTAGCAGTCAGCACACTTTTACTACTCCTACATGACTCAAGGAATGAATAAAAATAATAGACTTATGGACTAAGAGTCAGAATTAGTCAATCAATAAGCATTTATTATATATACTATGTTCTAGGCACTTGTAATGGTATTGAAATTTAAAGATTCCTTTGTATTAGAAAGTTAAGAAGTACTTAGCACCTAGTTCAAATTAAGCCTCTGATGTAACAGGAAGGGGCTGAAAAAGGAGGAGCAATATTGTATATAAGGAAAAGCCCCAGAAAGGGAGAGTCAGAACTCCTTGGGATAAGCTTCTTGGAGGCAGAAGCAGCTGCTGCCAGGGAGGCTGAAGAGGAAAGGCCCAGGCTGGAAAGAATGGTTTTGATTTTGGGAACCTGGATGAAGTAATTTTAATTCTGAGAACCAGCTGGAGCTTCTGCTGGGGAGCTACCAGCTTCTCCTGGGAGCTGCTGAAGACTGAGGAAGCATGACTGTGACACTGGTACTTTTTATGAACCTGTTTGTGGCTTTGTTAAGCCTTGACTTCCCAGTAACAGAGACTGTGAGGGATTTAGGGTGGACTGGACATTGTGAGCTTCAGTATGGAACAGGAACAGCACAGAGAGCTGGACAAGGAACTGAGAGCTATCTGCCTTTGAACCCAGGTAACAGTTTGGTGAATCCAAGTAGGAGCTGGGACCATGGAAGGAGATCCAGGGAATCTGAGAGACTACCCCAAGTCAAGCTGAAAGAAGACTTTACTTGGAATACTGTGTACTGACGGAGAAGATTGTAACTTATTTGTGACTGAGGGGTGGATGGCCTGTGTATTTTACACTATTCCTTAAGAGAGTGCTGAGTAGTGATTGATATTGTAACTTAGTGTGCCCCATGAGTGGAGAACTTTGACTATTGTATTTTGTGACCCTTAAGGAGGCTCATCCTTAAGGATGATTGAATTATTGAGTTGATTGAATGATTGAGTTACTAAGTGATTGATTGACTAAATGATTATACTTTGTTCAAAACTGTGTGACCTCTGTGGTGAAAACTATGTGGCCATTTTCTGTGATAAGTTGTTGTGAATGCTGTATTTTGATTATCTGTGATAAGTTGTAACATTGTAAATGCTGTACCTTGATTTGCTGTGTGTGCATGTTTTACTCTGATTTGTTATTGAATAAATAGTGTTCACTATACTATGTAATCAGAATCTTAAAAGCTGTTCATAGTAGCATTCTTCTGGAAAGCTGCTTGTGCTTGGCTTTACAGCACTCTGTTAAATTATATCAGATCTTTATGTGCCATTGTGAATCCTTTGTGCTTATGTTATTGTTACAGTTTCTGTGAAATGAAAGACTGTCCTGTACCTGGTATTCATGTTACCTTGAGGACTTGTGATTGTTCATCCTTCATTTTAGAAGAGGACCAATGACATCATGGGGCGCTATCTTGACTTGTCAGTCAATTGAATTTAAGTGAGGCAGAGCTACACAAAGTCATCAGCCTTGTTCTCTCTTCCTGAGTCATCCAGTGGCAGGATAAAAGTCAGGGCAATTCTGATGACCCAGGATGTAGCGAATGACTTTGGTGTCTTCCATGTCTGACCAAACTCTAAGTACCTGCTTCAGCTGCCTTCATGACCATTGGAAAGAATTGCTCTCATCTGCCCATTCCACCAGGGGAAGTCTTGGGGTAGGAATCCACCTAACTCACCTACCCGTTTGAGGTCTATTGGCTACCCTCAACCTGGTTTAGCCTGTTTGCCAAGATGGTTTTACTGAGGTGTGGCTGCTGTGCATGCTATATAGCTTGTTGGAGGCACAGGTGAAAAGTGGACAGGGAAGGTAGATGAGCAACCCTGAAATGGGTTCAGCAAACCCTCACACAAACAGTGCAAAACCTCTTTGAACACCTATACACTACACCCTGAGTACTTATAGTTACTGGGAACCTTCTTTCCTTCCAAGTGGAAAATATTTCCTGTATTTTATATTTAAATGCTCTTGTTTCTGAAATATAAATAAATAAATGTGTATATTTCTGTAACCATGGGTACATAGATAACCATTTGCTTTATTCTTTTTGAAGTTTGCTCCACACTTTTCCTTCTTTCCCTTCACAGCCCATAGTTTAACTAATGTCTAATATGATACTATGACCAATCATTCTAAAGAGGTCACCATAAACTGTTGAGGTTAGAGGTTTAGGGGCGCTCGAGACCCCAAAATACCAACACACTGGGTCCTGCCAAATGAATTCAACTCAAGCCTTCTCTCAGTCAAAGTAAAGCAAAGTTTATTAGAGATTCACAATATTGGCTAGACTCTTAAGGAGCCTCCGTATCTATGATGCTTGTATTAGACAAGCAGGCCAGAATCATCTGACACAGAGTGAGTCTGCTAGATCATTCTCTGGCACTCTCACATCTTATATACAGATGGTTGTGGGAGGAATCTAGGGGTAGTCTAGGGGAGGAGTTTGGGGAGGGTCTTCAGGAGGAGTCAAATGAGGTCAGACTCCAGTGATACCAGATTAAGGGTGGGAGGTAGCTGGAGGCTACCTGGAGATGAGACAATGGAGGGTTTGGGAGGATCAAGGGTGGGAGCTAGCTGGACAAAGGAGGGCTAGCCGAGTAACAGAGGTTTGCCCCCCCCCCCCCAACCCAGCCACCATGAAAGGCTTATGACCTCAGGCAAATGCCTCATCAAATGGGAAGATTCAATCAGAGTTCAAGAGGGTTCCCAGAGCTTGTACCTCATCATTCCAATCCCATCTTAAATTGACAGTTTGTACCCTCTTCCTGCAAAGCAAAATATTCCATGCATAGTCTGCTTGCTTCTTTGCATATGTTTCTCTGGTGCCTGACATAGGGCCCAACTCCTAATAATAAGTGGTCATTTATTGATTATCCCTTTTGCACTGAGGAACTGAAATCTGGAAAATTCCCTCTCCTAGGTCTGCTCTCTTTACTGAGCTTTCTCCGAGGTAGAATCAGCTGACAAGACATGGAGGCACTTTTCCCTTTACATGGAAGAAGAGAATTGCTATTTTAAAACAACAGCAACCACCAAGAAACAGTGGCTTCTGGAAATATATGAAACCTGCAAATAGAGCTGTTTCCAAGAAGAGAAACATTTTTTCTAAAAACTCATTTTCCATGATTTTTGTAAATCCTGTACTTTTAATTTAAAGAAAACTATATAAATTATATTTCCGCTCACATCCAGTTAATCATCACATCTAGCATCATGTAACATGGTTCACAGACAATAGTGGCAGGAAGACCTAAATTGATAGCTTTTCTGAACAAATAAAAGCTTTTCCAACTATTTAACACTATCCGTAAGCGGCCAGTTACTGAGCTACTATTTCCAACATTGTGGGTCTTGGAATGAGGGAAAAGTTTCCCACAAAGATTCCATCAAATAAGTCTCCAATCCAGACAAGTCTAGAGTCATCTATGACTGTACTTACATGCTGAATTTTGAAGGGAAACACCCCCCCACACACACACACCATTTTCACTAAGAAGACTCCTAAACGAACATTTCTTAGCTTATACAATATAGTGCTTTTTAAAATATCCAAAAATATTCTTTAATTATTCTTCATGTTTGGGCTCCAAGATTCACATTTGTATATTCTCAGGGTTATTTTTGTTGAAAAAACTGAGCTAAACTAAATCTTTAAATGTACATTTTCTCAAGGTTTTAATTTTTGCATCTTCCTTCTCCAAAGGCCAATCACCCATTTGACTGAGGTGGTAATAATTGAGTTCTGCAAACATATTTAAGCCAGGTCCTGATCTGGGTATTGCACGCTGGAGATACAATGATGAAAAATAACCCTGCTTCTGACCTCTTAGAGCTTACAATCTAGCAAAACACCAGGACTCACCCTTGGCAGAACTGTGAATTGGGTGCAAATTTATCTTGGTGTCCGGTCCCCACTCCAGGCTCTCCTTATAAATTCTTTTTTACTTTTCAGCATTCCTTCCCACACTACCTGCCCTTCTTGATACCCAAGAATTCTTCCATTTGCTAGACTCTTTTCCATAACTTGGGGAAAGCAATCATTAGAGGGGGAAAAAAAACTTAATTTTACTTTCCAGCTTTAAAATTCAATGATTCTGTGATAATCTTTTATAGGTCTACAGCACTCGATATTTCCAAGAGCTCTCCCATCCAAGTATTAACCAGGCCTGATCCTGCTTAGCTTCTGAGGTACCTGTTCAGAGCAGAATCAAGAACTCATTGGATTACCTCTTCTAAATATATCTACATTTTAAAAGAATGGACTGAATTGCAGAATATAGATGCTCAGTCAAAACCTATGTGATAACTTGTATGGTTGTGCTAGACATTACAAAAGGGGAGGGAGCTTCTAATGGACAGAAAGGTCGATAGTAGTGATAAAAACCCCAAAAAGGATCATCAATAAAACTTTTTAAAAATACAAGGCAGGGCGGCTAGGTGGTGCAGTGAGAAAAGTGCTGGCCTGGGAGTCAGGAGGACCGGAGTTCAGTTCCGGCCTCAGACACATAACACCCACACACACACACACACACAAAAAAACTAGCCGTGTAACCTTGGGCAAGTTACTTAACCCCAATTGCCCTCCAAAAGGCAAAAAACAAACAAATAAATAAAAATACAATGAAGAAAAACAAGAAAGTGCTAAAGGGGGTACAATTAGAGCAACTTGGTTACTACTTTCCAGATTCAAAATGCAACTATAATCATTAAAAACCATATACAACATGGCAACTAAGTTATTAAGTTGTTTATCTAATATAAAAGTAAAAAAAATCACTGCACTTGTTTAACGCCCAGCTGATTTAAATCTTATAACTGATTTTTTTTTTTTAAATCTTGTGATTACTTTCATCGACCTTTTTCAGTGACATCATATCAATAATGCATGTTATGGTAGTATCTAAATCCCAACATCATTAATATATTTATGTGGTTTTAAATTTTGTATTTAAATTCTTTCAGCAGTCTAGTTTTATTTTTACATGGCTAGTCTAAATTCCTAGTATAAATGGATTCACAGACCTTTGTTAATTCATAGAAGTATTCCCAGGTTCTTGGTGCTTCCATGTTTCTTGTACACAGTAATTATTCAACTGAATTCAACCAACATTAATTATACACCAACTACCTGGTCTCTTCCACCTTTCAGACAACCTTTTCTACCAGTAGGGAATCAGAGAGATGCCATTCCATTGCAGGGTAGAACATGTTCACACATAAGTAAAAATATAAAAAAAATTAATGCAAAGTAATCTGGGAGTGGAGGATCATTAAGTGTAGGAATCAGAAAGAAGACTTCTTGTAAGCAGGCATCCAGTGACCTAAATATAAAGTGAATTAGGAAGTTGCAAAGCACCATCCAGAGGGGAGATGGAAACTCCTTCAGGGCAAGGACTACCTTGATTTTGCATTTCTATTCCCATGCCTAGAACAATGTATAGTAAGTGTTAAACAAATTCTTACTGACTTATTTATCTAAGGTTACCCAGCCCATAAGTGGCAAAGCCAATTTTAACAAATCCTTACTGGCTGATTTATCTAAGGTTATCCAGCCCATAAGTGGCAAAGCCAATATCCTCTGACTCTACACTCAGAATCTTTCCACTAAGTCATGGGTAGCTTCAATTGCAAGCCAATAACTACAAGACTTAGTGGTCATGTAAGGTAAGGGGAGTGCCCATTAGCCTACCTTTGCCTTCACTGCCACTATCCCCCTTATTACAGGAAAGGTCTTGGGGAACTAGAATCTAGAGGTGAGGGTGGGGGAACAAGAATATTTCAAGGCATATAGCCAACATCACAAAAGAGAGGAAAGGGGACTCAGCACTGTTTGCCTGTATTGTCTTTGGTTTCTATAGAATTTATTTTGGATGGAGATCTCTCCAATAGGACAAGTTAGTGGTGGGAAATAAACTTCTCTGTGACAAAGTAATGCCCATTTATTGAAGAATGGCTGAATAAACTTTCATAAATGTTGTTTGATTCACCAACTCCTATAGAGAAATGGTTATCTTCTACTTATTTCTTAACTCCTTGACCACTCCCCCATGCCCTTCACTCCAGTGCTTTAAGCATAGTACTTGCTTAAGAGTTCAATCTAAAATCATTATAACCACAGAATTTTCTATTTAAATTAAAATTTAAATCTTAAAACCATTATAAACTCTTGCCTCTGCCAACCATAGATGCATACACTTGGGTATGTATTTTTTTTTTTTAGCATTCGGGGTTAAGTAACTTGCTTAAGGTTACATGGCCAGTTATTTCTGGGTGTGATGCTGAGTATCTGAGCCCAGATTTGATCCCCAGGTCATCCTGACACTGGAGCCGGTGCTCTTACTCACTGAGCCACCTGGCCGCCCCTAAGCAATCGGGATTAAGTAACTTGCTCAAGGTTAAACGGCCAGGTGTTTCTGGGTGGGTGCTAAGTGTTTGAGCCCGGGATTCGATCTCCAGGTCATCCCGATACTGGAGCTGGTGCTCTTACTCGCTGTGCTACCTGGCTGCCCCCACTTGGGTATGTATTAACAAATGTTTAACAATCAGAACTTCAGGGAGAAAATGAATTCTTGATACACTTTAAAATTTAATCTGCATCATTAACATTTTCTCCATCACTTTCTTAAGTTTCAACAATCAACAAAATAATAAGCTCTGATTTGTAGCATTTGCCCATTTCTGAGGTATGAATGCTCACATTGAAAAACTGGACAATTAGCATTCAAAGTGGTTCCAGAACACCCCTGCTTCTAGATCTGAACCTACAATCCTGTAACTTTGTGAGACAGGATTCAAATCCAGATTCCGAGTTCATCATTCTTTCAACAACAAACTGCTGCCTCTTACCTCCTACCTACTAGATCAGCTACTATCTTACAGATGAGGGAACTGTGTCCAAAAGAGGTAAAGTTACTTCCTAAAGATCAAAGTAGTAAATTAGTGGAAGATATTGTGAAAGATAGCAAAGGGTTAAGTTTCCACAAGCCCCTGAACGTAGCATAACTTAAAGGAAACAACACTAGCCTTCTTCTCATTTGTTGCCCCCAAACTTGTTGTATAGATATGCATAAGTAAGGGATTGAAGGATGTTTCCTTCTGATTGGGTAGAAGGGTCAAACGAATAATTATGATAATAAAGGATTGTCAACTGTAACTCTCATTGGCTGTTTCCAAATTTGGTGCATAATGAGGGATTGGAAAATGCTGTCCTCTTATAGGATACTAATCCATGAATAATTATCATGATGAAGGATTGAGATTGCTTTGCACTTATTAGCTAACTACTCTCAAAGAGATTGTGAGCCCACCTCACTGACCAATGGTGAGAGGTGGCAGGGTGGTAGGCCCGGTTACATTAGGATAACAGAAGCCTTCAAGTTTCTGCAATTTCTACTCCCTGGCTGACATGGCTTGAGCGAAAAGACCTCTGCCCTTTCTCATGAGAAGGAATAAAGGACTCTTTCTACATTCTGACCCAGACTCCAATTTTAAAAATCTGGTAGTGGTCTTTATCCCACACAAGATGAAACTCAAACCCAGGTCTCCTAATTCCCATGTCCAGGGCTCTTCCTACTGTTGACTGCTGTTTACAGGACATTTTCACTGACTTCCTACACATCTGGAATGTGTCTCTCTCCTTATCTCTGCCCCTTGGCTTCCTTCAAGTCCCAGATAAAATTCCATCTCCTCAGGAAGCCATTCCCAATCCTTAGTAATCTTAGTGCCTTCCCTCTGCTGAGTATTTCTAAGTTACATGATATATATAGTTTGTTTGGTCATTCTGCTCTCCTAAGAGAAAGGGGGTATCAGGCTAGAATTATATCTGCTCCATTAAATATTGTTAGGCTGGGGAAATAATTTTTAGATTTAAGCTACACTCCTGATTGCTGTTTCTTAATGGAGAAAGAGGGATCCAACCTCTGTATCCAAGACTTGACCCACTTCCCACCAAATGCCAGTTCCACAATAAACACTCATAGCAAATGCCAAATAAATCCATTTAAAACAGAAGTCAGAGGAAGGATGCATGGAAGAACATATGACAGACAACACAAAATTGGATGAATTCTCCCTTTTGGGAGTAAGATAGTCCCAGATCTCACCAAAAGGGAAAACTCCCCAAACTTTCTAGAATAGAATAGTAAACTGTGAATGGGATATGATCAAATTCCAATGCCTTCACACATCAGCTTTTTCCTTTTGTGGATCTGAAGAGAAGGTGGAATGGTGTATCTTCTCTCTCAATGCTGGAAGTCAAAAGAGCCGAATTCTCTTCTCTCCAGCTCTCACCAACTCCACCTGCTCCCGAGAGGCAGTTTTCTGAGTAATCAGTTCCATTTCTGAGAGTCCCATACAATGGGCCTTTTGAGTCTAGGCTTGCAAAGTTATTTGCATGTTGTTTCCCATATTAGATTGTGAGCTCTCTGAGGTCAGGGACTGGTTTTCACATTTCTTTATATCCCCTTAGCACAATACCTGGTACACAGCAAGTATTTAAGAAATATTTGTTTACTAACTAAATCAAAAAGAAAACATGGTGGGAAAAGTGGATGAGAGCTCTGTCATGAGAAAAAGGTGACGATTCTAAGATCTCAAGTGCATCTATACATCTGTGACATAAAATTGATCAAGTTCCATTAAGTGTAGACATTGATCAAAATGCAGCATGGTCTTTGCCTTGAAGAAAAATATAATCTTTGGAAGAATGACTCACATAGTGAGATGGCATGGAGTTATGGAAAACATACTTGACTTGGCGTCAGAAGAGGTCAGTATTCAAATCCTACTTCTGACATTTACTAGCTCTGTGACCCTGGGCTAATCGCAACCTCTTCTGAGCCTCAGGAAGCATTCTAAACCTATAATATATAGCCTAAGTGTCATCTGCCACAGTGGATGGAGTTCCCAAACCAAATGAAATCATTGACATGTAATGTACATTAAACCCTTATATAAAGACCTTTGGTGGTATCTTTTTGGTGATTTTTTTTTGGTAATCGAAAGCGTCCTTTCAACAAGTGGGAGGTTCTTGAGTGAAATGTGGAAAAGGATTCGATATATAGAAAAGAACCGATGGGTTCCAATTAATAATTAGCCTTTATATAGTTCTTTAGGGTTTGCAAAGCAATATGACTATTATCTCATACACTCTGCACAACAACCCTGTCAGGGAATTGTAATTATTATCCCCATTTTACCAATGAGGAAACTGAGGCCAAGAAAGTCACATAGCTCGTAAATGTCTAAAACCATGTTTGAACTCAGATAGTCCAGACTATTCTCACAAGTCTAAAGTTGAATCATGAAGCTTCCCCTGTGATGTCTAATTCTGGAGTCAGAGAGAATAAACTTAGTTGTCCTCTTTCCTTCAAATACTTGAAGGCAGCTCACAGATTCGGAGGTAGAAGGCACCTCAGCAGCTGTTTAGTACAATTCTCTTTAAGAAAAATGAGGCCCAGAAAGATTAAACTCAAGCTGAGATGATAAACGAAAGAGGTAGAATTTAACCTCAGATCTTTCGAGGACCCAGGGCCTTTTTTTCTCATTGTGCCATGCTACATCCACTCCACACCCAATCTTCTCATCTCTATGCTAAACACTGCCAACTTCCTCAACAAGTCTTCATATAATCTCTAGTTTTTCTACCATGCTAATTATCCTCTGCAGCTTATCATGATCAATAATTTGGTCATTTTAGTTATATTGATGTGACTGTAACTGAAAGAAATATTTTGATATCCTTCCAACTCACAGAAAGCCAGTCCAAATGCAATGATCTAATCAACCACAAACTATATACATAATATAGGATACTGTCACCATGACTAACTAACCTCTCAGTTGGGGAAAATGTGTTGGCAAGAAATAAAGTAAAGTCTCCAAGTCATAAACAATTGTCCACAAATTTGTGTCATGGAGGCTGTGTTCACAAAAAAAAAAAAGTAGAAATAGAAGCCCCTATACATGTAATTCAGCCATAAGTGATTTATACTTATGGGGTGGGGAATGGGCAAGGGATGAAATGGAGAAAGATATGTATTAAATCATAGTTTGGTTGCCTACAGTTATCCGAGTTTAATGAATAATTCTCTTTGCCCAACTATAAGTAGTCAGAATACAATTTATAGTTAACATTATGGTTTTTATTGTTACTAAATCATCTTTTAAATTTTTGTTTTTCACATTACCTTCATTTCTAAATGCTTCCAAACATGTCCATCCCTTCTCCCTCCCTTTCCCCCCTTTCCTTCTCCAAAGAGCCACCCTTTGTAACAAAGAAGAAAAAAAGTGCAAAGGGAAAAGCATTTTAGCAAAACTAAATAACCCATAAACTAAGGCTAACTTAACATATAATGCTTCACAGCCATAATCCATTACTTCTGCAAAGAGGAAAGAGTGACATTTTTTCCTCTCTTCTTCCAGGCCAAGCTTGACTATGATAATTATCCAGCATTAAGTTTCATATAACCAATTATTTTGATATCAGTATTCCCTCAATGATGCTGTATAACTACAAATCTTAGGACACCACAGTCTCTAAAGAAATAAAGTTATAGGTAACTTTAAAGGCAGCAAAGAGATTTATGGCAGCCATAACTGAACCATAACACATTTTCAGTAATGATCAATGTGCTCACACACATACACACACACACACACACACACAATCAAAAATGGTATATAGTATATGATCCAGGGACTATATAATTGGAAAGGATGTATGGACAGCTTAAGTGCTTTGTTACTCATGATATATACATATATAGATTTAATGTGTGTACACATGTCTATTGTACACAAATACATGAGGTAAACACCCCCATGTTGTATACATCTATGTTCATGCACATGTTTCTGTATGCATGAATTGTATAAGCATGTGTATGCATGGATATATGTATATGAAGTGCACATATACAAATACATGTTATATATCTACATTCTTGCACATATATATATAAATAAATATATATATGCATGACTATAGGGGGGGCGGCCAGGTATCACAGCGAGTAAGAGCACCGGCTCTAGTGTCAGACTGACCTGGAGATCGAATCCCAGGCTCAGACACTTAGCACCCACCCAGAAACACCTGGCCATGTAACCTTGAGCAACTTACTTAACCCCAATTGCTTAGGGGAGGCCAGGTGGCTCAGCAAGTAAGAGCACTGCCTCCAGGTGTCGGGATGACCTGGATCAAATCTGGGCTCACGTACTCAGCACCACACCCAGAAATAACTGGCTGTGTAACCTTGAGCAAATTACTTAACCCCGATTGCTTAAAAAAAAAAAAAAATATATATATATATATATATATATATGACTATATATAAGTTCATGTTTGTAGGCATGTATGCATGTATATATGCAGGCTAGCTAGGTGGCACAGGGGATAGACTGCCAGGCCTGGAGTCAGGAAAATTCATCTTTCTGAATTCAAAACTGGCCTCTGACACTTACTAGCTATAGGATCCTGGGTAAATAATGTAACCCTATTTGCCTCAGTTTCCTCATCTCTAAAGTGAACTGGAGAAAGAAATAGCAAACAACTAGAGCATCTTTGCCAAGAAAATTCCAAATGGGGTCACAGAGTAAGATATGACTGAAACAAATGAAAAAATGAATGTGTGTATGTGATTAAAACCCTAGAAGAAGCATAATGGGTAGACCCTCAATTAAGAATCTATGGGAAGGGGCAGCCAGGTAGCACAGTGAGTAGGAGCACTGGCCCCAGAGTCAGGATGACCTGGGATCGAATCCCGGGCTCAGACACTTAGCACCCACCCAGAAACACCTGGCCATGTAACCTTGAGCAAGTTACTTAACCCCAATTGCTTAGGGGCAGCCAGGTGGCTCAGCGAGTAAGAGCACTGGCCCCATTGTCGGGATGACCTGGGGGGTCAAATCCGGGCTCAGACACTTATCACCCACCCAGAAACACCTGCTGTGTAACCTTGTGCAAGTTACTTAATCCCAGTTTCTTAGGGGTGGCCAGGTGGCTCAGTGAGTAAAAGCACCAGCCTCAGAGTTGGGATGAGCTGGGATCGAATCTGGGCTCTGATACTTAGCACCACACCCAGAAATAACTGGCTGTGTAACCTTGAGCAAGTTACTTAACCCCAATTGCTTTAAAAAAAAAAAGAATCTATGGGAAAACATGAACAAAAATTGTACAGGATGAGTAGATATGAATGAATGTGATTGTAGCAGCAACCACATTGGCATACCCAGGATGGCCGCTAGCTATTATATACATATATATATATATATATATACACACACACACATATATTCACTTAACTCAGGGGAAAAAGTCACCACCCTGAACTCCAGAGAAAATACAAACCCAGTACAAGCAGAAAAAATACACACAGAAAAAATAACACAAATCAACAGACAGGGCTTCTGTCTAACCAAAGCCATACATATATAGTTAACGGAGAGAGAAGCACCAATATCAGACAGCTACCCAGAATCTCATCTGGCCAAATCACATTAACAATCTTCTAATAATTGAGCTCCAAAGCAAAAACCTCACCTCAGAGTATATATATCCTTCTTCAGAGCCAGAGGGCATCACAACCCTCAGTGACCCACTGTCTAATCACAAAGTCACAAAGGGTGTGGGTCTTCCTGAAAAACAAGCCTCCCCTAATCAATATTCTCTTATTGGACTCTGTGTGAAGCCTATCAATGTTTGGGGAAGATCTTCAACTTCCAGTAACATTACAGTGATGTGCACCAACAGTGTGATACCCATAGCAACAAGATCATAGACACACTGAAATATTATAGTATTGAGTTGGTACTCATGTTATAAATTGGCTTCCATTTTCTCTGACAATGAAATGATCCAATGGAATCTGAGGTCCATTCTAGCTCTATATCTTTGGATTAAAGAAGACAGAATAAGAAATAACTAATAGTGGGGCGGCTAGGTGGCACACTGAATAGAGCACCGGCCCTGCAGTCAGGAGGACCTAAGTTTAAATCCGGCCTCAGACACTTAACACTTACTAGCTGCGTGACCTTGGGCACATCACTTAACTCCAATTGCCCTGCCTTCCTCCCTCCAAAAAAGTAAAAAAACAAATTTAAAAAGCTCATATGAAGTTGAAACTCAAGAGAAAAAAGGAAATTTCATACCATGTGACAAAAACAAAATAAGTGGCATATGTGGTCTCTGTGCCACTCTCCACTGTTTATTATCTGGAAATATCTGGAAAACAAGAGAAGTGATATAGAACTGGAGAAGGATATCACATTCACACTCTATTGAGTTCTTCAGGAGAAGGTAGGAGGACCACTAGGCAGGCACATTGTAGAGAAGGTTCTTGTTCAAGTATGACTTGAAATGGCTTATGAACTTTTTCTAACTCTTTAGAGGTAGAATGGTAATGTGGATAATGAATTTGAACTTGAAATTAAGAAGATTTGGGTTAATTTCCTGCCTCCCATTATAGTGAGATGATGCAGAGGATGGGGGAAAGGAAAGGGAATTAAACATTTATGTAGTACCTACTGTGTGCCAGGCACTGTGCTAAGTGCTTTTTACAAATATTATCTTGTTTGAGCCTCACAACAAACCTGGTAGGTAGGTGTTATTATGATCTTCATTTTACAATTAAGGAAACTGAATCAAATCGAGATTAAGACTTGCCAAGGGTCACACAATTAGTAAGTCTCTGAGGTTGGTTTTGAAATTCCTTACACTAGGTCTAGTGGTCTATGCAATGTGCCACCCTGGATAGAGGATAGAGTGTTGGCTTGTAATGACCAGAATTTGCTTCAGCCACTTACTACCTGTGCGACCCTTGACAAATTACTTCTCTCAGCCAGTTTCCCCATTTGTAAAATGTGGTGAATAAGAGCACCTCACTCAAAGGGTTATTGTGAGGATCAAATGAGATAACATGTAAAATGTTTTGAAAATATTCTAAGCCCTAGCTATTATGACTACCAGGGCAGCGTGGTGGTGCATTGGCTAGAGCACCAGGTCTGGAGTCAGGAAGAATGGAGTTCGAATCTAACTTCTGACACTTACTAGCTGTGTGACCCTGGGCAAGCCACTTAACACTCTTTGCCTCAGTTGCCTCATCTATAACATGAGTTGGACAAGGAAATGGCAAGCCAGTCTAGAATCTTTGCTAAGAAAACCCTAAATGGAGTCATGAAAAGTCAGGCATGATGAACATTTCTACAAGCTATATTATATGACCCTCAGGTTAAACACAATTGCCCTCCAAAGTTTCTTGCAATTCTAAATATTCAATCCTGGGGCCGCTAGGTGGTGCAGTAAATAGAGCACTGGCCCTGGAGTCAGGAGGACCTGAGTTCAAATCCAGCCTTAGACATTTAACACTTGCTAGCTGTGTGAACTTGGGCAAGTCACTAAACCCCAATTGCCCTGCCCTCCCTCTCTCCACCAAAAAACAAAATAAATAAATATGTAATCCTTTGAAATTCTGATTTTGAAATTTTGCTCATTTCTTAAGTTACAGTATTCAACCATGTGAGCATCAAAGTTATGATGATTTAAAGGATTCAACTGACCTATTTAAAATCAGTCCTCACTTTTCATGAAATTCCTATAGTTTCTCTATCAAAAGTGGAAATAAATCAGTCTCTTCTAAATAGCCACAGTATAGCAGCCCCACTGAGAGCAAGAGGCTTCTTACAAGGTTGGAGTCTTCTTTGGCTTCCTCTTTGCTCTGACATTGAGGGGAAAGGTCGCCAACCAGTCCTGTCTGTCTCTGTGGTTACCAATTAGCAGCCCAAAGGGAGGCCTCAGTTGGCAAAAGAGAAATAGAAAGTAATCTGGGAGAGTCAGGTCAGTTTTGGCAATATAAAGAATGTTTCCTCTCCAAAAATAAATACATGAGAACCAGTTGTTCACACAAGATAGAACAAGCAATAACCCATATGTCTACAATTCATTGCAGAATGAAATGAAATATGAAGAACAGGTGGTGTTCTAACCAGAGATGGAAAACCTCAGCCTGGAGTCCACATGACCTTTGGGTCTGCAGTTGAGGACCTAGAGGACCACATGTGGACTCAAGGCCGCAGGTTCCCCATCCCTGTACCCATCAGTGAGGCCACACTGATGCTTAGTTTTAGCTAACAAATATTCATGGAGTACCTTGCCATGAGGACAGTACCATGTTAATGGCAGTAAAATAATACAAGTTGTAGAAGACACGTCCCTACCAGCAAGGGGCGGAATTCTGAGCCTTCTCCTCAAAAGGCAACATGCTATTCTTATGCCTTTCATGCCAAAGAAAGACTTTGAACATGAATAATAATATAGTGGTAGAGAATGACTTACTCATCAACACAAAACTAATAGGGGTCAGAGGTGGAATTTGAACTCTTTTCTCGACTTCATTCTGTCATTTTCTTAACTATACTATTCAGAGATCCCTTGTAGCTGGAGTAAAACCCCAGAAGCCTCAAGAGCAATAATCCTATGCTTTAAGGGCATGGAAATATCCATTTGGGAGGCAAAAGATTCAGATTCATCTTGCTGTTTCTGTCCCCAAAAATGTGGTGTGTCAATAATTTCTTCATGTCTACAAACAGGAAGTTGGACCAGATGATTTCTAATGTCCCTTTCAGATTTAAAATGCATTGCTCTGCTAATAAGAATGAGTGATTCATGAAGAAATGAGTATAAAAAAACATGCAGACATCATCATAAACTGATAGAACAAAAGGAGCAAAGTATAGTAATATAATTACTTATTTGGAAGAATGTACTTTCAAGAGTTACAAGGCATTGGAGGAGTTAATGATAGGTTAAGAGGTCTCCTGTGTGTGTGTGTGTGTGTGTGTGTGTGTGTGTGTGTGTCTGTCTGTCTGTCTGCCCCCTGGTAATTAAAGAAAGTCATACTGGGTCTGTTTTATCCAGAAGGGATATAAACTAGGTGAACTTTCTTCTAACCCTTTGATATAATATATAATTGTTCTTAACATATAGTTTTAACATCAAAAGAGCCAGTGCATTATTTAATAATCAATTCTCATTATGGCTCACTTAGCTTGAAATGTGAATGAGCCTGAACTGCATGTAATCTCTGGCTTTGAAAGGCTGTGGTTTGTTCCAGTCTGAAAGTTTATTCAAGTATTACTCCACCAACTGACTGATAGTGGTCTGCCAAAGCTGCTGTTTAGAAAGGAAGTCTTTTCTTCCACCCATCTTGTTTGTGTTTTGAAAATTGCTTCAATTTATGTCCTGTTTTCATTCCCACGCCCAACCCTTGCAAAGCAAACAGATTACAAGTGGTGTTGGTGGTCCCACTGGTAGTGGTCGTGGTGGTGGTACTGTGGGGGAGAAGATGGGGGTGGAGGAAGGAAAGAAAAATTTCCCTAGAGCAAAAAGAAATTTAAAAGAAGCCAAAATATAATTTGGAAGCAAACTCTTATGTGCCAAAACCAGATGGATGTTGCAACATCAAGGACATCAGTTCAATTTGTCAGAATAGACACAAACACCTAACAAGTTCCATTCACTGGCATTCCTAATGCCATCAGATATGTATAAGAATTCAAAAAAAAAAAACAACAATTGGGTACACTTTCACTATGTCCCCATAGAATGGAGTTTCCTTTGAGGAAAGGATATTTTGTTTGTCTTTGTATTCCCAGCATCCTGGCACTCAGTAGGGTGTGTGATTATTGTTTACTAAACTGAGAATTCACGTATGCCAAAAATTCCTGTGATACCAGTGGCAAAAGGTTTACACTTAAGTATATCAGAGTGAGCAAGGATGCCCTTATAGCCACAGCAATGGGCACTGATTTGTTTCCATTTTCTGTCACCTACTAGAATCTATGAACCCTTTAAAAAACACACCAGTTTTGACTATAGATAGACTATCTGATATGTACTTGGAATGACTATAGATGAACTAGCTGATGTATGCTTATTTTTTTCTGGAAGTGCCCAAAAGTCACCAGACAAATTTACACAGACAGTTTTATTGCTGCATTCCTCTGATCTACTTATAGCTAATAGTTGGGTTTTTCCCCTCCTTACTTTTGCTCCCTCACTCTTATCTGACCTCATTTGGACAAAAATCCCCCTTCCTCTATAGAGGCTTCAATTCTAATCCCCAAATCAATCCTAGATTTTATAAGTGCTTTTATAATTCATGCTTGTTTAGGTGAATATGATTCTATTTTAAAAAGTGACAACTTAGGGCGGCTAGGTGGTGGTGCAGTGAATAGAGCACCAGCCCTGGAGTGAGAAGGACCTGAGTTCAAATCTGGCCTCAGACACTTGACACACTTACTAGCCGTGTGACCTTGGGCAAGTCACTTAATCCTGATTGTCCTGCCTTCTGCCCTCCAAAAGAAAAAAGTGACAACTTATACTATACTTCATTCTGTTTAGACATGTCTTATTTTATTTAAACAAATATTTTTAGAGGAAAAAGTAACTCTACAAATAGCTGTTCTTCGCGATATTTCAATGTAAACAGAATAAAAAGAAAAAATTCATTACCTGAGATAACACATCTGTAACCACCATAAAGTTAGAAACCATAGCTATGTGAGAAATCAAGGGTTGAATTGCTGAAATATACATCCAACAATATTCCATGTGATTTTTAGTCAATGAAACCCAGGAAAATAATTTACATAAATTCAAATCATTGCTTAAATTGTCAGGTAGTTATTTCTTTCTCTTCTAGATCTGTAAAATTAAAATGCATTGGGTGGGAAGAATCATTCCCCATCTTACAACATAAGTATTTTTCTAAAATGGTTGGAACTTCTCTAAAAAATTTTCTAAATCTATTTTAAGTTAAAACAAATTCATTTCTCTCCAACTCCCACACCAAAGTCACACTCAAAATCTCCACTTCTAATGAATTGAGGCTCTTTGTAAACAAAGTTGGAAATTTCCCGATAGTTTCTACATATATAGTCTATTTCATCAGCAATATTTTATGTAAACCCATATAGACAGAAGAACTGAAACATGGAAGAAGTTACCCAATATGAACCTCAAGTTAACCTAATAATTTTTGGAAGAAAATCCACAGTTCCAATCTCTTCTGTTTCTTGAAGTTGAAACCATACAAGAGATAAAAGAAAATGCTTCAGTTCTTTCTTTATTTGCATTTCCATTCCCATTTGTTAAGCGGTGTAATGTAGTGGATAGAGAAATGAACTTGGAGTCAGGAAGACCTGGGTTCAAATCCTTCCTTTTTCTTTATCTTAAAAATGGGAATAATAGTAATAACTATTTAATAGTTATTGGGAGGATAAAATTAAATAATGAAAATCTTAAAGTGCTACAAAAATATTAGTATTATTATTAATTTTAAAAAGCTAATGTTATTATAGTGCTTAAAACTTAGTTAGAATAGAAGATGTCTTCTGAAGCAATTAGTTGGTTTTAATAGATATGATTTGATTGAAACTTTAGTGAAAAACAAAGTGAAAATTCTTTCAAGGCAATTTATGAAGATACATCAAGGTTCTGTCAATTGAGTTTCAATGTGCCTTCAGGTGAATGAAATGCTGTCACACTATGTAAGCAGCTCACAAAAAAAAAATGCTGGCTATTGGGGAAGAAACTAGACAGTTTGTGTCCTTTAAACTATACAGTTTGCGTTCTGAGCAAAGTATTCTATTTGTTTATTTTACAGTGAAACTCAAGCAGTACAGATTTGATCCCAAAGTAAGAGCTGTTTCTTCTCTCTTCCCTGGGGAGCACTGGCAAAACACAAGCCGAGAGGCCCGTGAAAAGACATTAAAAGCAAAAGATGAAAGGAAATGACAACTCAGTGTAGTTTTAAAGCTAAAGAAGAAATAATAACCATCCTCATTGTATAAACCATAAGTTCCCCAAATGGGTGATACTGCCCCATGAGGGGTGCTGGAATAATCCAGGGAGACAGTAGTAGCCTCAGATGCAATTGGGGGTCAATGAATAAAAATAAAGGGGCAGTGGAAGCATGAGGAAAGAAGAGAAGAAAAATTTCAAAAACCATTCATACATGTTTCATCTGTTGTGTAACAAAATTATTAAAGTCATAGTGATTATACTATTTTCCAAATAAACACACAAAATGCAAGTCATAGCTGATAAGTGGTCAAGTCCACTGATAGGTCTTAACAAGCAAGTGTTGGCAGGCAAACCTGTCACCCATTGTCAGGAAGTCTAACATGCATTAACAGAAACATGTGTGTGTCATGACTTGTTTACAATACAATTCAATAGAGAATTCAATTCCAATTCCCAAATCAGTCCTAGATTTTTTTTCATAATTTGTAATTGGAATGACAGTTACTTGATGCAATACAGCATCATCAAAATTTCAATGCAAGAAAAAAAACACAAATAGCAGAGGAAGAGCTGATTACCCATATTCTCTGAAATCATGTTTCTATATTCTATTATTAAGGAGTCTCAAAAATGGGCAGGAATGTTTTTAGCTGCAAGATCTCAGGAACAGGCTGATTTCTCTCTTGATAAAAGTCAAGTCCTGTGAGAAGTTCCACATCACGCACCCGAGCAGCATGAGCCTGAAATCTTTCTTCGACCCAAAGAGACTCTGATCTATTTGTCTGGAGAACAAAAAGCATGTATTAATGGGTTAAGATTTTGTTCTTGACCTATTCAAATGCCTTGCTATGCTGTGGTTAGGGCCCTGCATTATTGATCACTATGTAATTTGGGAGTAAATTCTGAAAGGTTGGGAGTTGGAAAGCGGGAAAAGCTGAATATGGACCAAGTATTGTGGACTGTGTATATTGGCTGGGGATAAACCAAGCTAATCCTTAGATTAGTCATAGAATGAAGAATCATTTAGTCATAGCAATTTAGGAACCTAAGGCATAGAAAGGATAATATTTATATTGGTAGTTTCCATGTGGGGGGAAAAAAATCACATATCCTTTAAACACTAGTGTATTATTTTATTAAGGAACAGGTAATATTTTATATAAAGTTCCCTATCAATTCTTTTCTGATCCCTTTCATGGGCTTGGACCTTAATTTTGTGAAATTAGAAAGGCAGCAAGTATGCTGTAATGATAGAAATTCTGGGTTTATAGTCAGGGAAGATCTGGGCTTAAATGCCATCAATGACATCTAATAATTGTGTTACCAAGAGGAAGTCAATTTCTCCATTTGTAAAATGGTGATACCACCAGCTCAGGAGATTGTTATGAGGCTCATATGAACTAATATATAGAAAGCACTTTGCAAAACCTAAAACATTATAGAAATTTCAGCTATTATTATATATTTGACAGATGTTTTATTTGCAACAAATGGTCTAACAGCCTAAGACCTTGTCTGGGTCTAATGTTCTGCATAGTAGCATATACAATGTTGTTATTCAGTTTACTTTCTTGGGGCCTTTTTTTGTATTTTTTTGAACATCTGCTATGTTTCTTGTACAGTACAAAATGATACATGATAAGTCAATCAATAAGCATTCATGAATAGAAGCTCCCGCTATGTATATGGCATAGTGCTAAGTCCTGGGGATTGAAAGAAAGGTAAAAGTCCATATTTTAAAGGAACTCACATGCTAATAGGGGAGACAATATGAAAATAACTATTACAAACAAGGTATGTACAGGATAAATTGAATTAGAGAGGTACAAAACAGTATGGTGGGAGGTCCAAGGGAGGAAAGGTTTTTATTAGCATGGGGAATAGGGAAGACATGCTGGGGAAGGGAATATTTGAGTCAGGAAAGAAACAATGAATTGGATGTTAGTAGGTAAAGAGAGGATGGAGGGGCATACAGAACTGGAAAAGCAAAGTCATTGGATGTATTTTTATGTATATGTGGCTCCTCGGCTCCTTATACATATTGTTTCATTCTTTTTATTTGTATCCCTTGAACCTAGACAGTGCATCTCAATAAACACTTATAGAGTAACTGACTGACTGGTCCTATGAAGGTCTGGTACGGAACACTGCATAGGTGAAACTCATATTGTATTTGATGAATGAATAAATAAGAATTAAGATGGAAGTCAATATAATTTTTGCCACCCATATGGAATGCTATACAGAATGGGGTCTGTTCCACACGACAAGACAGATACTCAAATACGCTATAAAAGTTCATCAATTACCATCTTATTTCCAGATTCAATGCTCATTTTGGTCTTCTTCCACATTTAACATTGTTAATGTGGTGCAGTAGAATAAGCCTTGGCTTTAGAGCTGGAAGGCCTGGGTTTGAAGACCAGATCTCCTACTCTGACCTTGGAAAATCATTCAGCTTCTCAGATCCCTAGTTCCTTCATCTGTAAAATGATGGGATTGGCCTATATGACCACTAAGACCCCATCTAGCTCTTCCAGTCTATAATCACTCCTTTCCCAGATACCCTGGCCTACATCATCTCTGCCCATGTAAGGGTTATGGGATTTAAAGATCTTCCATGCCCCGTTGGACTTGCTGACGTAGCAGGAAGGGGCGGAGCAAGAGGAAGCGGAAGCCAAGCTAGCGTTCCTTCGGTGGCTGGCGGTGGTGGTGACGGCGGCAGCAGCAGAGGCAGTGGCAGCGCGAAGCCCTTTTTTGAGTTAGAACTGCTAAGGACTTTCTGCTAAGGACTCCTGCTGAGGACTGCCAGGGGCCGGAGCTGCTGGGAGTGCGCTTCCAGGACGCTGGGTGGTTGCTGTGCGTGGGGAGAGGAGGACCTTTGCCTGAGGTAGCCTGTTCTGTTTTAAAGGCTTGAAAATGTGGGTGCTTTCTACTTTATCTACCTGTGCCAATGTCATAACTACTCCGATGGCTTTCACTTTCTGGTTTTGGGACTCAGTCTTTTGGTATCTTAATAAATTTTCTAGTTTATTTCCTCATATGGCAAACATGACGTATTTTCTAATGGATAATTATATCAGCATATTTGTAATCTCTATAGGCATTGTGAATATGGCATTGCTGATACAGCCCACTCATTCTTTTTTTTTAAATTCTTTAATTTATTAATTTGTTTGTTTCTTTTAGTTTACAGGACTGCCCACTCATTCTTAATTAAACCTCTTAAATCATAAAATACTATACAAATGTGACATGCAATCTGGCTTCTGTCCCCATCACTCTACTGAAATTACTCTCTTGACTGTTACTAGTGACTTCTCAATTGCTAAATCTATTTTTTCCCTCAGTATTCATCTTCCTTAAATTCTCATTTGCATTTTATGAAACCACAGAATCTCAAGTGTTAGAAAGTTAATTTAAACCAGTGCTGCCTGGAACAAAGATGTCCTGACAAATATTAGTACAATTCTATTCTCCCTTGACTTCCATGAGCCTTCCAAACTCTCTGACGACTCCTTCTCTGTCTCCTTTTCATATACCCCAAATAAACACATTTCCCAGGAGTCTATACTTGGTTCTCACTACATCATATCCCTTGGAGATGTTATTCAATCTTGTGTTTTAAGTGATTACCTTGATTTGGATGACTCTTAGACCTGTATTTCAAGCTTTAACTTCTCTCCTGAGCTATTTCCATATTTCCAACTTCCTGAAGGCCATTCATATCTAAATATTTCAATGGCATCCAAAAACCATGTTTAAAAATCACCTTCTTCCGCAAACTAGTTTCTAGACATGATTTTCTTATTTCTAAGATGCAAAACCTGAGATACATTTGATTCTCTCTCATCTTCCAATCAATCATCATTTTATTGACTTTACCTTGATAAACTCTCTAAACTGTTTCCTTTCCACCATCATGACTCTAGTTTAGGACCTTTAGATTTGATTGTTGCAATTGGCTATTATATTTTATTATTTATATTATATATTATTTTATATATAATATATAGGTTATCTAGGTTATTTATATGTTATGCAAACTGCTCAGTTAGGTTTCAGGCCCTCTTTGCTCTAACCTACCTTATTCTATTCATGCCAGGTTAGTATTCTTAAAATGCAGTTTAATCATGTCATTTTTCCCTACTACAAAACCTTCAATGGCTCTTCATTATTTGTTTCATTAAATATAAATTCATTAGCCTTACTTTCAAGGCACTCCATGATATGGACCCTATGTATACTCTACATATTAACCATATAGGACTACTTCTCCCTTGGGCATATTCTCTGCTCTTCTATGATCGCAGCTATCTCTACTAATTCCACTCCCTTAGACAGTAATGCCATCTTGGACTCATCTCTACCCATAGAAATTCTATATATTCTTTAAGACCACAGTTAAGTCCATTTGGAACTGGATGTATGACTGGACCCAAAGAACAGTTATTAATGAATCCATAGCAAACTAGTATGGATCTATCATAGATCTATCTTTGGCACTGTCTTGGTCAACATTTTTATCAATGACCTGGATGAAGATGGGGTACATATCAAATTTGGAAGTGATTCTCCCCAAAGCTATGAGGAATATACTCTTAAAAAACAAACTCAGTATCCAAAAAGATATTGACAATATATTCAATATATGTGCCAGTGATTTTTGAGTACAATTTTTTGAAATGTCTACAAACTATTAATCTTTCTGGTTTCTTGATCCTAAGTCTTATTTTTAAACATTTTCACCATCGACCCCTGTCCTATTTTCTAATTAAAATGCCTAAACATTGATGGGAAAATTAATTAAATTTATAGGCTACTGTCAACCTCATAACATGCAGTGGTGTACAAAATACTGGGACAAAATAAAATAACTGAATTTATTGATATACAATAAAACTTTTAATTTTTACATTAAAACGAAAAGGTATCGGCAGATGAAAGCTTAATAAGATAAACATATGATGTAATATCCTTGAAAGCAGGAGCTGTTTAGATTTTGTATGAAATACAATGCCAGGCATAGATTAAGTGTTTAAACAATGCTCACTGATTAAATAATAAGAATAAATGTGAAGTACTATTCTTAGGTTCAAAAAAAATGATTGCACAAGAATAGGATAGAGAAGGAATGGCTAATTTGTGTGGGAAAACCTAGGTTTTTTAGTAAACTGAAAGAACAATATGCAGCAGCAATGTAGGTCTTTTTTTTGGGGGGGGGGGTTCCAAGAAAAAGTCAGTGTGACCTTAGTCTGCATGAACAGGGCCACAATGAGAGGCATGGCAGCCCACTGTACTCTACACTGTATCTGAAGTAATACGTTCAGTTCTGCGTGCCACGTTGAAGAACATTGACTCACCACAATGAGTTCAGGAGAGTAATTGGAATGCTTAGAGAACAGGACATTATGCCATACAATGATCAGATGAAAGAATTTAAGAAGTTTATTTAGCTTGAAGAAGAAAAGGCTTGGGAGAGCAGGATTTTGTTGCCACCTTATATTACTTTTATGGGCTATCATAGGGGAGAGAAATTAGTTCATCTTAACTTAGGAAAGAACCAGAGGTGAAAGTTACAAAGAGGTAGGTTTTGGCTTGATGTCAGAAGAGATGTTTCCCATCACTTGGAGGTCTTCAAGCGCTGGATGGCCACCAGGGGATTTTTAAAGGGGATTTCTATCCATGTACTTGAGTTATATGCAATACGATGACAATTTGAAAAACAACTAATTTCCTATTTTAGGAATCTGAAAGCAATGTGCAGGATAAATAAGGAAAACAGGATAGAGACATGATGTAGAAAGACCAGTTAGGATGCTATGTCAATAGTCCAGGCAAGAAGTAATAATTGTCAGGGCAGCTAGGTGGCACAGTGAGTAAGAGCGCCGGCCCCGGAGTCGGGAGGATCGATCACTTCCAGCCGCAGATACTTAACACCCACACAAAAAATCTGGCCTTGGGCAAGTTACCTAAGCCCAATTGCTTAAAAAAAAAAAAAGGAGAAGTAATAATTGCCTGACCAAAGGTGGTAGACTTTCTCCAATAACTTCTCTGATTGGTTCCTTCTTTCTTTCATTCTTTTTCTTTGTTTCTTTCCTTCCTTTTTTCTTTTCTTGCATACTCCCTAGCACCATCTTCTTCAAGGGTCAGTCCTGAGGTATCTGCTCTTCATTACCCTCTATGCCTTTGAGAACTCATCAGCCTTCAGGATTATAACTATCACATCTATTCAGTTCCACATCAAAATCTCTATCTTCCAGCTCCATAATTTCTCCTGAGATACCCTTGCATTTTTCTTTCATTTTACATCTTTTTCTCCAGCTCCTATAGCAAAGGTGACTCTTTCAACCAAATTTAACCCTTGATCCTTGATTTCATCCTCTTACATCTCCCCAAGGAACTTTACCTATCTATTTTGTCTGTCTGTCTGTCTGTCTATCTATCTATCTAGTATCATCTGATACTGCCACTACCCAGGTACAGGCCCTCATCACCTCATGGTGGTGGCTGGTCTTCTGCCATATATCCTCCGCCACTCTAATACATCCTGAACTCAGCTTTTAATTGATCTTTCTAAAGCACAGGTCTGACCATCTCTCTCCCTCCC
>NW_027187391.1:14836981-14884590 GCF_028583685.1 Petaurus breviceps papuanus
GGCACACACTCCAGCAGCTCCCTATTACCTCCAAAATCAAAAATAAAATCCTGTTACTACTTTTAAAGCCCTTTATAATCTAGCTCTCCACATACCCTGTGGAGAGAGGAAGAGCGAGAGCACAAAAATCTTACTGCAGTTTTAAGATATTAAAGCTTTCTCTTCTTTCTCCCTCTTCCCCCCCCCCTCCCCTTCTCTTTTTCCTGCCTCAGCGTCTTAGACCTTATGGACACCTTTATGTCCCTCCCTGTCACTCCCTGATAATGGGCGAGAAGTTCATGTCTCCCCATTCTTAAAAAAAACACACCCTCTATTTGGTCTTGTCATCCCCTCAGGCTATTGTCTTATATCTATTCTCTCCTCCACTATCAAACTCCTAGAAAGAATTGTCTACAATTCTCATTCATTTTCCCATCCTTTATGATTTGTTTTCCAAACCAATTGCTCAAATGTAACTGTCCTTTCAAAGATTACTGATGATGATCTCTCTCTCTTTTTTTTTTTTTTTGCTTTTTTGGAGGGGCAATTGGGGTTAAGTGACTTGCCCAAGATCATACTGCTAGTTTTGTGTTAAGAGTCTGAGGCCGAATTTGAAGTCAGGTCCTCCTGACTCCAGGGCCAGTGTTCTATCCACTGTACCACTTACCTACCTCTCTAACTTATCTTTCTAACTTTATTTCATGTTATTCTCCATCATATGATCTACATTACAAACAAAATGTACTCCAGTCATGTTGTTTCTTGAACCTGGCATTCCATAGTCCCTTCTTCAGGCTGGTATCTCCCATGCCCAGAACCATACTTCCTCTCTGTCTCAAAATCCTTCTCTTTCTTTAAGGTTCAACTCTTAATCTATATTCTCCACAAAGCTTTCCTTCTCCAGTCCCTTCAACAATTACTCATCTCTCCTTCCTCTAATAACTTGTATAATGTATGTGTAAGCTGTATCCTTCTACTAGAAATATAAGTCCTAATGGGTAAAATTTTATATTTTGGGGGGGTTTAAAATTTTTTTTATCTTTGTATCAACACTCTCTAGCATAGTGCTTTACAAATAGATGTAGAGCAAATATTTGTTTGCTTGAATCAGATGTGTATATAAAAACATTTAAATTTTGATGACAAATTCTAAGGAAAAGCTCAAAAATCAAAATCAATATTCAGCTCAATTCCTGAAAGCTCCATGCAAACAAATCTTTGTTGGTTAGAACTGCACCACTCCTGCAGAAGTGTATGTGCCTTCTTAATTATGTTAGATATTCAAATGAATGTTAAATTTGGTGAAAAAGAATTTAGAATACATTTCTCTTCAATTTGCTCCACATTTTAAAAGCCAAGCATCCCAGGCACTTAGCACCCACCCAGAAACAGCTGGCCGTGTAACCCTGAGCAAGTTACTTAACCCCAATTGCTTAGGGGCGGGCAGGTGGCTTAGCGAGTAAGAGCACCGGCTCCAGTGTCGGGATGACCTAGATCAAGTCTGGGCTCAGATACTCAGCACCACACCCAGAAATAACTGGTCATGTAACCTTGAGCAAGTTACTTAACCTCAATTGCTTAAAAAAAAAAAAAAGCCAAGCATCCTAGATGCTGATGATACAGGACAAAAAAAAAAAAGAGAGAGAGAGAGAGAAAGAAAAGATAGGCCCAACTCTTAAGAAGTTTACATTCAAGGAAAGATCTATACAAATAGCTATAATGAGATTTGAAATTTGATCAAGTACAACAGATGGGTAAAAAACAGTAATGAATGAATCAAGGAAAAGGTGATCAATTCCAGTTGGGAAAATAGGAAAGAATTTAAAGGATTTGGGCTGATAAGGATGTCAATAGATAAATACACAGAAAGATTCCATTCCAATCACAGTGAATTAAGATTATATAACTATATAGAATTAGAAACTGAGGCAAAAAAAAGGCGAGTTGAGAAACCAGGAAAATTTCAACTTGGCCAGAACATGAGAGTTTGTGGCATGAAATGTTATGAAATAAAACTAGAAAGAAATGTTGTGACCAGATATTTGAGGACTTTAGATTCCAGGCCAAGGAGTTTTCATTTTACTTGATAGACAATGTAAAGCCACTGAAGATTACTGATCAAGAAGAATGATATGCTCAAACTAGTGCATAGGAAAGTGTATTTTGGCCATTGTATGAAGGACAAATTGTAGAAAAGAAACAATAGGTCAGTTGGTTAGTCTAAAAAAAACAAAGCATGGGCTAGGGAATCAAGGACAGTGTGTTACCAGAGACGGCAATTGAGACAATGGCATGATGAACAGTGAGAACCTTCCTGCTGAAGAATAAATTGATAGGATGGCATGTCAAAGAGAAGAATGGAAAGCGAGGAAAGAAGCCCAGATGTTATCATAGGACATTAGTCCTATAGCCCAAAACAAACCCCAAGAGAAAAAGCAATGTGTAATAAATATGCTGTCGTTAATCTCAGAAAGGTAAGGAACTGGAAAACAGTGGGCAACCCTGGGGTAGTCTCCGATTCCTCCTGGTGCCTTAATTATGAGTTCTCTGGGAATGCAGATGAGGTCTCCTGAGAATGCTATGAGCATTTGGTCAACCAGCAGCCTAGGAAGCATTTCTCTACACCTTACTGTGTCAGAATATATACTATGAAAGGGTGGAGTCTATAGAGGCCTACCAAGCTACTTTATTTACTCAAATTCTCCATTTCCAACCAAAAATGGGCAATTTTCTGCATATACTGCTAGACAGAGGGTCCCAAGGGAAACCTGGCCCCTCTGAAGAGACTAATGGATTACTTGGTCCTTCTGATACTGCCATTACTCAGGTACAGGCCCTCATCATCTCATACCTGGACTACTGCAATAGCCTGCTGGCTGGTCTTCTGCCACATGTCCTCCCTTATCTAGTACAGCCTCCTCTCTCTCTCTTTCTCTCTCTCTCTCTCTCTCTCTCTCTCTCTCTCTCTCTCTCTCTCTCCCACTCACTCAGTAAACTCTAGTAGCTCCCTATTACCCAGGATCAAAAATTGGTCCTTCATAACCTAGCCCCTTTCTACCTTTTCTGTCTTCTCACACTTTATTTCCCTCCACATACTCTTAAAACTCACAGATACTGGCCCCCTGCCTGTTCCTCACACAAGACACTGCATCTAACCATTTTTACTGACTATCCCCCATGATGAGCATGCTCTCTCTCTTTTCCTCTGTCTCCTGGCTTCCCACAAGTGTCAGCTAAAATCCTACCGCCTACAATAAGCCCATTCCTAGTGCCTTTCTCTTGAGATTATCTCCAAAATACACATGTTATATATAACATATGTATACACACATATATTCATGTATAATCTATACATTCTAATGGAGGAGACAACATATAAAATAATTATGTATAAGCTATCTAATATCCATCTATCTATATCATATAAAAACATATGTATATGTTGTCTAATCCATTACAATGTAAACGTCTTGAGGGTAGGGACTGTTTCGGTTGCTTTTTATTTTTAACCTTTCTCTGTATCCCCAGCACTTAGCACAGTGCTTGGAACATACTAAATATGTATAAGTAAGTGAAAATTGACTGAATGACTACATTGAAATTACCCTCCAAGAAACTGGGCTCTTAGTTTTCCTCTTATTCTGACTAGACTGTACCTACTGTAAAAAGATCATATTTCTTCCATATCAATTTCTATTGCATTGAATCTACAATGTAACTGATTTTGTTTTCTATTACTTTTATAATTATGGCTACAACCACCTGACTTGAGTTTTTTGTTTTGGGGTTTTTGCTTTTTGGAGGGGGGAGGACAGGGCAATCGGGGTTAGGTGACTTGCCTAAGATCATACAGCTAGTAAGTGTATAAAGTGTCTGAGGATGGATTTGAACTTAGGTCCTCCTGACTCCAGGGTCGGTGTTCTATTCACTGTGCCACCTAGCAGCCCCAACTTAACTTGAGTTTAAACTCAAGAATCTAGCTGGGTCTGCATCCACTGGCTTAGTTGAGCTCTGAAATCCAGCTAAGCTAACTTAAATGAAAGGTTGTCATCTCTCATGCCAGTATCCCCTAGGATACTTCATGGATATCTGTTTATTCCCACAAAATTATCATCCCCAAAGGGCATATTGTCCATCTTTACCTGTCCTTGGGTCTTATCTCCCTAACAAACCCTTCTAGGCACTAGGGAATCTGCTAACTCAAATGTACAAGCTGCTGATGGGTCCCATAATAACGTTCCTTAATTGTCTGAGAGGGCTGATCACTAGCCCCACAAAGTTGTGCTAGCTTTCTTTAAAATAACCAATCAGGTTATTCCCACTGTCATAATGCTGTCTAATTGTCTTCCTCACCTACCCAAATCTGCACTCCCCCAAATCATGGCTGGTGAGTCATTCCTTAAGGTCTTTGGTCATTGAGAGAGGCCATTAATCTAATTTATTGGCTACTGCTAACCTGACTAATACATTGATTATGCTAGATCATTGTCTCTCAATTTACCTTAATTTTCAAATGTAACATCACTATAGGAGCAATAAAATTATGTAAGCCAGTACTATCTACACTCTGGTTATCTTTCATTCTACTCTCAAACACCACCCTGGGCTTGGGAGAAAGTTTAAATGATCAGGGAGTGACAAGTCCCTCTCTCCTTCTGTTAAAAGGGGTCCCAAAGGGCAAACTGGAGTATTAGGACTAAGGTTTACTTCAAAAGGCAGTTGAAAACTGCCTGTCAAACATAAGATTACAAGGGTCCCTAAGGAAACCTACCAACTCTGAAGAGGTGGCTGACCGTCCCTGCATTATGCATTATTCCCTTATCAGAAACTGCAGGTATTAGATCAGGCATATCCCAACTTCCAGTGTCCTCTGCATACAGGGAGCCTTGACCATCAAAACCAGCCAAGAGAGTAGCACAACATAGAGCACACAGGCTGAAAAATCTACTTACAGGACAACTTTCTATGTTGGTAGATCGATGAGGAATGATAAAAGGCAAGACATCCAAGGACCCAGAGCAGCTCTGTGGAGTATAAGTCTGGTCTTTGCAGCTAGTCAGCACCACGAAATAATGAGTTGGGATGGGAATGTCAGTCTTGTCTATAAACCTTTAAAAAAAATTTTGATTAACATCAATGTCATGAATTCCTTCGACTTCCAAGCACAGTAATGATGGAATCCTAATAAAGCTGCCCCCAGCCCCAATATTCTAACTTTATTATAGGCCTGGCCCTACCAAACAGCAGGCCCACTGTACCTACTTAACTCCGCCCCCACCAGCCAATATCCCAAACTTCTTTGTATATGCCTCACTGCTTACTGGAACAACAGGTGTGTCCCTGAACTCTTAGTTCCCACAGGAACAGCAGGTGTGTCCATGTAATGGGAACCCAGCTACTGCCTCTACCTGGTCACTGCCCCCAGACCCATTCTCACAGAAACAGGTGTGTTCTTGTATTCAATACAATCACATCATCCATCTAGCCCAAGACAGGGCCACAATACCTGTCTGTCTTGACCAGATAAGACCACAATAGCTAGCCAGTTGGAGGGCAGAATGACCTGAATGTTTAACCACTGAACCATAGATGGGACCCCTTCTCCATTGCCTAATCCCTTAACAAACTCCTCCTGCCTTTTTAACATTAATGATATTCCTCTATTCTATGTAAATTTCCTCTATGTAATTGCATCTTTACCCTATAACAATCTGTCTTGCTTTCTCTAAAGTTGCCGGTTCCTCTTGAAATTTAGCCTGCTTCATGAGAGGCGTCAATCTCAATAAATGCCTATACTTGGATTAGACGTGGTCTGACTCTGAATTCTTTGAGACAGTTCCACCATAACACGTCATGAAACCACAACAGTTTTGGGGTGGGCAGAGCCCCCACCTCAACAGTTTTTGGCATCCCTGGGTTTAAACCACAACAGCAGCAGATTGGTAAAGAAGGTTGGGGCAGCAAGGGGGCATAGTGCACAGAGCACTAGGCCTGGGGTTAGAAGACCTGAGTTAAAATCCAGCCCCAGACACTTATTATTCTATGTGACCTTGAGTAAGTCATTTAACCCTGTTTGCCTTCGTTTTCTTATCTCTAAAATGAGCTGGAGAAGGAAATGGCAAACACTCCAGTATCTTTGTCAAGAAAATTCCATATGGGGTCGCAAAGAAGTCTGACACCACTGAAAGGAATGAACAAAAAAAAAAACCATGCTCTGGACGTGTAGTATCTAACCACTTTTCTAGACTTGAACTTAGTCATACTCGGAGATTTCAGTAGAATCCCTGGCTATAAAGTTCTGCATTTGATGTAATAAATGCACTGATAAAAGACAGAGCGGTCTGCTGCAAAAAATATCTGACTGGAAAGCACAACACCTGAATTGCATGAGCATTGGAAAGTCTCTTTTCTGTTTTGTGCCACAATTTCCTAATCATTAAAATGGGGCTACCACCTACTTTACCTAATTCACAATAGTGCTATTAAGCTAACTCAGAGGTGAGGAACCTGTGGTCTCAAGGCCACAAGTGGCCCTCTAGGTCCTCAAGTGACTTTATCCAAACTTCACAGGTTCCCCACCCCTGGGCTAACTGATGAGAAATAGTATGGCATTCCAGACAAAGTTCTGGGAATAGAGTAAGGAAAGCTTGGATTTAAATGATACCTCTAATACTTTAGAGCTGGGTGACCCAGGACACAGATAGAAGTTGCAATATCTATATAAGGTCCTCACACTGATGATTATTTGGATTGCACCTATGTGGTTCTTTTTGGACTGGACCAATGATTTCATTAGATGGGGAAATTTTGATGAGGAAATTTCCTTTACACATGCATGTTGGCACCTAATTTTCAATTTATGGTCTCACAGGGGACAAGAGTATAGAATACTGTATTTAATGCCAGACTTTTTCAATGTGTTGGTTAATCTTGTTGAACTCTTTTCTAACCAGGTCAATCCCCTCATTTAACAGATGAAGACACTGAGGGCCTGAGGAGTCAAGTGAGTTGCCAAAGTTCACCCAGCTAGTAAGTGGAGAGCCAGGATTTAAATTCTGATTCTGAATTCCTATCCTCTTTCCACTTCACCACATTGTATCCCATGAAATGTATTTATTGACAATGTTTAATTTCTATATGACCACCACAATCCCATGGCTAAAAAGCTTTTACTCACTCCATAATCTCATGGGGCTCATCAGAATGTCCATCATAGTTGTAGTCAAACACTGGTCCACTAATCACATTCACTCCATTTCTTTCAGTAGCATATTTCACAAGCAGAACACGATGGAAGTAGTCCCACATTTCTGATAATAAAAGGATTAGACCAAAAAGTTTCATATTCTATTGTAAATGAAAGTATATCTTTTTTTTTTTTTTGCTTTTTGGAGGGTAGTTGGGGTTAAGAGACTTGCCCAAGGTCACACGGCTAGTTTTGTGTGTGTGTGTGTGTGTTAAGTGTCTGAGGCCAAATTTGAACTCAGGTCCTCCTGACTCCAGGGCCAGTGCTCTGCTCACTGTGCCACCTAGCCGCCTCAAAAGTATATCTTTTCTATGATGGAAATTTATTTTAAATATAATAAATGGAATCCCACTTTAGAAGGCAACATCTATTTCAATATTTGCAAGAAGATATTCTATTTCTACATTCTACATTTTGTATTTCTATATGGCATGCAAAGTAGTATAACATGGAAGGTAGAAGACCAGTCTTAGAGTTTCAAAGGCGTAAGTTAAAGTCTTGCCTCTGCATAGAACAGCTGCATGAGCAGGGGGCAGGTCACAGCTTCTCTGTACTCTAGGTAGCTCCATGATCTAAAGCAGGAATCTTAACCCTTTTTTTAAGTTGTGGACTCGTTTGGAAGTATGGTTCAGCTTATGACTCAAAAGAATGTTTTTAGATGTGTACAGAAAAATACATGATTATTAAGGAAACTAATTGTAAAGATATTATTTTTTTTCCAACAAAAGTTTATAGACTCCCTGAAATCTACACAAAAATCCCTCAAGGAGTCTATGGGACCCCAGGTTCAAAATCCTTGATCTAAAATTGCAGAATAAGTTGCTAATGTACTCATCTCTGTCACTGGAAAGAGTTTGTACACTGGGAATTGCCTAAACTGATAAAGTGACAGATTTGGACCCCAAAATATACTTAACAATGATTATTGATAATAATTCACATTTATATAGCACCTGCAAATGCCTAGCATTTTGCTAAGAACTTCACAAATATTTCATTTGATCCTCACAACCACCTTGTAAGGTAGGTTCCATTCTATAATTGAGGAAACCGAGGCAAACAGAAATTAAGTGACTTGCCCTGTCACAAAGTATTTGAGGTAAAATTTGACCTTAACTCTTCATGGCTCCAGGCCTGGCACTCCACCCATTCTACCATCTAGCTACCCCTATTTACTTGGAATTCTGAAAAATGAAATGAAAAGTCCTACTATTTCAGGCCTTTCTTTCTTTTTCTACTTTCTGCCAGCCTATCTGGAAATAGAGATGAACGCTTCCACAGACATCCCTGAAACTTAGATTCTCTTAGGTAGTGATATTTGTTCATTTTAGAGGAACAGAACATAGACACAGGCTCAAGAAATAGGCCACAAAGGGAGGTCTGAGGCTTGACACCTGCATTTACCTTCAGGGGAATGCAGTGTTACTTTTTGTTTGTGAGTGAACTGTTTCTTTACGGTTGAATTAAATGTGAGAATAATGATCTAAGAAGCTAGGCAGATAAGTAGTCCAAAAATGAATCAGGAGGACATACTAAGAAGGTATCCTATGTTTACCCTTAAGGACACTATTTATACCAAGAGGACATAATGGCATTAATGCCAGTTGTGCGATTGTGAGATTTTCCCTGAAATCCCAAGGAGTTCTATAATTAGTCCTTTTTAAAAAAATTTTGGAGGGAGGAAAGCATGGTAGTTGGGGTTAAGTGACTTGCCCAAGGCCACACAGCTAGTTAAGTGTCAAGCATCTCAGGCAGATATGAATTCAGTTCCTCCTGACATCAGGCCCAGTGCTCTATTCACTGAGCCACCTGGCTACCCCCATTAGTCTTAATATCATAATCTCAACTCTTGAACTTACCTTTAAATGCCTGATAAGTAGGAATCAAATTGCTTGTAAGTAAAGCATCATACTGTCCATTGGCTGTCTTGTTGAACACTGCAAAAAACAAAAAAATATAAACAATATAAACCTACCCCCTGTTATTGATGAAAAATCCTAGTCAAGTCAACAAGCATTTATTAAGTGCCTGACTTTAGGTACCAGACACTGTCCAAGGAGCTAGGATCAGAAAGAAGAATAAAAATAAATAGTCACTTGCTCTCAGGAAGCTTACTCACAGTCTAATGGGAAAGGGGCCAAACCATACTGGAACACTTGGGGCTTAGTCTCTCTTGGGCATCCTGCATCATTGCTCCATCTCCTCACTCTTAATTATGAGGTACTAAGAGAGATGTTTGCCTTGTAGTGAACCAGAGAATAGGCAAAATACAGAAGAGGACTCTCTGAGGGACCTCTAGAATTCCTGTATCTTATGTCACTAGCTAGCTCAACTGCTGTTCTTCACCGGACCAATCCACGTGAAGTAACAGCCAATTAAAATAGCTTCTGACAGACATGATTCACAGTTCAATAAAATTAGTGGGGAAAGGGAGTAACATGGCTTCATTATGATTTGTTTCCCCCACCCAACAAGGGATTTTTCCACTCAAAATATCCTTTTATATATCCATTATCTTCATCAGTAATAACTGCCCCTTACTTATCTTCATCACAGCCTGTCAAAATATTACCTATTCACTTCAAAACGGAAGTTTTGAAAACTCTATCTTCCATGTAAAATGGTAATAATAACACCTGCCTTCTCAGGGTTATCGTAAGGAGAAAATGAGATAATTTTTGTAAAGCACGTTACAAATTGTAAAATGTTGTACAAATGCTAGCTATTTTATTTAAGGTCTACAAAGGAATTTGCACACATTATTTAACTTGGTGTCTATTACAACACCCCCAACAAATAGCCATCTAGTCTTCACTTGATAAGAGAGTTTGCTGTGTCCAAAGGCAGTCCGTTGGGCTTTTGGATAACTCTAATTGTTCCTTATATTGAACTGACATCTGTCTCCTAGTTTTGCTTTCTTGAGTGAAGCAGAATAATTTAAAATTTTTTGTCTGATATACATGTCAACCATTCATACATTGAAAGACAGCTACCATATCCTCCTTAATCTTCACTTCTCTAGGCAAAACATCCCAAATCAGAGATATAGCTAGGGCAAGTAGAAGAGAACTTTCTTCCAGGGTACTGGTGCTGCTAACACAATCATTAAGTACCTACCTAACTGGAATAGTTTAAATAGAAAGCTACCCTCCCTTCTCTGCAAAGATGGAAGACTATGGGTATGAAACATTATATATAATGTCAGACTTCATTAATGTATTGGTTAGTTTTCCCAAACTGCTTTTTTCTCTCTTTTTTCCTTATTTTTTATTTGAAAAGATGGTTTGTTGGATGGGGTAGGGTAGAGAGATATAATCCCAAATGAAGGTATTTTTAAAAGATATTAATTAAAATGTGTGGGTTTTTTTTTAATAGAATAGGAGGCTACAAAATAGTATACTTCCTCCTTCCACAAGATATGGGCATTCTCCAGGTGAGTTTCTTCCTGACCTGGCCCTTATCTCCCACTCATCTTTTCATGTTCTCCCAAGTATTAGTTTTGCATTATCTTGTGATCAATATCTCCACACAATAGGGCAATATCCTGAAGCCTTTTCCGGAACACAATGGAATTTATTTTTGAAAGTTGAGGATGAATTTCATGTAGGGTTATGCTGGTAAATGTTTAACAACCAGCATCATGACAAACTTTTAAGATTAATCCACAGTGTTGACATTTTCTCTGCCACTTTCTTAAGTCTAGACAGTCAACAAAATAATAATGAGGTCTTGATTTATGGCTTTATGCTCATTTCTCAGGTGTAAAGGTTCACACTGAAGTTAATAATTGTCTTTAACAGACTGCTAGATGTAGTATGATCAGGACAGAGTATAACAGTACCATTACCTCCCTTATTCTGAACCATATGGTACAAAGAACCTACTATCACACTTTTTTGATGACCATGTCACACTGCAGATTATTATTCAACTTGTAATATATTAAAATTTCCAGATCTTTCTACACATTTTCTAGCAATATTTTCTCCATTTTGCACTCTTACAGCTAATATTTTAGGTGTAAGAAGAGAATTTTACATTTATCTCTGTTAAATTTCATTGTAGATCCAGTCCCTTGTTCTAGCCTGTTTAGATGTTTTTAGAACTGGACTCCAGTTAAATCTGTAAATTATTCCTTTCACCTGTGTGATATCTGAAAATTTGATATAAATGCCATTTACACCTCCATCCAAATTTTTTTTTCCTTAAGAGTTAAAATGGGGAGGTCCAAGGAGACCATGGAACATTTGATTTGGAGTCAGAAAGACCTCTCTTTAATTCATTTCTCAAACACTTATTAGCTATGTGACTCTGGGCAAATCACTTACCTTCCATAGCCCTCGATTTCCTCATCTATAAATTGAATGGAGTGGACTCAAGTGTCTTCTAAGTTCACTTCCACTTCCAAATTTATGAACTGTACCACCTAGTTACTTATTATAATAGTAGGTAGTATTTATGTAGTGTTTTCGGTTTCACAAAACATTTTACAAAAACTAACTCATTTTATCCTCACAACAGCCCTGAGAAATAGTTGCTATTAATATTCTTATTTTATACATGAAGAAAATGAGATACTGAAGGTGAAGTTACTTACCTAGAGTTACATAGCTAATAGGTATATGATGCCTGATTTGAACTCAGATCTACCTTCTTCCAAGACCAGAATTAGCTACTATACCACCTAGCTGACTGCCTAAATGCTCACAAAATGATTTATTTAATAATATATTCCATACTTTTCCAGAAGTTACTTGAAATTAATCTTACTGGCTTAGAGTTTATCCAACTTGGGCCCTATTTACATATTTTTAAAGCAGCATATGGCTAATTGTTTTGATTATGATCACTTTCCCCCCTTTTTAACAAGTCTCAGAACCTCTGTGAACTCCATTTCTGCTCATGGATAGAAGTATTGGAAGTATCAAAATATCAGAAAAGAAACTAACTGGACCTTGAAATTACTGGAAATTTCAAGGGAACTCCAATAAGAATGATGCTCTATAATTCAACAAAGGATAAATTCAAAGTTCAGAAAAAAATATGATGACTTTTCCAGGTTTCCACAGAAAGTACTGAATTCTTTAGAGAGACAGTTCTGTTTTTAATACAGGCAACATTTGGGTAGTAGCAAGAAAAATATACTTTTTTAGATGCCCATCTCTCACCAAAGAATTCTGTTTTAAATTTAAACTTAAACCTGATGAACCCTCTAAACATCTGGGTAAGATTACAGATGACCTGTGGTTCACACTGCAAAATTTATTAGTCTTTATAACAGTTGTTGTGTTGCCTCTGGTCAGCACACAGCCACTGGATGCCTCCTCCTGTGCAGGCTGCTTACCCCAAGAAGGTTGTTTTGGTTTGGGGTGTATGTTTAAGCACATGCCCACATCCAGCTGATGAAGGCTTTCAAAGCTGCTGTGCTAAAAAGAGTCATACTAACTAGGAGGATAGAGGAAGCCGTGGGTGATATTCTTTTCGGCTGAATAGATGGAACAATTTTGGCTCTGAGAAGGAGAAATCCTAACATCAGCCCGCAGACAGTCTGGAACAGTGGGAGGAAGAGGCGATGTGTCTCCCTGTTGAAAGGAAAAAGAAGAGAAGGAAAAAAAAATTACACCCACAGTTGTGGCTAAGCCAGTACCTTGTATGGTTTGTGACTTCCCTAAAATGTTTTTCATTTAACCTTTTCCTATTTTCATAATGAATCAACTCTACAGGGGTAATGGAAACAGATGTTTTCTGCAGTGTTTTCCTCTCCGTGGTTCACTCCTGGTTGGGAACACCCGTGATAGTAAGCCTGCCACACAGAAAAAAAAAAAAAGAGGGTGCACAAACCAAAGAAAATTTGGGTACTAGAATCTGGAATCTCTAAAAGTCAGTGACCTGGAAAAATGGATTTATATTCACATGGGGAGAGGCAAATATCAGTAAGTGGTTTCATTTTTTTTGGAGGGGGGAGGGCAGGGCAATTGGGGTTAAGTGACTTGCCCAAGGTCAAATGGCTAGTAAGTATTAAGTGTCTGAGGCCGCACCTGAACTCAGCTCCTCCTGACTCCAGGGCCAATGCTCTATTCACTGTGCCACCTAGCCGCCCCAAGTGGTTTCATTTTTAACAGTAAATTAAAAACATATTTTAAATCCAGATGTGAACATTATATTGTTCTTGAAATATACACTGATTTTCATCTACAGAGTATCTGTCTTTAATTGTATATCTAATTATGGGCTTTTGCAATTTGTACATATGGGCTTTCTTCTTCCTTAAATTGTAAATTCCTTGTGGGCAGAGACCATTCCTACAATTTCATTTGTAAACCTACTCAAATTTCAAAAACAGTTATCAGCCCATAGGAGGAATCCAGTAAGAGTTTCTGACTTAAAATATTTGAGTTTGTTTTTGTTGTTTTGATTTGTTTAATTTTTAGGAAAGGGAGGAGGGACTAGTCTGGAGCTATGATTTCAGAGATATAAGGGAAACTCTTGGTATGGAAACACTCCCTACTGATACAGATCCATAACTCATTAGTAGCTTAATGGAGTTTATTAGCTTATTAATGGAATTCAGATAACTTAAGAAGTTATCTGAAACACTTAAAAGATTAAATGATATAACCATGATCACTCAAGCAAATAATTATCAGAAGGAGAACCTAAACCAAGACCTTGCTGAGCCCAAGGTTATCACTTACAAATGAGCTCTTAATGAGAATAGAAATACTAAAAACAGAGGAATAGAGCAGAAAGAGCATAGGAGTAAGCCTCACTTTCCTCTTTTGTAAAGAGTTGTGCTCAACTACAAATATAGTACCTTTCATTTCTAAAGTCTATGTTCTTAAATGTTATTGATCAACAAGCATTTAAATATACAGTAATATTATATAATTATAGAAATTAATTCATTTTATTGATGTTAATTATTAATGTTAATATATTACATTATTACATTGAACTGACCTGGGAATTCCCAATGAAACCACCAACCTCTATATTTATATAGGGCTTTGAAGTTCGCAAAGTCAGTCAATCAATCAATATTTATTAAGTACCTACAATATGCTAGGCACTGTGCTAAGCCCTATGGATATCTAATTTGATTCCCAAAACACTCCAATGAGGTATTAAATCAAATACAGAACCTAACATGTCATCAGGTGTTGATGCATGCTAACAATTATTCTACTGTTTTATTTCTGACCTATCGATATCTGAATATATTCATGGGGATTTTGACAATATCTCCTCTACTGTCATTATACAGAATAATTTCATCTGCTAGGTACAAAAAAGGCAAAAACATTAAGGTGAATCAGACTTAATTTCACAAAACTTTAGGTCTGGCCAACTTAAAATTTTTTAGCTTAAAAATTCTTCACAAAAAAATTGCATTATTTTAAGCTAAAGCAAAAACCTTATACAATTGTGTAGACCTGTAGTATTTTCTGCAAATTCCTATAGTGAGAAGAATGGGGCTAGCCTAGGTAAACAGAATATAAAAACTCCCTTGACACTTGTGTGGAAGAGTAGGGACTTGAAGCTGAGACACTTACTCATTTCATGCTGATTTCCTGGGGCACATCATTTAGTAAATGCTGAGTTGGCCTCTTTAAAACACTCTAGAAAAATAATTTTCATGTCATTTACCATTTCTCTAGCATTTATCAAGCACCTACTTCATGGAATGAAGAAGATAATGGCAAGCCACTCCACTATCTTTGCCAAGAAAACCTCAAATAGAGTCAGACCCAACTGCAAAGGACTGAACAGCAACAACAATTTCATGCAATGCAGTTCTGTATCAACTATGCCATGTTTCCTCTTTCTAAAGGAAAAAAAAAAAAAGGTAATTTTTTATAAGTAATAAACACTGAAAGGTAATGTTTCTAACTTCAGGACACAGGAACCGATCTTAAGGGTACAAAAGGCATGTGAAGCCCCAAAAATTAAAATTCTGAAGACAAATGAACTTAATTCTAATTAGGAAAAGGAAGATCTTCCTGAAGAAGACAATGCAGAAGCACAAGGTACTCATGAAGAAACTCCTATTTATGAGAGGAGATAGAAGCAAGAAGGAGAAGATACAGGAGACAGAAGCAAGGTCAAGGTAAGAGTGAGTGCAAAAGAGGAGTGTTGTCTAGGAATGCTAAATGTTTTGCTGAGTGAGTCGAGTCTGAAAATGAGTGCTAACAACAACAAAAAATTCTTTTAATCTATGTTGTAAAAATTTAAGACTAAAACTAATAAGAAAAGCTATGTTGAGGGCAAAGAACAAAAAAAGATCAAAGGAGGTAGGAGTGTTGCTCTTCTGGATCAGAACCTGTAGCTGTCCTCAATGAGTTTAAGTCAGTAGGTCCAGGTGAAGTATATGCAAAAGCAGTGCTGTCAGACCTGTTGCCTTCAGACTGTATATCAACCAAAACACTCGGGACCAAATTAAAATGTAACCGGGAAATATTTAACAAAACTAATTTAAAAAAAACAACTGAAACAGATAATATCAATACGTATATTTTAAGCCAATATGCACTTTACAGATTGTAATGAAAACTGAGTCTCCCTCACCCCATTTCTACTTGAGTTAGACACCACTGTCCTAGAGAACTCAAAGAACCAGGAGATGTGATTGCTGTACTGTTGGTGGTGATCATGGACAAAGAGAGTAATGCTGCACCATTGGTGGGGGAAAGGAGAGGGCAAGTGTCTTGAATTAAAAAAAAGGTAAGAAGTTGGACACTCCAAATTATAGACCAGTCCATTGGTCTATATGGTCTACCCTTGTTTATTCTAGTATTTGAAAAATTCTAGAATTAATGATTAAGGAAATTGTATGTGAGTACTTAGAAAAGGGAACAGGGATCTCTAAAAGCCAAGACCTCAGCAAGCACAAGTAATTCTAGACTACAGGCATTTCTGTTTTTGACTGGTTAACTACACAGCAGTTCAAGAGAATATTCTATCCATTGTCTACTTAGATTTTAACAGGCCATTTAACAAAATCTCTTAGGCTTGGGAATAAGGTGAAGAGATTTGGGTTAGCTGATAGTACATTCAGATGCCTCTGGAAGACAGAAAGACAGAAAGAACAGTCATTAATGGGGCAGGGGCCTATTTGGAATGGTTCTCTATGGGAGTGCCCCTGAAGAGCTGTGCTGCTGTTAAAAAGATTTTTATCAATGGTTTGGATGAAACCATAGATGGCATGTATGTCAAATTTACAGGTGACACAAAGCCTAGAAATATGGCTAAAAAGTCAAATGACAGGCTCCAAAAAAGACTTGACAAGTTAGCATAATGGACCAAATCAAATAATACAACATTGAATAGGGATCACTATTAAGTAGTTAAACTTCAGATCCAAACATCAACCCCATATAGGCAAAGTGGGAAAAAAACTAACTAGAAAATATTTCTAGTTTAAAAAAAAACTGGGAATTTTACTGCAGTACAAGTTCAATATGAGTTAAAAGTCTGACATGGAAGCCAAAAAGGTTAATGTTCTTACAGATTACATTATAAATGGCAAAATGAGAAAGATAACAGTTGCAGGGCTGTACTCTATCCTGGTGAGATTAGGTGACCTAGTGGATGAAGCCCTGGACCTGGAGAGTCAGGAAGATCTAGATTCATCTCCTATCTCATGTATGATTTGTGTGACCCTAGGCAAGTCATTTAACTTCTGTCTTCTTCAGTTACCCAATTTGTAAAATGAGGATAATAATGGCACCTTCCTCCTGGTATTGTTGTGAAGATAAAATAAGAATGCTTGGAAAGCACTTCGTAAACCTTAAAGAACTATAATCCTTATTAAATCTATAGTTACTAACATTACAATTTACAAGTCATGTGACCCTGTTCAAACTACAGAATCATAATTTAATCACAACTTTTCTGGAACTCCATTTCTTCATTTCTAAAAGTAAAATAACATTTGAACAACCTGCCTCACAAAGTTGTTGTAAGGATATGGTATACAGGGTGTCCCAAAAGTCTTAGTACAGTTTTAAGTTAATAAAACTTAGAACTTCAAATGACAAAAGATTATATAATTATACAAACTGAACAATTTGTGAATGTGTGCATGTGTGTGCTTGTTTATAGAGACACAAGATTCAAAGCTAGTAGGGACTTCAGAGATAATCTGAACCAAACTCTTAATTTTACAGATAAAGCCCAGGGAAGTCAAATTGCTTGCCTAGGAGCAACCCAGTAAAACATCAGAGGTAGATTTGAAAGCAGGTTCTTTCGATTGCAAAACCACTTTATCATTTTGTCTTCTCATATTATTATTTGTAATTTAGCTCTTTCACTTTTATAAGAAATTTTTTAAAACGGTATTTCAAATATAAAATATAACTACAGCAACTGGATGTTGAAATTAGGTTGAGATGTGAGTTAGGCAATGTTGAGACATTGAGGCAGGCAGCTGGGCAAAATATTTGCTTTTCTACTCTTCCCTCAAACTGACACAAACATCTTGAATAAGCTTTGACAACAGGTATGAGGGACGGCTTTTGGCCAGACCGCTGTCTAGTTTCAAGCACTGTCTAAAAAACCCTGCATGTCCCATCAGCTTTATAAATGCGGATTTCTTGCTTGCCAATTTAAAACCACATGTAAACTGGATGAAGACTTAGAAAAATTTGTGGCCTCCTCACCTAGTCACAGAGAAGCGAGGGTGGCACAATAGGACAGACTGGCCTTGAGTTAAGAGGCCCAAGTTCAAATCCTGCCTTAGACATTTACTACCTATGTGACCCTAGTTAAGTCACTTTACCTCTGTCTGTCTTGGTTTCCTCAGCTGTTAAAGGGAGATAATAATAGCACCCCCCTCACAGGATTGTTGTTGTAAGGATTAAATGAGATAATATTTGTAAAGTACTTAGTACAGTGCCTGATACACAGTAAATGCTTAATAAATGCTTGTTTCCTTCCTTCCTTCCTTTGAAGTACATGTAATAGAGGGCCTCCTGGGAGTGAGGCCTTCACTCCCAACAGTTCCCCAAACATCACTTTTCAATTTTGATTCCAAGAGAGAGTGGTGTGACATTTTAATCCTTCTGTATCTCTTGTGGGTTACCTGATAGCTTTAGGAAGGGATGGGGAAGGAGAGTTGGGGATAAAGGGAAGGAGGCTGATGGAATTCCCAGTATGATACAGAAACTCTGACCCTATTTGAGCACCCTAGTTCTCAAAGCCTTACTATTCGAACCGCTAAGAACTGCCAGGGTGATTAGCACAGTAACACTAAACATGACACATTTTTCCCTTTTAGCTTGACTGGGGTGGGGGAGGGAAGGTAGGAAAATACTGTGAAGGAGCAGAACAAGAGGCCTTTAGTTCCATAGTAACTTTCAGGGCAGCTATGAAATTCCCTTATCAGAGACTGAAATATAAAGGGCAAAACACCCTTTTTTTCCCCCTGGGGTTGTAATAACTCAGGCTTGCTTGCTCAATAAGGCTGTGTACTAGATAGCAGAGATTCCTTTCACCACTAGAATTTCTCTTGGAGAAAAATCATTTACTTGGTTTCTTTTTTATCTATTTCCAACCCCCAAAAAGTTTTTCAGGTTATAAAATTATGCAAAAAAAATGCTTTATAATATCCATAACTTACTGTAAGCCTATTGTGTTTTCAAGACTCACAGAAATCTGAGAATTCGGTCAAGAATATGTCTATCTATCTTATTTCAGATTATCCAAAAAGCTTTTGAAAAGCCCTTTTAATAGCTTTTTAAATGACTAAGGTGTAGAAAAGGTGAAATTTTATTTAAAAAAATAGGAGTACCTTGAAGAAATTTTAGCTTTGTTTTTGAAAAGCTTTTCCAATGAAGTCTCCTAGTGATTTAAAACAATGTTTTTTAAATATTGCTTGCCCCTTGCTTCACATAATAGCTGCATGCACATTTCCCCTTTTCTTACTAAGGAAGAAAGCTGAGACATTCATCCTAAATAAATCTCAATAGGGACCCAGAGGCAGCTGCTGTAGATCATAATGTCAAATTGCAACCACCTCCCTCTAGTTGTTTGCAGACAACAAAATCAGAAGGCTCTGAAGCCACAAAAAAGGGAGCTCAAAGGTACAAGTCAATTGAGCACATGTTCAGAACTGTTCCTATTGAAGGTCTGATTTTCAAGCACATAGCTGATTTACAACATTTTTTGTGCTAAGTTCAAAACATCCTTGTATGTAATTTTCTTGAACCACAACATACTAACAGAGTAATTTCTGAATTGGAAAGCACAAAATTGCTAGAATTCCATCCTGTCACATGGACACATAGAGAGAAGGGACTCTCTGGCATGAGTAAAAGGATGGGAACTCTGGTTTTAAAAAAATGGAAGCTAGTAATACTAAATAGTTGTTTCTGCCAACGAATTGTTCCATTAACCTGGAAAGATCACGTAATGTCTCTGAGCCTTGAATTCTCACCTGTGGGTGGCCAATGCTTGGTAGACCCATAGTCTAAAGACTGGAATGAAAGCAGAGAAATGTTGCAAATACACTAAGCACATTAAATTTTGATTAGTCCATATATCCAATGTACCTGATTTCATAAGCCCTTCAAAAATATAAGACTCAGACCCTTCTTATAAGTGCAAGCTTTTTAGGCATGTTGGAGGTAGGAAAAGAAGAGGGAGAATAGAGAGCACTAATAATAATTTTAAGGAACTGCAATCAAAACATGTGGCATACTAAAGAAAAGCACATTTATATTTGATTTTTAATATTTATATTATGAAAATAACAGCAAGGTTCACTGGAGGTTGTTAATAGGTTTGCAAACCAGTATTTAAAAATCTTGTCATTCAGGTTACAGCGAGTAAAATATTTTTCTATATAGGGTAGCAAATTATGTTAGTTCTACGCTGCCAATGACCATGCCCAAACAGTTGTCAGTAACGGAATTTGGCTTCCAATTCAGGGCTTTAATTAGTGGTAGGAAATTTACTTCCCTCTAAAATCCTGGAATGGAACAAGGAGAATAGACATCCAGAGTCAACCAATTCCTTCCTCTCCATAAAAAAAGGCAGAACTTTTGCAATGTACTCTTAGCAAGAACAGAACTAGCCACAGGTTCATCTGAAAATCTCTGTCCCTGAAAATTAAGGCCTTTGGGAAGGTAGAGGTTGGAAAGGGGAAGTTTTTGCTAAAGGAGTTCCTTAGATATTTATTTTTTCAGTCTAACATATAACTTTTTCCTTGTATGTTCCTTAAAAATAAATGAACCACAAGCACTATTTTAATTTAGAGAAACATATATACTTTACCACCAGCCACTAACCCTCTTATACACAGACCTGCTACACATCTCTACTATTTCATATAGGTAAGGAGTTAAGCATTTCATTACTTGCACTAAAGCAATTTAATTCAAAGGTCTTTTCCCTTTGGCCATGTTTTATAAGAATAAGACTTTAATATTTCTTTAAAATCATATATCTGATATTGAAAATTCAGTGTAAATTCAGATATTCTGCAAGTCAGTAGATACGAGTTCTGTCCCAACTCTCTAAATGACTAGCTATAGTATGATAGCAAGTCACTTACCTGTCTGGGCTCCATTTTCACAAATTGTAAAAGGAAAGCTATTGACTTAATGGTCTCTAAAGTTCTTTCCTTCTCCAACATCATGTTTAAGGAAAAAACTGACTAATATAATGACTAAACTAGTAAATGTGTGAAGAAATATAATATACTAAACTTTACCCAATCACCAAACAATCTTTCATCCTGACATTCTGTTTTATAAGAAATCATCAATCTCCTATGCTCTGGACAAAAAACAGTTCTAGGTCCTTAGATGTGTGAATAAATATCAAGAAAACTGGATTTTGGTGGAGAATCAAAAAATTTAAGGAATCAAAGTGACCTAGAGTCACTAGTGGAGGGTCTCTACTTTCTGGAAGGGTCACATAAACCATCCCCTAAAACTCCAAGTAATAAAGTTCCCTATACAGATAAGATACAATATAATGGGTAATGCATTTGAAGGGCTTAACAATGGTTGCTGACTTTTGTTGTAGTTGTTATAAATTGTATTGTTTTGTTTTTTCCAGTCCTTCTTGGACTCTGGTTTGCTGGAGTAGTTTGCATTTACGTTTTATGAATGAATGAACTACAATTCATTTTACAGATGATGAAATTGAAGCAAACAGGGTTTAGTGATTTGTCCAGGGTCACACAGCTAATAAGTGTCTGAGGCCAGATTTGAACTCAGATTTTCCTACCTACCTCCAGTCTGGCACTCTATCTACTACACCACCTAGCTGCACTGACTTTATAACTAGCTTAAATCCTCTGATTCAGTAGCTGGTAGAAATGAAGAGCCATTTGGTACAGAATCAGAAACATCAGCCAGTATTTCTTCAGAACTCATTTAATTTCATTCTATTTTTAGGCATTCCAAAAAGATGCTCTGCCTTTTTTATTGGGTTACTTTAAGGATCAGATTAAATTAATTGATTATTACATTATAGTCTTAAAGTTCTTTAAAACAAATATTCTAGTTCAGTATAAATGCATTCCACCACACTCCATCTCTTTGTCCTTAACTATCCTCTATCTACTAGTCATCTAAATGCTTTTTAAGTCTGTGATGTCAAATGTAATCTAATAATTATATTGGCTTGAAGCCAGTATGGTGTAATACTAGAGAGAACATTGGACTCAGAATCAGGAAGAGCTGGGTTCAAATCTTACCTCTGATCCATGCAAACTGACCTCTCTGTTCCTCAGATATGACACTGCAATATAAGCAGCTATGTGGCAAAGACCTGAATTAAAATCCAGTTTCAGACATTTACTAGGTGTGTGACCTTGGGCAAGTCACTTAAACTGCTGTCCACTTCATTTTCCTTATCTACAAAATGGGCACAATAATAGTACCTACTTCCCAGGCTTGTTATGAGGATAAAATGAGATGATATTTGTAAAGCACTTTGCAGACATTAAACCCCTATACCACCACAACCATCATCATCATCCATCATTGTCATCATCTCTTATCTCCATGCCTTTGCCCTGGACTTCCCTGATGCCTGGAAGACTCTTATCTTTGCCTCATAGAATACTCTTTCCCTTGAAGATATGGCTTGATTAATATCTTCTACACAAATCTTTTTTGATCCCTCCAAGAAGCCCTCCCTCCTTTGTATTTAACTATTTTGTATTTATTTCAACTTCTTATCTTCCTAACTATTCTGTATATATTTACATATGTACTTTTTATGCCCCTATTAGAATGGAAACTCCTTGTGAGTAAAGATTACATCATCGCTTGCATTCATACTCCCAGTATCATACAGCCTGTACATAATAGATGCCTGATAAATATTCACTGGTTGATTGCTATACATCAGCTCTGTAGCCATAGACATGTCACTGAGCCTTTTTCTTCATCCACGAAAACATTAAAAATACTAATACCCACTATTAATACCTAGCCTAATAATACCATTGATAGTAATACCCATACCTACCTCAAAGCAGAGGGGAAGATCAAGTGAGATAGCAGATAAAGTGCTTTGCAAACCTTAAAAGCGTTTATGTACATAAACTATGTTATCATAAATCAACTTCTTCAGAAAAACACCCCCATCAATGTCCATGAAAACTTACAGGTTTAAAGACTGTGTACGAGCTCCACAGTGGCATATGGATTTCTTGACTAAATCCACTCACGTAGTCTTTCTGGTAAAGGAGACAGTAATTTTTGCTTCCTTGTGTAATCCTGGGCCTCCCATAGGGTAAATTTTCTTTCACTGTTTCATTTTCTAAAGCATAAAAATAATTTCGAGTTTTATATGTATTTGGACATCATTGTTAGAAGAAAAGTACATTCAGGAAGAGAAAACTCCGAGACTAGAAAATGAAAAAAATGCACCCTGGTTTGTGTGGGATTTTTAACCAAATGCTGTCAAAAAGAAACTATATAATGATTCAAATTAGTGCAAAAGATAAGTCAACAAAGTTTATGATGTACAAAAGTACACTTGGTTCTGCGTGTGAAATCACATCTAAAGCATTCTATAACGATAAAAGAATTAGAGATGTTTCTCCAAGCTTTTTCTTAGATTGGCTTTTTCAATTAACTTATTTTAACCAGCCAGCCAATTAACAGCTTAGCTCCGTGCTTATTATGTCTACAAGCACCGTACTTGTTGGATTGGCTTTCCTCTTGCTCTTTCTTTCTGATGCCACAAGTAACAGTGTTCAAAATGAAACACACTAAACTCATAAAATCCTATTAAAGCGGAGCTAGAATGAACCTTGAGAGATCATCTCCTCCAACCCCACTCATTTTATAAAGAAGGAAACTAAGGCTCAGGGAAATTAGGTGACTTATACAAGGTTAATTCACATTAAAAGATAGAGCACCAGCCCTGGAGTCAGAAGGGCCTAAGTTCAAATCCAGTCTCAGACAAGTACTAGTTGTGTGACCCTGGGCAAGTTACTTAACCCTGATTGCCTCCAAAAAAAAAAAAGTTTTAATATTTGCAGTGAAATGTCAATGTTATGGATTCATTTTACTGTATTTGTATAACTGGACACTGAACTAGGGAGTTAGAGGAACTGTGTTCTAGTCCTGATTCTTGACTTAAGTAGTTCTATAATCTTTTTTTTTTCTTTTTGGAGAGGAGACGGCAGGGCAATTGGGGTTAAGTGACTTGCCTAAGGTCACACAGCTAGTTTTTTGTGTTAAGTGTCTGAGCCTAGATTTGAACTCGGGTCCTCCTGACTCCAGGGCCAGTGCTCTAGTTATATAATCTTGAGGAGATCTCTTAGTTTCTCTGAGACTCTGCTTCCTTATCCACACTGGCTCTCAATCCCAATGCAATTGATATATTACATTTGATATTTTGAACTTTAAAGCATTTGGATGGCTGGTAGAGAGAGGATAGTTGAGAACAGTGATAGAGTAAGATATAATGTGTTTATATCAAAGGAAAAGGGATTTATGTTTTAAAGGACTTTAGTGTGGTCTGATTATTTGATCTATGACCATAGGAGACAGTAAGAGTATTGGCCAAAATGAACTCAGGTTCCTTTCAGTTTTCAAATTTTCTGATTTGATATTATTTTCTACTATATGTGAATGATGTAAATAAAATGTATGGTTACCCTGAAGGAATTATAAACAGTAGTTTAGAATGAATTTCTATCACATAAGACTGCAGAGGTTCATGTGATTAAGGAGATGAGAGAATAAGGTAGAATAGGGAGATTTCTGAGAGAGGTGGAATTCTAGACAGGACCTGAGAGAACAATTCAGGTACTAAAATGAGAGACAGAATGAAAAGTTCTTAGAGTCCAGTAGTATGGCTGAAAGGCTTTGAAGCAAAGGCCCTGGGTTAAAATCCTACCTGTGATGTTTACCACCTGTCTGACCTTGGGCAAGCCACTTAATCTGAGCCTCAGTTCATGGTCTCTAAGTTCCTTCCCAGCTCTGAACTCTATAATCCTATAGATATTTCGTATAGATTGATATAAAAGAGACCTAGTATGTGGTGAAGATAATTAGCCTCTAAGTAAGCATCATGTGGTTATTCACTAGGGAATATACTAGCAAGTAGAGGGCAGCAATCAGAATTGGAAATGATAAGAGAAGGAATTTACAAAACCCAAGAAAATGTAAGACAAAGTGGATGCAGTCAGTGTAATGGTAAAGGGTAAGAAATAAAGGTTACGTGGTAATCCGCTTCACAGGTGGGAAAGAGGGATTTCAGTGATCACTAGCAATTAATGAAATAGTGTCATACAATTTATATTTTTAATAGGGAGGAGATACCAGATCCCAGTACTCTGTCATCATCATACTTTATCTGGAATATTGTGCTTACTTCCAGAACCCACAATTTAAGAGGTATAGTGATAATATGAGGAATATCCAGGGGAATGGGGTTGGTGACAATGCATTGCATATGAGTTAAAGAAAGTGCCAAATTTAGTCTGGAAAAGAGAGGACTCTGAAAATATATAATAACTGCCTTGAAAAATCTGAAGGGCTGTCAGACAGAGGAAGGATTAGATTTGTTCTTTTTGATTGCTGAGGTTAGAACCAGGAGAAAATGAGTGGGAGCTGCAAAGAGGCAATGTGAGCTTGATGTCATAAAATTAATTTCCAATAATTTACATCAAAAGAGATAATGATGAGGTACAGGCTCAGATAACCCCCTTGAACTCTGATTGAATCATCCCATTTGATGAAACATTTGCATGAGGCCATAAACCTTACATTGTGGCTCCGCCCAAACCTTTGTTACTTGCTTGGCCCTCCATGGTCCATCTACTTCCCACCCTTGAGCCTATCAAAATATCTATACCCAAATCAACTGTTACCCAACTTCATTAACTCCTCCTGAAGACCATCCCCAAACTCATTCTGACTTCATTAACTCCTCCTGAAGACCCTTCCCAAACTCATTACTGGAGTCTGACCTCATCTGACTCCTCTTGAAGACCCTTCCCAAACTCCTCCCCTAGAACACCCCTAGATTCTTCCCACAACCTTTCGGTATATAAGACCCCATCTTGTCTCCATGTGGTATGAGAGCACCACAGAATTTTCTAGCATAAACTTACTCTGTGTCCAATACAAGCGAACTTTTAAAAAATTTTGCTTTTCTTTGGCTGAGGGAAGACTTGGATTCATTCGGCAGGAGCCAGCGTGTTGGTATTTTGGGGTCTCGAGCACCCTTAACCCTACCCTAAACCTCTTCAATCTGATTTTTCTGATGTGGGTACTGCCTCCACTAAAACAGATTACAAACCAGCTTCATCTTCCTGAGTTCATCTGCCCTCAGAAACCTACTAGCTGTGTGACCCTAGGCTAGTCACTTGCCCATGACAAGCTAGGTATGAGTATATTTTTAAATAAACCCCTGTATAAATATAAATACACACATCATCAAGAAGGAACTCATGTGGCAGACACCAAGGACCTGCTTCTAGGAAAAGACACCAATGCATTCCCTTACCACAAGAGAGCAGCCTTTTTCCATTATCTTCCTGACTCTATCCTTGGACACCACACTAACTCTTGTCAATTATGAACAATGCATAATTCCATCAAACCTAGTTACAAGTGTCAGTTAGAGTAGTGAAAGATTTAGTAAGCACACAGTTCAAAAATGAGATTAGGAGACAACAGAGAGGGTGATGAGTTTTGATCACTGAGGTTGTTGGCTGTTTCTGATAAACTGCACAACAGCAATAACCAGGCAACTGTTATTGGTTATTATGAGTGGTTATTACTATTCAAATAAAATTCAACCAATATAAACCCAAAAGCCATTGTCTGCTGTGGCCATTAAATGACCCCTTTGTTTTCTATTGACCTACCTTCTTCTGCTTTGAGATTTAGATTTTGATTCATCTCTATCTCAGCATTCTGTAAAATGAAATAATGACAATAAAATAAAGAGATTTTTCTCATGTTAAAAAGATGAACCTAAGGGGCAGCCAGGTAGCACAGTGAGTAACAGCACCGGCTCCAGTGTTGAGATGACCTGGAGATTGAATCCTGGGCTCAGACACTTAGCACCCACCCAGAAACACCTGGCCATGTAACCTTGAGCAAGTTATTTAACCCCAATTGCTTAAAAAAAAAATTAAAAAAAAAAAAGATGAACCTATTTCTAGTCACTCTACAAATTAGTCTATTTAAAAACAAATCATATTGACATCCTTTGCCCATCCCAGTGAAATCTTCCTTTTTATACCTAGACAATTTTGCCACAACTACCACTTAAAAATGTAGCTGCTGTGACTGCTGGCTGTCTTCCAAATAATAGCCAGAATGTTGTACTCTGAAAAAGTCCCCACCATAAGACACCAGCAAAAAGAAAGATATGTTACAAAGTGTTCATGGTTTGTTCCTTGGTCCTAAGATAACTGGAATAAAGCAAAACATAGATATTCAATTAAGTAAAATGAAATTTCTTTTTTGACAATTCTTGAAGCTTCAAATCCAAGATAGGTTATTATAAAATTTTTTTACCTCATAATAGGACAAATATGGAAGTTAAGTCTCAAACTCTGTCAAGTCAAATCTATAGATATCTATTTTTTTTTCTTTTTACTTAACCTGTTGTAACATCAGTGTAGAGACTTCCTCCATCAAGGCAAATCAGCACTTTCTCCATAATTTATGATCTTAAAAAGTTATCTAGAACACTGACAGCCCTAACTAACTGGCCTCAGGTAACACAGCCAATCACTGTCAGGGGATGGATTTGAATGGTGTCTTCTTAACTCCAAGTCTAACCCGTTAGCCATGACACCAAACGTTCTGCACTCTCATATAATTCATAAGATACTCAGAAAAGGTGCAAAAAAACCAAAACTATAAAAACAAAGAAGAACAGAATTTTAGTTTCAAATGAGGGTTATTATGTTCTGGGCTAGTCTACTAAGACAGAGTAGGTCTTCAAATCTTCTATATAACCTATCCTTTGAACATAATACATACATAAAATAGGATTTATGGGCTAGATTACCTACATTAAAGACCTTTATCCATATTAAGAGTTTATGCAGTAAGATGAAAAGAATACTGGACATGGCATCAGAAAATATGAACTTGAGTTCTGGTTCAGGAACTTACTTAGTATATAATCCTATGCAAATTACTTGACTTTTCTGAACCCGAGTTTCCTCATCTCTAAATTGAGTATACATTTCTTACACCCCTTACCTCATAGATTTGTTGTGAGGAAAATGTTTTATGATCCTTAAAGTACTATATAAATGTATTATCTATGGCTATTATTGGTATCACTTACCTGATCCAGTGTAGCACATGAACAACCTAAATTATGTGGGGGCTCTGGATTATGAAAGGGGCAAGAAGAAGGAGTGGACACTTCTTTGGGGTGGGATGGAACATAGAAAGGCTGCTTCAAAAGATGGTTTAGACTTCCATGAGTTCCATTGTTTGGTGCTGGTTGAATTCGTAAGAGATCTGTTTTTTAAAAATATATGATTATTATGTTAAAAGCTATTTTATATATATTTTATATATGTACACACACACACACACACACACATGATTAAAGGACTTTCTAAAATTGATGGAAACAGTTCTTAAATTTAGAAAAACAAATCAGGGTGCACTGAACTATTTCCTTTCCTGTTCTACTACAGATATTCATTGTACAGGTCCCACCACCACCAGCTGCCCCCAACTTGTCCTGGTAACCCCATCACCTTCTTCTATCAAAGAATGTGAATGATCCCTGAAAGTTGTGGAAGTAAAATAAAAGACACTTGTAACTTTCTCAAGTAATGTGTATATGTGCAGCAATGATGGGATCACTACCTCAGAGCTAAAATTTACTTGTTTTAATAGTTGCAGCAATTGAAATTGAACAGCTGGGGAAACTCAAGATAATTTGCTATACACTGTTCTGAAAATATCCAGGGGTTTCCTTGAGATAACTTACTCTCTTCTGTTTTGTAACATTCCTTCACATAAATATTTAACCCAAAGTAGTCCCTAAGAATATTTTTATATTGCATAAGTTATTTTATCCTGTCACTCAGAATTCTTAATGCTCAGCTTGAGAATCTCCCTTTAAGATTGCTCATAAACACATATATACAAATATAAATGAATGTGAATTTAATAGACCTGGTCCTAAATACAACATGAAATTTTTTCTCCAGTAAACTGAACCATAAACAAGACAAATTTTAGGGGCTGAATTTGACCTACTGCAGTTATTAATAAAGTTGTTTTTATAACACTCACATGAGAAAGCACTGAAGTGGATATAATTGCTATTATCCTTAATGGAGAGAAATTAATATTATGCTATTGCATTAATAACAAATTATTAATTTGTGATCCATCCTTTTCCACCTATTTCTGTTAAGAGTCCACTCCCAAAAAGGTCAGTCAGTCTTTGAAGCCTATTCCTAGGCCCCAAGGCACATGCTAGTAGTTAACAAGGGATCCTTCCCATTGGTGAAATCAGATTTGGGTCCAGAGGATAAACAAAAATCAGTCTGTGAGAGTCTTTTGCCTGGGGGAAGGAACTACAGTCCTAGATCTCCTCCATTAGAATTTAGAGCAACCCAGTTCATAAAGGAGAAAACTAGCCAAAGAGGTCCAGATGGAAATGGCTTCCTCTGCCCAGATGCCTTGAGGCTGCTAAATCTCAAGATTAAGCCAAATTCTCAGCAGGAGGAACTGAAGACTTCTAGCCCACCTCCTCATTAAATGTGCACATTTAAGGTGTTTCAGAGTCAACCTTGGGATCTTTGGTTAACCAAGAGAAATCACTGACCATAAATTTATTGATTATTGGCTAGTCTAATTAAAAATTTATTAATTACCTGGAAACTCTGTCTTTTGGGGGTTTGAAATAGTCACATTAATCTATTGCAGCTTGCTAGTATAAAGCTACATATTTCATAAATCAAAAGGTTATTTGTCTCTAAACTCAATACAATATTTTATTTTTCTACATCTTTACCATTATTTGGTGGGGAGGAGGGCAGGGAAGCAATCCAGGTTAAGTGACTTGCCCAGGGTCACATAGTAAGAATCTGAGGTCAGATTTGAACTCAGGTCCTTCTGACTCTATCCACTGGTGGTCTATCCTATATGCTACCTAGCTGTCCCTAAAATTACCATTATAATGAGTATGCTTCAGGTTGGGTTTTTTTTTAACTTCATTTAAACTTTTGAAGTTTTTATATTTTACATATAAATTTTTAATATATATTTTACATAAACTTTTATATTTAGACCAAAAAAGCATATAGTTCATATTAACAATTCCTGTTGACCTAAGTGTTCTTAGTAGTGTTACTATTCCTAACCTCATGGTGTGGCAAAATCAATTACCTATATTAATTGGACTATATCTATATTCTAATAGATCAAAAAGAAAATTAAGGAAAATACCTGCACATGCATTAGGCTCCATTTCATTAAATATGAGAGTAAATAATTCTAGACTCATTATCTGACTGTATTTTATTTTTATTTTTAATTTTAAAAATTTTAATCTGTAATTTCATGGGCATGGAAAAACTCTTGGTATGGCCAAATTGCAACTCCTCTGTGTCTTAAATTCTTAAAGTTTCCCGGATCACCCAGAGGTTAAATGATTTGCCTGTGGTAACACAGCCAAGTACTAGTCAGGGGAAAGACCTATGCCCAGACATTCCAAAGTCTAGGGTCAACCCTCTATTTACTGAGTCATGTTGCTTCTTACCCTGACTAGATAAGTGATTTAGAATGGCTTTTGAGCAGGGATCTGAGCAATGAAACCCTCTTCTTTTAAGGCCTCTTTATTTTGATAACTGGAAATATCTGTCCAAGTATCATTTTCCCCCTCACTAATCTTAGAAGCTTTAGATCTCCTTATATTATCCATTTTAAAGAATGCTCTGGATATTCCCTAAAACTGCCTTGGGGCCCCCTTTTCCTCCCTCTCTAATACTTCCCTCTTGGGTATCTCATCATCTTACATGAGTTGAATGTAGTTGACTCCTTGTTCTAGTCTCTCTCCTGAGCCACACCCCTATATTACCAAACGCCCATTGGACATCTCCAACCGGATGTCCAAAACATAACTTCTTACCTACCTTCCTAAATGTAATCCTCTTCCAAAATTCCCTATTTATGTTGAAAGTTCCATCACCCTATCAATCACCCACATTTGAAACATCCTCAAGTGTCTTTTTGCCCTCATCCCATGTATCTAATCACTTGCCAATTCTTGTTGATCCTAACACCAAATATAATACTTACTTTTGATTCACTATCCTAGTTTAGGTTCATATCAACTCTAGCCTAGACAATTTATAATTGGACTCTAGATTATCAGACTCTCCTGTCTCCAATCCATCCCTCATATAACTGTTAGAAAGGATCTTCTCAAAGCACAAGACTTCTGGCCACTTACCTCTAAAACTCAAGAACCATCGATTGTTCCCTACAGTCTCTAAGATAAAATTATGGAAGGAAATAAGGGGATAAGGGAAGGACCAGGACTTCATAACCTTGTTCCAGCCTAATTTTCCAGGTTTATTGTGTAATTTTCCCCTTCGTGCATTATCTTCCAGCCTAGTTGTTTTACTTGCTATTTTCTGAATGTGGTACTCCATCTCCCATTTTCATGCCTTTGCACATGCTCTCATGTACCAGGACCAGAATACATTTCCTCCTCAGATCATTCCTACAGAAAGCTTTTCCTGATCCCTGTAGGTATTAGTGTACTCTCCCACATTCTCAAATTATCATGTGTATATCTATTCCTAGGAGAATGCAAGGTCCTTGAGGGCAGAAACATTTGTGTTCTTTGTATTCCTGGAGTTTAGCACAGTGCCCTGATTATAGGCACTTAAGAAATGCTTCCTGGATTAGATAGAGAGATATGTATCTAGTCTTCTATCTGTCTATCTCTTTTAATTTTCCAAGTAAAGATTAGAAATCACCCCTTTTCCACCACTTTTTCTAATATCTAAGAGCCTGAAATTTTCCTCTCCTCCCCAACTCTTGTCTTCATGCCAGGGAACTGCAAGATACATTTTGATTTTCCCTCACTCTAACCACTCACTTCCTCAGCCTACTCAACCTTGCATGAACTACTCCACCCTACCTCAGCCACACACAAAGATGGTCATACCCTCAATGTTACTATCACCCACAAATGTACCACCTCCATATTTAAGAATTCTGAAATCTCTCTACCCAACTGTAATCTATTGACTTTGCACCTCTCCCTCTGCCTTCCCTTATGTAATCCTACTTTCCATCCACACCATGACATCCAATCTTTGGATCTCTCAATTCTCTCCCAGACTACCTTCCTTGCACTAGCCCTTCTTTCCTCTTCTCCCCATCTAGTCTCCTTGTCTTCCTCTCTTGAATCCCTAGTTCCCTTATCACATCACTGATTATCCCCAGCCAAACCTCACCTTAGGATCACTCCCATCATTTGTTGCCTTTGTATACATACCACATATTAGGTTGTAGACCTCAATATTTTCAAAAGGTTCCACTTCAATCTTCTCATTAAATCCTGGTCCATGTGCCAAAAAGATAGCCTAGAATAACAGTAAAAAAAAATTTAAGTAAAGATTTGTAATCAAAGATAGAAAATACAAAAACTGAAGTGTATTATAAGACATCATCAAAGTCTAAAAAGAGAAGCTAAATTCCTTGTAAGTTATTTTCTTTGTTACTCCCCTTAGCATTCGCCTCTAAGATCCTATATAAAGATTTTCTTGAATGAAAAAAAATTCTACTTTCCAGTGGCCTTGAAAAAGCTTTCCAAAAGCATGTTAGTCTGCACACCTGCATTGATCCCAACCATGCACAAGCTTCCTAAAGCATCATTTTAATCACCCAATTCCTCTGCTTAATAACTTTCAGAGTCTCCCTCTTGCATCTAAGATATTTACTTCTTCTTGTTCCATTGGTTTTCACTAGTTTTGATATGAATAAGCAATAACAATATAAACAATCATCTGTAACCATCACAGTCACAGTTCGACTAATGGTATCCTAGAAGCAGACCCTGAATAACTAAGGATGAATACAAAAGTATATTGCATATATACAAAGATCAGGGAGGTGCGATCCCATAATCAAGTAAGGTTCACCATTACTGCCAAGAACAATGACAAAAAAATATTCTTGGTTATGTAGGAGAAGCTAAGGACAATGAAGAAAGGCATAGGAGTAAGACTTGGGATAGATGGGATCATAATGGACAAAAGATAAAGTGAAGGAAAAACTGCTCAGATCTAATTTCACTTACTTCCTCTACCAAGGGGAAAAAATCTATCAACTGTAAAGAATAAGGATAGGAATTAGATCTATGATTTAATTGGCATAGGGAAGTCCCAGATGAGGAAACTCCCTCTAGCAAGGCAGCTCAGCACCTCTTATAAAACATATAGTCTTAGGGGGTTGCCTAGAGCACCAAACACCCTAAGTTACAAGCCAGTACGATTCAGAGGCAGGACTACCTGGCTTTGAAATCAGTTCTTTATCCATTTTCCCACATTATGCCTCTCAAACTTTCAAGAATAAAACAAAAGTAATTAACAGGAAACTGAAACCCAAGATAATGAGAAGAGGGTACAAGATCATCTATTGGCCAAAAATAGATTCATGTCATCAGACTTGAATGAAGTTTATACACTAGAAAGCTGCAAGGATTACTGAGCTACAAAAGATGATCATTTAAAAATCATAGAAAACAAGATAGTGCTGTGTGGCTGAAGTCAGACAAATGTACTGATTTTGAAAATAAGGAAGAATGTGACTTTTTCAGACTGTGGTGAGTCTGACTACATTCTTGTGAAAATTCTGCCATGCATTTGTGAAGAAATGGTTTGTAAATGGTTAGAAAGGGAAGTGGTGATCAGTAGGAGACAGTACGATTTCATTAAGAACAAGACAAGCTAGATTAACATCTTTCCTCTTTTTTGACGGGATTACTGGTCAAGGACTACCCTAGACATATTTTCATTGTATATGGTTCATGATATATTTCAATATACCAAAGTCATGGTATATTTCAATACACTTAAATACTAAAGTATTTACAGTATTGTATTATTAGTATAGTTTCATACTATCATAGTTTATCAGATATTCTTGTGAAACAGACAGAAAGATGATGAGTACTAATTGATTAGTACAACTGGAACTAAATAAATAAGAAAACCCTAAAACTGGTAATAATAATAATAGCAACAACAATAGCACTAATTTAGTACTTTAAGGTTTGTAAAGCTTTTTGTGTGTCTTCTCTTTGATCTTCTCAACAACCCTATGAAGTGGGTTATTATGGGGTTATTATTATGCCCATTTTACAGATGAGGAAACTGAGACTGAAAGAGGTTAAGCTAGTTGTCCAGACTGCTAATCAAACAGCTAGTAGTTGTCAAACAACTAGCAATTATGGTAATTAGTCAATCAATATCAACCTTAAGGAAAGTCATTAATTAAGTGTCACAGGTTTTTTGTACTTGACTCCATTTCTTTCAACATCTTTATCAAAGACTTGGACAAAAGCATGTTTAAAAAAATTTACAAATGATCCAAAGCTGGGAGGGATAGCTAATATGCCAGGCAATAAAATCAAGATCGATAAATATCTTAACCCTCTGGACAGATGAATCAAATCTAATAAGATTAATGAAGATAAGGGTAAAATCTTGTACTTGGTTTAAAAAAAAGTAACTGCATAACATAACTTCATCCCATAGGTATGAAAGAGATATACAATGATTACAGGCCTAGTGATAGATTATTTGTTTGTCATCCAAGGACCAAAGTGACTAATCCTGGAAAGGCTCATCAGCATAAAGTTGGCCACCCAATGAGGAATTTTTGGCAAACCATCTACTAATGAATATATGTGTGGAGAATGTGTGGAGGGTGCCATCTGCATTCTACAGTGACAAAGTCATGGGTCTTTTGAGATACTGAAGAAATATATACTTTTCTTCACAGTAAGGAGACTGAGCTAATGTGATATCATTATTCCATCTAGACACCTTTCTATTTGGGTAAATATATATATATATATTTTCTTGAAGTCAAATAAGATTAAGAGAGGCAGCCTGGCAGAATGCATAGAGAGTAGGCCTTGAGATCTGAGAAATCTAGGTTAACTTCCTACCTTTGACACATACTTGACTTTATGGCCACAAGCAAGTACCTTTACTTTTCAGGGCCCCAGGAAATGATAGGAGATTATATTACATGAGTTGCCAATTTTGCAACATAGTCAGTAGAGATGAAATTTCCATAAGAAATGACCCCTACAGAGATGAAGTCATAGGTTCAAACTCCCTTCCTTTCCCTACTCTGCTGCTCCATGGAATGATTTGTAAAAAACATTGGACCAAAATAATCAAAAGTAATATAAATTTAGAAACCATACCTCCATACTTTTAAATTCATTGTTGTAACCATGGTTACCACCTCCACAATTTTTATAATTTTTATTTCTGAAAAATAATAATAAAAATAAGATTGAGCACTCTGATATTAACATAATGATATTGAAATTTTACAACTGCAAACAAGATTTTGTTATTGTGCAGTATGAGTATGTATACCAACAATAATATAAAACACATTTTTCCTTCACAAATAAATTATTATAGAAAAACTTCTGAAAGAATCTGTGTATAATTATAGGTTAAGATGTTTGAGGAAGACAGGTAGAAAAGACCAAAGAAAGAATTTTTTTTATTAAAATAGAATTTTTTTTATTCCTGTCATACTATGCTTTCTGTACATGTAAATTAAAATGCTACATTTTCAAGTGTGAATACAACATTGCAAAGTATAAGTTAGTGGAGAATGACTGAAACCTATGTTAGTAGAACCATAGGTACTATGAAAAAATTCATAGGATTATACACACACACACGCACGCGTGCACATATGCACACACACACACATATCTATACAAACACACACATACACACACACAGACCTGGCAAGCCATCTAATTCAGTCTCCCCAGGGGAAGTGAATTTCCCAAGGTAGTAATATTTATAAAAGTACTGATGTTTATAAAGTTAGTAAAGATCAGAGGCAGGATTCAAACCCAGGCCCTCTGACTTCAAATCAAGTATTCTTAACCATAAAGTTTACTGGATTGCAAATGACTTGTTAACATTTAATTTTCATCTTTTTACGTATTTTAGCAGCAAATTCTCAGAATCTGGTTAGAGAATTATTCTTTTCCTCCCTGATCAAAAAAACTTTGCAACATTCTTACTATTTTTCTTAAAATTACAAGCTCAGATGAAATTAAGGAATGAAACTAAATGTTATTAGATAACTTCATTTTAAACTGATGACTGATATTCTCACTCAAGGCTTAGAGAATTAAAAACAAAAAACACCTAGAATGGCTCCTTCCTCTCTCCCTACTCTGATATTACCACAATCCCAACCAGAAATTCCACTGCTCTGCCTTTTGTAGTGAAATAGAAAAGGAAAAAAGAAAAAGAGAAGGGAAAAAAAGGAAGCTAGAAGGGGAAAGCAGAGGGGTATTTACATTTCTTCCCCTCTCATTCCTCATTTCAAAAATTTACCACTTGTTTTTGATTGAGATTCAGTTTGTATTGATATTAGTCACACTAGATAACTGGTTTATATAGCAATAAAAAGGGTAAATGGATTCAAAACATGAATTCTCTGTGCTTATACCTCCTACATTTTCAGGTCATTGGAACTGATAAAGTAAATTTTGCTTTGTGCATTTATATCCAAAGCTTTAATGTGCCCCTTAGTAAAAAAAGAAATAATCAATGCCCTTTGAACTAGGGTATATGACAAATTTATACTAAATTGGTGTTCATGTATCCTTTAATTTGCAAAATAACACATTCTGTTTCTTGAACTTCCTACTCATTACTTGGAGCAACTTTCATAGGTTATACAACTTTAGTCATAAGCACAGGATTCAAACATAACAGAAGTCTGGCTCTTTCTTCATTGGTTTTCAGAGATTACATTTTTTTTTTAGCTATTCTGAATGTACACGAAGACAATGCCTTCTATGTTCCTGTTTCTGAGTTCTGCTGGTGTAGCTATTGAAATTTCCATAGGAGGGGCAGCCAGGTAGCACAGCGAGTAAGAGCACCAGCTCCAGTATTGAGAAGACCTGGAGATCGAATCCCGGGCTCAGACACTTAGCACCCACCCAGAAACACCTGGCCGTGTAACCTTGAGCAAGTTACTTAACCCTGATTGCTTTAAAAAAAAAAAAAGAAATTTCCATAGGAAAAGATGAAAAAGGATCATGAAATCAAAGAATGTGAGAGTCAATAGTACCTCACAGGTCATCTAATCCAACCTGTATCAGAACAGGAATCCCCTCTACAGAATTCCTGACAAGTGACCACCTAACCTCGGATTGAAAATCTTCAATAATGGTGGAATCATCATCTCCAATGTCAGCCCATTCTTCCACTTTGGTATAATAATAATAGTTAGGAAGCTTTTTTTCTTATTGGATTACAACTTAGTTTTGACAGGAGCCCAAAGGGACTACCATAGTAGAATGGTTTTGTGCTACATGGTGCATGGAAGAACAAACAATAAATTGAAAGCCATATAGTAGCCAAAGGAGGCCTTCCTTTATTCCACAGGCCTTTGCACCACCATTAACATTTGCAGAGGTTCGACTACTACTCTACAATCCCCTCCTCCCCTGCTTCCTACAGAACAGTGAAGTCAAGGATTGATCCTACTGAAAATAGGGAAAGACACCTCCAGAGCTGACTAGAATTTTTGGTCTTACCATTAGTGTAAACTGTGTAATATACATGATGCTAAACCCTGATATTTCCCTTTCTGATCACAATTTCCTCATCCTTTCATATTTCCCTATCCTTCAACCTTTCTAAAGCTATTCTTTGTCCTCAATAAAACCTCCATTCTGTCCAATCATCACTGTTCTTCTAGTCCTTTGGCCTAGCATAAGCCTTATTTTTTTCCCTTCTTAACTCTACAGTTGACTGTTCAACTACACAGCGACTTCTCCCAATGATCCTAGACCTGTTGCCATTGAATGAAATCTTGAAAATCATTGATCCAAACGCTTCTGCATCATCCAACCTTTTTGTTTCCTATTACTCCCATGCCACTGAAAACCAATGAAGGAAGCCATGCCATCATGCAGTTCAATGTGAACTGAACTCACAACAAATTCATGTAACCTGATTTCAACTGGGCCGTTATTGGTACATGGCTATCCTTTTTTCTTCCCCAATTGACATTTTACTGTCTTCCTAGGATTGCTACTCCAAACTTACTCTACTTTGCTCAAGCTCAAAATACCACTTCAATGTCCCTTTCAGTTGACATTACCTTTTATTTATTAATAAAACCTAGGCCATACTGGAGTTGTTCTCTCTTCTCTCGCGTATTTACATCTCAAAACCCCTCTGTCTCACTACCCTTACTCTCCACCTTAGTTCTAGTCACTAAGGAAGAAGTGACCTTTCTTTTAGCTAATGTCAACCCTTATGTTTAATATCTGATCCAGGGGTGTGCTGGTAAAACTACCTCTCCAGAAAAAAAACAAATACATGCACAGTACACTTTTAAGTTTAATTTATATTAACATATTATCCATCACTTTCTTAAATCTCAATCAACTAAACAACATAATCAAGCCCCAATTTGTAGTATTTGCCAATTTGTAGGTATAAATGCTTACACTGAAAATTTAACAATCAGCTCTGAGCTAGTTTGAACTGGCTTTAGCACCACCTTGCCTTATTCTTCTCACCTTCATTCTAGCCCTACCTACCAACTCCATCCCTACTGCCTACACATATGCCTAGGCTAGCTTAAAGCAAAAAACAAAAATTTTCACTTGACTGTCATTCCCTCAAGCTACCAATATATTTATCTTCTATCTTTTCTTGACAAGTTTCTAGAAAGTATCAATCTGTACTTATGGTCTTAACCTCCTCAGCACCTACTCACTCCCCAAACCTTTGCAATTCATTATCAGTGTGCCCAAAATAGAACTCATTTTTCCTTCATGCTAAATCTGCCCCTCCTCCAACTTCCCTCTTTCTAGAAAGGACATCACAATCCTATTTGCCATCCAGCCAAAGCCATGATTTGGGAAAGTCCACCAGAAGTTTACCCTAGGGTGGGAAAATTGAGGGCTGCCCCAGTACTGCTCTAGGACACCCTTTTCCCATCCCACGAAGGGTAATTGTGATTCTTGTCACAGTACAAATTCCTTCCTTCACCAAGGCAGCCTCCCCTTTTTAAGGTATCAGCACTTTATAGTTATTCAGGCTCACAACCTTAACTTTGACTCTTCTCTTTCCTTCATACCCTATACCAAATTAGTTAATATCTCTCTTTCATCTATCCCATTCTTTCCACTCACATGACCATCAACCTAATTCAGGCCCTAGTCATCTCTTATGTGAAATAGTAGTGCAATAACCTCTTAATTGGACTCCTTGCTTCCGATCTCTTCTTTGGTCAATCCTCCGCTACATAACTGCCAACATAATCTTATTATGGCAACAACTACATCTGCCAGTTCTTTCAATACACTGGAACAGAATTCATTCAGATCCAGTGGTATGGACTTAGGAAGAACATCCAAATGTCTTGTCATTTCTTCATTTATCTTTGGGTGACAATTCCTTTTTAACCATAATTGTTCTATACAACTTTAATTTGAAACTTATCTTCCTTGGTAGAAGCAAAACCTGTTTTGGCAGCTCTTCCTTCTCTTTACCATCTGTACTCATCATCCCATATTCCCCCAATGAACCTGTCTCTTTTTTGATATTTTCTTTATTCCCATTACAATTTTTTTTTAAAAAAAAGCCTGTTGTCCTCAGCCTTCAATCCCATCTTTAGCTTATTTTGGGCATTGGTACTTCTGACAATACTCTAATTCAGATGTGCTATTCTTATATTCATTCCAGTTCTCATATTTGCAAATATTATGTTTCTTTCCTCTGTCATATCACAGATACTTCTCAGATCCTCATGTCCTGGTCACTCACATTACCGACATTAACTTCAATGGACATTCACAGATATATAGTAAAATATTCCAATTCACTGTCATTTCGGATGGGTTTTTTTGGTGTTTTTTTTTTAAATTGTAATAAATTGGAAGTCAGTGTTTTAGGACCTGATGTGTTTTACTCACAAGATTAATAGTTAATAGATCACTACGTGATTCTGATTATTAGGTCATTTACACTCTTACAGAAGACATGGTTACCATAAACCAAAGATAAAATCTGATCATTTCCCTGTCCACCCACCCTTTCAATCAAAAAAAAATTTTTCTTGTATTTTTGTCAATGTATAAAACTGCCTGAGAATCCTTTACCTGAAGTAGAGGGAACAGTGCCCCCTTATGGTCATTTAGGGGATAGTTCAAGTTTTCCACCCCATTGGCATTTTAAGACCAGTTTTCTGACCAGTGATCAAGATATATCAACCTACTAATAGGAAGATGGTTTTGGATGTGTCATAGTAACCAATGCTTTCTTAATTTCTATGTTTCTGCAACAAAAATCAAGACTCTTCTGTCCCTTATTCTTCCTATTTCATGTTTTTGTCCTTTTCTTTATGAAATACTTTCTTTATCAAAGTCAAGCATAACTTACAAAACTCTAGTCCTTCTATCATCTCTTAGCACAGGCAATAATGGATAGGACAATAGACTTGGAATTTTAAAAAAAAACTCAATTTCAAATACTACCTTAGGAGATTACTATCTGTCAATGTGATTTGCAAATCTTTTTAGCCTCTTAGTCTGTTTCTGTATCTCTAAAATGATAATAATAGCAGTTGTCTAACTAGGTTGTTGTGAGTATCAAACGATATAACATGTAAAGGCACTATATAAATGTTATTAGCTATTATTATTATTACATTCCCAAGCTCATCTTCAACAATGTGAAAATGAATCCTACCAACCCTCTTTAGAAGTCTACGAGTCAAGTCAGGAAGTACTTATTAAGTGCCTACTATGTGCTTTGGAAATGAACACTCCTGGAATTATGAATGAGCCTGTAATTTCACTGGTATAGGGAACTCCCCTACCAATGCAGCACTAAAATATTAAGCAACTTTCCCAGAGTCCCATAGGCAGGATGTCTAGAGGCCAGGTTTTCCTGACTGCAAAGTTGGCTCTCTCAATTATATTATGCTGCCTCTTATAGAGAATAAAGATTCAAAAGAAAATTTTATTTCCCCTACAAGCATCAAAGTTCTCTATCTCCTTTCTCTCTCTTCACAAGGATGAAAAAAATCTTGAGAAATAATGAAATCTAATTTGATTTTTGTTTTACATGTAGGGATGAACTTAAAAATTATTCTGCAGCATGACTAAGGTCACTGTTCTGTCTGATGGGGAAACTGTGGTCTTAAGCTTATGCCCCACTTACACACACACACACACACACATATATATAAAGTACTATATAGAAATCAACTAGGATGACTTCATTTGTATCCTAAAAACAACAATTTTGGTCATAACAAAATAAGGATAGAAATATGGAGTCAGAAGAATGGATTAGAATGCTAGCTCTGCTAATCATCTGTGTGACCTTAGACCTATCACCCAATCTCAAGGTTCCTCAACTATAAAATTAGGGAGATGGATTAAATAATCTCTAGAGTTCCTACCAGATCTAAATCTATGAACCTATGGTATCACTAAAATAATAAACATGAGTGCAATATGAAAGTGCAGAACAAAATGTAATACCACCTTTTATATAATGTCAAAGATACTCAATACAGTCACCCACCCTCAAATTATATGAGCACAACATTAAGATAAAAATTTGGGCAAATGATGGAAAACAAGAGATATTGGTGTTTTAGGAAATAGATAAATAACCATACAAACCTTACTGCCAGCCACTGCTGATCTACAAGAAGGTGAACTTTGTCAATTCTAACATTTTTAGCATAATGAAGTCGTTTGGGCAAGTCAGGAGTCAGGTAGGGCTTAAAATGCTGAACTGCTTTTCGACACTGAAAAACAGATAAAGATTTCCTCATGAAAACAATTTATATAATGAAAACTATTTAAAAAGGTCTAAGAACTATGATCAATGCATTGAACAATTAGGACTCCAGAGCACTTTTGATGAACCATATATCTCATCACTTAACAGAGAAATGATGGATTAGAGGTGCAGAAAGAGACAGCTATTCTGAACATGACTGACATGTGAATTTATTTTGCTTGTCCATATGTGTTTTGTGACATGGGAGCAGAGGGAAACTTTCATTATCTTTTTGTTTAGGACAGAGGACAGTGTTAGAGAAAGTGAAGGGAAATGTCTATGAAAGAAAAAGAGCACCAATGAAATGTCCATATTTGTTGATGTTTGTTTAGTGTGTGGCAAATGCTTGTAAAAACACATTTCCTCCTGAAACTCATAGCACACAGACATTTCTTGTTCCCTGAAAATATGTTCCTGTACTTCTTGGAATGAAGATAATGTAGTCTCATGTAACAAAATATAAGAGATAAGCCATTCTCAGGTTGCTATAGGGCTACTGTGAAGACCAAACAAGATAATATGGATCATTTTGCAATTCTACATGTACTTACTAAGATCCTATTATGGGATGGACACTTTGAGAGACTCTTGTAATCCAAAGACAAAAGAAGTCCCTGCCCTCAAGGAGCTTATCTATCTATTGATAGATAGATATAAAAATATGTGTGTATACAATCTCTTAGTAAATAAATATTTATTGTCTAGTAAAATGTAATTTCCTTTTCATTTAATGTTTGAAAAAATAGGTTTCTATATATAAGATATAGAGATAGATAGGTGACTCACTATTTTTAAATGTTATTAACATTTTGACTGATTATTTTTGTTTTTTCTAAGCTGTCAGGAAAGTTTTTACACCTGGCGACCTATTAAGTACAAGTCCTTTACAAGTAGTAGTATATGGACAAAAAGAATAGACAAAAATATGGACAAAATATAGACAAGAATAGACAAAAAGAATGTTTTTCTTAAATGATAGTTTATATTTTATTTCCTTTTTAATTGAATTTCTCATTCATTCTTTAACTCAACCCTATCTTTTTATTAAGAAAAGTTGATAGGTACCAAAATTGTGTTTGTGTATAAATGTATGTGAAAACACACTCATATATTCATTTATAGACAAAAACAGTCTCCCATTCATTACAAAGGTCTAAAAAGAAAAAGAGATGGAGGGAAGTGTGCTTCTGCTTTAGAGTGGTCTCTTTTACCCCTTTAAGCCCACAGAGATGGTCTAGGGCCAGAGCAAAAGTCTCAGAACTAGGAAACTTAAATTCCTGTGGCATGGGTCACAGCTGTTCCAAGAAGCCATGTGGTTAAAGACAGAGTTGTATTTAATTAGTGTTGATAAAGAAAACCCAGACCCACTAGTCTTTCAGTTAGACTCTACTAGATTCATCATAGAGCTGAATTCTCTAGTCTATTCTAGCAACGAATATCTATTTTAATGATAATAATTAACATTCATATAGCACCTTAAGGTTTGCAAAGTATTTTACAAGTACAATCTCATTTTATTCACACAACAGGCTTGGAAGTTTATTACTGTTATTAGTCCCATTTTACAAAAGAAGAAACTGAGGCAAATAGTAGTTAAATAATTTGTCCAGGGTCACAGAAACTCAGCAAGTATCCGAGGCCAGATTTGAACTCAGATCTTCCTGAGTCCAGAACCAGAGAACTCACTGTACCATCTATCTATAGCTACTACCATCACCACCACCACTACCACTATCAGTACCCCAATCACAACCACTACCACTACCTGTCATTGTTGTTGTCATTTCAATTATGTCAAACTTGTCATGATCCCATTTGTTTTTGTTTTTTGGCAAAAATACTGGAGTGGTTTGCCATTTTCTTCTTAAGCTCATTTTATAGATGAAGAAACTAAGGTAAACCAGTTTAAGTCAATTGCCCAAGGTCACATAGTTAGTTGTGTCTAAGGCCAGATGTGAGCTCAGGTCTATCCAACTCCAGACTTGGCACTCTATTCACTGTGCCACCTAACTGCCAAAACTAAATAATAACAATAACTGAAATTTATATAGTGTTTACTACGTGCCAGAGACTGTACTGAGCAGTTTACAGTTATTATCTCATTTAATCCTCAGAACAACCCCGGAAGGTAGGTGCTACTATTAGCCCCATTTTACAGTTAAGGAAACTGAGGCAAACAGGTTAAGTGACATGCCCCATATCAGACATCTCGGGAATATGTGAGACTGAATTTAAACTCAGGTCTTCCTAACTCTAGGCACTCTATTCAATATACAGCCTAACTGCCCTCATTTGAAGTTCTGCATTCCAGAAACCTGCATATCTATGTTAGAATACTGTGTGTGTGTGTGTGTGTGTGTGTGTGTGTGTGTGTGTGAGGTTGGGGTGGAGGGGAGGACCACATCCTCTCGAATTTCTGAAACCAGCCCTAGACCTTGACTGTCACATCTAGATAGGGTTAGGCCATACCAACTATCCTACCACGTCAACATCTACTAAGAATTTTAGATGGTTTGTATGGAAAGTGAATGATTTCCAGCCCTCAACAAATTCTTCCATAAAGGCTAATGCTTTATCAAATTGGCAATAAAATTTTTTAAATTATTTTAAAAATACTATCCCTACAATGCTTTTTCATTCTACTTTTAAATAGAGGTATGTTAATCAAGTACAGTCAACAACTGGTATGAAGTGATTTTTCTGAACTGTACCGGGATCTACAAAGATCTCTGATGTCCTGTTTCCATTGAGCTAAGGGAGCCTGAAATAAGTGGCCATTTTTTTTAACTCTGAAGAAGGTGAGAAGTAAAGATAATTGAGGATTAATATACTAGAAGATTCTTTCTTAAAGGGCACAAATTGGAGACCTTAATAGCTAAATAGAAGTCACCAATGGTGGCAAAGTCCACCTTTGCCTAAAACATTTTCTTCCTATTTTCTTATTACCAAAGTGAAATACTCTCTGGGATGAAAGCTACCAGGTTATAAAGTCTCAAATGTGTGCAGAAGAGTATTGGTAGGAAAAATGAAGGAAATGGTGAGAGATTCGGACTTAGGAACATGTAGAGAGTAAGTTGCTAGCAATTCAGGATCTAAGCACCAACTAAAAACAAAACAAAATGAAACCAAAAAAAAGAATAAACCCAAGAAAATAATTAGTACTTACACTGAGGTTTCCAACAATTCCTTCAGAATCAACTGTTTCAAGAGGAAAAAAAATATTGTTTTTAATTTCTAATTATTAAAAATAAGAAATATTTACATAGGGGCCTCAGTCATATATTCATTGATGAGATATCATTTATTACCATCTATATTTCACTTAATACTAGAAATTCTAGATATAGCAATACGACTAAAAAAAGAAACTAAGGAAATATATATAGGTAAAAGAGAAACAAAATTATCATATTTTGCAGATGATTCATTAACTCATTGACAAAAATTAACTCAAAAGTTAGGGTTAATGTTTTAGTTGATTTTTAATTCAAAAACTCTTTAGGGCCTTGGCATGGAGTAGGGTAAATTTTAATTTAACAGCAGGGTCTATCATGTGAGATTATGAAATGTCTTTCTTTCAAAATGTCTTTCAAAGTTCATAAAAATAGGAGATTCTGATCTGACGTTGTGTGATCCTCCTTCAAAGTTCCATTCCTTTCAATTTAACAAGCACATACTATAGTTTCACTTCTAGCAGACTTAAGAGACAGCACTGGGAACTGTGTTAAATACAGAGCAGACCAAGTGAAAAACAAAATAGCTACTGCCTTCAAGAAACCGTTATTTCCTGACATGTGTAGGAGATGAGACAGATAATCTCTCAGTTACCCTCCAAGTATTTGATTCTGACTGTCTATGCCTCCTGGCTCCCATGGTCATTTATAGAAACTGGTCAACACTTACAAGTAAAATAGTCTGTTGGGATATTTTGAGACCGGATGCGAGGGGCAGGCCCTTCATACATGTAAAAGGTTATTTCTGGAAAGTAATCAGTCATATATTCCAATTTATCACAGTATGTCTGTTCCATTCCTGAAAAAAAATACATACAATTTAACCAAGTTCTTATTAAATTAAACAATATTAATCACATCTGTAATTATCTTGCATGTATGTTACACTTACTTATCCATGTATATATAATTTTCCCCTGGGGAAATATAAACTCCTTCATGAGCTAGTTCACCCACTCTGTAAAGTATTTTAGAATAATATCCCTGAAAGTTAATGAAGTGTATGTACCTTTTGACACAGGCCTGTACTCCAGAGAAATCAAAGGAAAAGAAAAAGGATTCATATGTACAAAAATATCTATCACAACTCTTTTTGTAGTAGCAAAGAACTAGAAAGTAAAGGGATGTCCATCACCTGAGAATCAGCTAAATGAATTATGGTATGTAAATTAATAGCATGCTAGTGCATTATAAGGAATGATGAAAGGTATGGTTTCAAAGAACTAGTGCTAAATGAAGTGAGCAAAACCAGAACAATTTATATAATAGCAACATTATAAAAACAAACAACTTTGAAAGGCTTCTTTTTTTTTCCCAATGGGAAAAAGGAAGAGAGAGAGAGAGAGAGAAAGTTCCTTGAGGGCAGGAACTATTTTGTTTTGTTCTTTTATCCCAAGAATCTAGGACAGTACCAGGCAAATACTAAGTGCTCAATTTTGAGAAGTTGTCTATTTATTTTAAAAGTGTACCTGCCTTTAACATGACAACTGGTTTATATCTAAAACTAAGAGCTTATGTTTTATGTAATGAGGATAACTGGAATCCTTTCCAATGAAATCAGGGGTGAGATCAGGATGTCATTTATTACCACCTATATTTCAGCTTATACTAGAAATTCTGGATATAGCAATAAGACTAAAAAAAAAAGAAACTAAGGATATATATATATGTAAAAAAGAAACAAAATCATCACATTTTGCAGATATGATGGTGTATTTAAAGAAACCTAGAAAAACTAAAACTAAAAAATGAATTGAAATAATTAACCAGCAAGTACCAATAAAAACTAGCAGGAAGAGATAGAAAGAGAAATTCCATTTAAAGTAACTTTGGAGTCTACTAACCAAGATATACACAAGAGCTATATAAATACAACTACAAAACATGTTATAGAAATAAAGACAAATCTAAATAATTAGAGAAATAGCAAAGGCTCATGGGTAGGATTAGTCACCATAGCAAAAATGACAATACTACTTAATTTACTTATTCAATACCATAGTAATTGATTATTTTATAGAGGTATAACAAATAATAACAAAATTCACATGGAGAAAAAAAAAGTTAAGAATCTCAGAGGAAATCATGAAACAAGTGGAAATGAAGGGGACCTAGCAGTTACAGAAAATAGCAATTCTCAAAAAAAAAATCTTGTACAGATGTAAAAATAGAGAAGTTGATCAATGGAATAAATTAAGCAAATGAACCTAATAGCCAAGTGTTTGATAAAAATAAAGATCCTTGCTATTGGGATAAGGCCTCACTGTTTTATAAAAACTTGCAGGAAAACTGTACATTAGCACAGAAGAAATTAAATTTAGACCAGTACCTCACATCCTATGCCAAGATAGGCTCTGAATAGATGCATGACCTAGATCTATCCAGAGAAACATGGAAGAAATTACCTGTCTGATCTCTGGATAGATCTGCAAAACAAATATCAGTTGGGCCCACTCTCCAACAAAAGGTGTCACCATATGAATCCAAACTATTTAATTCCCAATCAAACATTGGAAAAAGGACTATCAGTGTGTGTGTGTGTGTGTGTGTGTGTGTGTGTGTGTGTGTGTGTGTG